>NW_026057577.1:73976265-74329870 GCF_023721935.1 Panthera uncia | reverse complement strand
TTATATATATATATTATATATATATATAATTATATAATTTCCTTCCTTTGTACCTTTGCACAAGCAACTCCTTTTTAAGGATCTTTCGACTCACACCCTCCTGCCTCACATGCTTCTCCTTTAGCTCTCAGCTCAAAAGTTACTTCAACAGAGAAGCCATGCCTATCTCCATACTAAATCAAATCAAATCCCCTTATTTTATAGTCTCATGGCCTCAGGCTATGTACCTCTTCTTCTTTCACAGTACTTATCTCAGTCTGAAGTTCACAATTATTTATATGGTTACTGTGATTAATATCTATCTACCAAACTTGCATATCTAGGATCTTATACAGTCTTACAAATAAGCACCTAGGCAATATTTGTGTAATTATTAATTGTTGTGAATCACTTCCAGAAAAATAAATTTCTTCAAGCCCAGGGACTCTAATTTGATTCAATATAGCATCAAGAATGTATGAATGGGGGCACCTGGGTGGCTCAGTCAGTTGAGCGCCCAAATTTGGTTCAGGTCATGATCTCATGGCCCCTGAGTTTGAGCACCGGCTTCAGATTCTGGGTCTCCCTTACTCTCTCTTCCCCCGCCCCACTCACACTCTGTCTCTTTTTCTCTCTCTCAAAAATAAATACATTATTTTTTTAAATGAATGAATGAATGATCAAGATAAGAGAGACAAGGTAGGAGAGGTATCTCCTATTTTGAAAAGTTCTGGAAAAGAATGGTGGTGATGGTTGGAGAACAATGTAAATATATATAATGCCAAAGAATTGTATTCTTAAAAATGGTTAAAAGAGTAAATTCATGTTATGTATATTTTACCATAATAAAAATGTTCAGATAAATAATGAAAGAATGCAACTGAACTGAGCTGGATAAAAATTCTTAACTGTGGATATAGCCTTAAACCTCTTAACCTGTTTTCAGATTAGTTCCTGACCTCACAATTATTAAGTATGAAAACCAGAATCTGGCAAGTATTATGTGTTATGTTACTATGGAATTTGTTGGATTTCTCAGAGATACCTAAGTAGGTATATTGTTCTTGCTATTGCCTTAAGGAGAATTGACAAACCGATATTCTATGAATGTACTTACATGAGTGAATGATGTGATGAAAATTAAGTAAAGAGTTTTAATTTGGCTACTTCCAAAAGCATAGCAGTATCATTTCAACTTAGCTTTGAACTAAGAAGGCCCAAATGTTTGATACAAGTTTCCAGAAATATTTAGGTTTGATAATGGAAATAAAACTTGTCTTTTAATTTTTGGCAATTATGTTGTCTCTCTTAATCCAATTTATCTTCCATATTATATAGAGTGGAGTCTTCTCAATAGGAAATTGAACATCTGTATCAAATGGCAACACAATTAAATTTTGTCCTGTCATTTGTGGCTGTTTTATCTTATTGAGAGCAGAGCAAAAGTTCTGTTCTTTGAAAAGAAATATATCTGCACACATTTTTATTGTAATTTTCCCTTTTTAAAAATCTTGGTCCAGTTCCTCAAAGTCATGATCTATACTGAACCATTAAATAGAAACAAAATCTGGACCTGGAATGCATGTTAGCTCATATTTCATTGAATAATGTCATTCTCATTGGCTGAAGGGCAGAGGACATAAATTTAAAAGGTACACAATGCACAGCTGGCTGAAGCTGTTTCATGGTTGAAATAAAATGTGAATAAACTCACCCCATATGGTATCACTCACCAGCATCAGTTTAGGTCAACTTTTAAGAAAAGTAAAATGCTGAGAAAAGAGTAATGTGCAACTCTCATTATATCAATTATAGCACTACCAAATCATAAAGAATACAATCTGCATCATTTCTATAATTGTTTTTGTGCATCTGAGTTTACTGCATACCCACAGGGGACATATTAATTTAAGAGCCTATCAACTTCCATTTTCTTCTTAGTTTTTGCCAAATCAAACTCAAAATTAAACACTAAAAGCAATTTAAAACTTTCACAATGCTTGCATGGCACTTTGGATTAATGGGACACTTAGGAGAGGGAATTAATGTACAATTTTGCAATTCTTAAATAATGGCAGACAATGAATACATCAACTTGAAAGATAAATAAAAAAATGAATAAATAAAATCTTGGTAAAATAACTCTGATCATCATTTGTCTACAATCACTTTTTACATTAAATATGTCGTGTCTCTATTGTATTAAAAGCAAAATTGTTAGAAATAATGTAAATGCTAAGGGGTAAAGCAGGAACCTAGAGCTCCTCAATCCCTGTCCAAGTCTTCTACCATAGGCACTTCATGCTCCAGGACACAGGGGTATGCTTGAAGAACAAGGATGGGCAATGTTCCATATGGTTTAATCCAAGTAAGAACTTGGAAGGCAAAGACCCAATTGGCATCCAAGAATATGCAGAGGCTTGCCTTGTTCTCTGTGTAACTCCTTTGCAAATATATTGTGCCAATAGGCAGATAGCTCAGGATTTGGGGCAAATGAGTTCCAGCAAGATATTATCAAAATGCATCCTATACTGTGCGTGTTGGTGGAAAACTAGTATGTAGAAAGAAAAATTGGATAGGGATGAGTTCATGTAATAAAAGGATGCTATGAATTCAGTTGAGATACTAGTAGTTTAAAATGTCTCCAAACATGTCCAAAAGTCCTCCCAGGGGACATTGTTGAAAACCACTGGGGTAAGGCAAAGACTAGAGTTTGAGGGATTAGCTAAGTGATTAGCATCTATAACAAAGGATTGAACAAAGAGAGTAGTAATACGGTTGGGTAAGAGAAAACAAATTTTAAAACTATTATGAGGACTGATTAACACCATGTCATAAACAGAATGGACAAGTATGTCTATAGAAAGCTCAGATTATTATTATCCTCCTGGACTACACTGTGGCAGAGCAGGATAGTTAACAGCTCTGGGACAATATCATTAATGAATGAAGCTATCTATTCTAAATGAATGCAAACTGCTTTTGATTATTTTTCCTGGTAAGATTGGGGGAAAAAAAACACATTTTACAGACCTACAGATTCTACAGGGTAGAATTACTTTCTAGGGCTTCTACTTTTACTTTCCTACCATAACTCCTTTCCACAGTCATAGAACCAATATGAATGTTATGCTGACTGCAAACTTCAACCATTCCAATTTTGCACTCAAAGTTCAAGGAAATGACTTGGAGATTGGTCCATAGACCCATTAGATCTCTCTGAAATAAGCTGGCATCAAGATTTCATTATTACTTGGCCTCCATATGCCCTCATTTTAAAGCAGGGTTGGGAGGGGGAAGATATTTTGGTTTCTCTTGAATTAAAGTCAGCTTACATTATGCCTGTAACAATCAATAAACTATTTGGGTATTGCCTTATACCCACAGCCAATATATTCCATAAAAATGTGTCCCCTTGCAGAAGGACCAGGATAACTGCTAATATATTCCCAGTGTGGGCAAAGGGAGTTTTTTTTTAAAATACCCTCTCCTCCAAACTCTTTCCTAAACTCTTCTCAACTCTGTATACCCACAAAGTATGTAGGAGATTTAAGAATTACCTAACAAATTGCTGGCCACCTACTTTTTTGCAAAACCTTCATGGTAGTCTACCTTATAATTCACCATGGCTTCTGATATCTAATCATCAAACCTCAGACAAAATTGAGACAAAAAGATCCAATTTTAGGACCTAACTATAAATTTAAAAAATAAAACACAAACAAAAAAACAAACCCTAGAAATCCAAAATATGGTTGCAGAAATAAATACCATACTCATTATAGAAAAATTAGAAAAAAAAAAGTACAGAAAAAATAGAGGAAACATTCCCTGTAATTCTAGCAACCACACATGACCAGAAATATCATTTTGATTTATTTCTATGCATTTATTCCTTATTCTGTGTATATGGTTCTTTACATATCATGGTAACATTCTCTATTGTACTTTATATTGGGATTTCTTTTGACTTAACCCTGTAATTTTCCAAATGACTGTAAACACTTCCCAAACAAGACTAATAGGGTAAGTTAGCCCACTAGGGATATGTACTACAATTTTACTCTTTCTCCCATTGCTAAACACTATGATTGGCTCCCAATTTTAGCAATTATGAATATTAATAGCATAAATACTTTTTCCCCTGGCATTTTTCCCTCCTCGATTCAAGCTTTATAATCTATTCACAGAGGCATAATAACTGGTTTAAAAGGAAAGCCTTCAAGATTTAAAGGCTTCTCATTGGTCTAAAACCAGGAACTCTCACTGTTTTTTGTTTTGTTTTGTTTTTTTATCCTGGCAGGATAATCACTGAAAAGATTGAAAAGACCCTAGAATAGGGTCAGCATAGATAGAGGCTGAGGTCCCAGTCTCGTGGCAAGCCCTAAGACATTTGAAAGGATAGGTAAAAGCCCAAGGCACAGGGATCCTCACATCTGACAGATATTTTTGTGGGATAATTTTGGCTAAAATAATGAGTTTGTAGCCCTGAAGACTGAAATACTATTATAAACTAAGTTCTTTTTTTTTTTTTTAAATTTTTTTTTTCAACGTTTTTTATTTATTTTTGGGACAGAGAGAGACAGAACATGAACGGGGGAGGGGCAGAGAGAGAGGGAGACACAGAATCGGAAACAGGCTCCAGGCTCCGAGCCATCAGCCCAGAGCCTGACGCGGGGCTGGAACTCACAGACCGCGAGATCGTGACCTGGCTGAAGTCGGACGCCCAACCGACTGCGCCACCCAGGCGCCCCAAAACTAAGTTCTTTAGTTTAGGTCAGTAATGAAAATCTCAAAGGCTTATCAGTGATATGGGCCACATGAAGGCAGGAAGAGTGCTTAGTGGGTCTGGAGTGAGTCTATAGCAAAATGTCCCCCCTTTAAGGTGAAAAATCATTGCTCACCCTCATATAGGCTTTTCAGATTTAGCAAACAAAAATACAGGATGCCCAGTTAAATTTAAATTTCAGGTATTTATTTAGTATGTCTTCAATATTGCATGAGACACACACATATTAAAACATTATTTATTGTTTACCGAAAATTCTAATTTAATTGGGCAATCCTGCATTTTATCTGACAATTCTAACCTTAGCCTATTGTTGCTATCCAAGAAGGTGGGCCTAGGATTGCTTCAAATATCTCAAGAGCTACCAGAAATCTGGAGGTTCTTGTGAAATCTCTTTATTTCTAAATTTTAGCAACTAGTTCAAAATGTTTTAAAAACACATCTGGAGGCCAGATGATGGCAGGAGCCATCAGTTAGGGACCTCTGATATTAGATTATGATCCAGAATACAGACTAAAACATATCTACCATTGGAAGGAACAGTTATAATGCATATTAATCATGTCTTCTTGTCAGTGATTTTCTGAGAGCAGGTGTAGACAGGGGGAAGACAGAGAAAAACCATGTGGCCACAATACCTTCAGAGGAAGTTGGAAAGGAGAAGAAAAGATTAAGGTTAGAGAAAAAAGTCTCTGCATAGCACATCTAAACTCCTCCTATTTGACTAGTACACAAAGAACCAGTCCTATGACTTACAAAAGTCAGAGTATGCCCTTGAAATTCAAATAGGTTTCATTAACCATAGTCGGGTCAACCATTTTAAGGTAATATCAAGGAAAACACAGTATTTTTCCTTATTTAAATCCCACAAGGAAGAGCTTCCACAGAAAACCATAAAAAGTTATTCAAGTTAACATTTACTAGAATAGAGAAAACTGTAGTTTCACTTTAAACCTCTATTTGTTAATTAAGCATGGTTATGTTTCTTTGGTACTAAAATTGAGATAATTTTAATTGAAAAATCTTCTGTATCTCTACAAGGTAAGAATGATTTCCTCTGATGATGTGCAAGTCCCAAAGTCCTAATTAAAATAAAATAATGGCTTTCCAATCAGTTGTGGGAAGGAGACATTTAGAGAATTACCATGAGGCACTTTGCAAGGAGTACCATTAAAAATGATGAATATAGGTAGCTGAACATTTTGTTGCTGTTAAATTGAATTCAGAGGATACGTGAAAGAGCTTTTATTTACTTGGTGCCAAGTCTTGATGCATTCATATAAATTGTCTGGCATGTGCATTATTATGAGTCAAACAGCTTTGCTCCTGTAAAATAATTCTAGATGCAGAGGTGCCTGGATGTAATTTCCAGAACTCTACATTTCAGCATGTATATTCAATTCTTACTTTTGCTGGAATAGGAGTAAAAATGTATACTCGTTAGCAAAAAGGAGTCTTTTACCTAATTATCTTTAACTTAGAAATGAACCTTCAGTTTGGAGCTGAATTCCAGATTTCTTAATAAGATGTTTAGTAAATTAATTAACAATCATGTATAAACATGCATTCAATCAAGAATGACATTCAAAATCTTTAACCTTCTATCTGACATAGTACTGACCAATCAGAATGGACACCAACCCAATCAGAACAGATGTTTGCTGTAAAAACATTTTTTAAATGTATTCCTGTACCAGTATATTAGCACTGTATATAAGCCAGAAAGAGAGAGAGAGAGATGCCTTAGGAGAATGAAAAAACAATTAGGGCCAAACTCTACCTTAAAATTGTATACTATAAATGATGTTTATATTAGAAGGTAACCTCTCTTATTATCAGCTAGTTTACTGGCTCATAAGGATAAGTCCTGGGGGACAGAAACAGAAGAAAAATCAGAAAGTGGAGCATACAATCCACCAGTTATCTTCTTGTTTCTAACATACAAAAGTCTGGTTTGGTTTGCAAAACTGGTACACTATTCCCCTCCTGGTAACCAGGCTCCTTTTCAACATAATTTTGAGACTCGACCCATCAAGACAGAAGCTATTTAACTTCCCTTTGTATTTGGCTGGACTTCTGATTTGCTTTGACCAACAATGGGAATTTATCAGTTTTGAGCCTTGGCCCCAAGAGCATGCACACTTCCAAGTTCTTTGTTTGAAATTTGCTGCCACCATGCAAACAAGTCTAGGATATCCTGCTAGATGATGATGGCACATGAGTCACCCCTGTTGCCTTGGTCAAACTGCCAGCCGAGTACAGGTACATAGAAGCCCAGGCAAGATTAATCCTGGCCAGACGAGCAGAGGTATCCAGCTGACACACAGACTTGTGAAATATAATAAATAGTTGTTATTTTAAGCCAAGTTAAAAAAAATTGAGGGATGACTTGTTATGCAGCAACAGATGGTGAATACAACTGACCTTGCTAGTTTGAGAAAAGGAGCAGAAACTAGAGTTTTTATTAGCAGACAAGAATAAAAATATACTAATGTTTCAAGTTTTACAGGAGTGTCAGGAATGCTTCAGAAATAGAAACCAGTCATTCACATTTCTACAGTGCTGAGGTTGGAGGTGGGAAAATAAAGGTTTTTTTGTGTGTGAAATAAGAGAAAGAAATGGAGAAATAAATTTGCAATAGTCTGTGTATTATTTTTCTCATTGATGTTATACACACAAAAATAGGTGGAAACCATACTTCCAGAAATCTCTTTTTCACTACACATCACAATGTCCATGTGAAAACTTTCTGAAATCAAAATAGACTTAATAAAAGGATAGTTTTGAAAGCTATTTCTTAAAAACATGTACCCACAATGTCACTTTAAATGCCAATTTTCTAAGGATCACTAGGGAAAGAAGTTGACCTTTCTCTTAATTTAAATGGAAATATTTGGGTCCATAAGGTACTTTTTATTTAAATGTCATTGATTTTCAACAAATGATAACAAGGGTGCTGACATTAAACATTTCTAGTTTCGTGTGTGTGTGTGTGTGTGTGTGTGTGTGTGTGTATTTTTCCTGGATGCCAAGACAGTACAGAATTAAGCTGGAAATCTGTCATTGAGGGGTAAATACTGCACAACTTTAAAGATAATGAGAAACCTGAACTTCTGAAAAAAACCACAGAGACTTATTTCAGAAGAATTACAAAAGAGATGGACATTGCTGATTCATAATGCCCTGAAATCCTGACAAGATGGCCAACTAGCATGGGTTTTTGGCTCACTTCTCTAAAATCAGCCTGGGAGAAACTATGCAAGTAAGATACATTGAAAGGATGGAACAGAAACTGTCCTGACCTAGTGTGTATTGGGTATTGGGGGGTATAGCATTTCAGGAGTGGTGACAACAATGGTAAAGTCTGTGGCAAAGTGGCCCTACACTGTTGAGAAAGAAGTAGCTGAGGTGAAGTATGTACATTCTATTCTTGCTCTCCCCTCAAAATACCTTAAGACAATCATGGCCTCTATCACTCATGGATACCATCAGAAATGGTGGAGTGGGCAGAAAAGCATCAGGCAGCCTAAAAGTCTATGGCTGAGGAGCAAATGAAGACAGGTGCAGGCTGCCCTTCCTGGCTTCAGGTAGTCACTCCACCACTGCCTTTCCCAATGGTGAGCCAGTGGATTCGAAGCCATGGAGTTTATTTCTTCATGACAATCCCTGACCAAAGGAGCTACCCTGTCATGGTAGCAAATAAAAAGTCATTCTAGGGTGCCTGGGTGGCTCAGTCGATTAAGCATCCAACTTCAGCTCGGGTCATGATCTCACAGTCTGTGAGTTCGAGTCCTGTGTTGGGCTCTGTGCTGACAGCACAGAGCCTGGAGCCTGCTTCAGATTCTGTGTCTCCCTGTCTCTCTGCCCCTCCCCTGCTCATGCTCTGTCTCTCTCTGTCTCAAAAATAATAATTTAAAAAAAAAGTCGTTCTAAGGAGTTTCATGGTATGTAGGCAATTGGACTCATAACCAATAACCTACTGGACATTTCCCTTTGAATACTTTATTAGGCATCTTAGTCTTTATATGTCCTAAATAGAGTTTATCTTCTCCTTCAAATGTACTTTTTTTTTTTAAATCAGTGAATGGAATGGAACTATTACTCCTATAGCCATCCAAGCCAGAAACTTGAAAAACATCTCAGCTTGTTATAATGTCATTTGTTACTAAATCATGTCACATTTTCCTACTAATATCCATTTTCTCCATTCCCACTGCTAGTGCCTTAGATATACAATTTTAATTTATATAGTGCCATATATAATTTATATGGTGCCATATATAACTTAAATAGTACCATAAATAATTTTGCTATCAGAATATCATTGTCCCTGACTTCTTTATCTTCCTTCCTAAAACAAAAATCTGATCACACAGCAGGATAAAATCTTAAAAGTCCTCTTCCTGATCTTATTTCCAGATTTTGTATTCAATCATAAACCATTCCACACAGGTAAGATATATAATATTTTTAAAGACACCCAATGAGAAAAAAAATGTTTATACCAATACTAAACCATCTTTTTTTTTTAATTTCTGTAATTTTTATTTATTGTTGAGAGAGAGAAAGAGACAGAACACAAGATGGGGAAGGACAGAGAGAAAGGGAGACACAGAATCCAAAGCAGGCTCTAGATTCTGAGCTGTCAGCACAGAGCCCAACGTGGGGCCCGAACCCACAAACCAAGAGATCATGACCTGAGCTAAAGTCGGTCACTTAACCAACGGAGCCGCCCAGGCGCCCCAATCTATGTTTTAAAGATTATGTTTTCTTATTAAAATTGTGACCATTGTAATACTTTTTGAAGGTCTCCCTATTGTTTCAGTTTATAATGTTAATGATAATAATTTTTAACGAATGATTCTGTATTATCCATTATGTGATTTAATTATTTATTAATTTTTTGAAATTATTGCCTCTATAACTACCCTCTCCCTGTTCAAAGACCGGACACATTTCTGTAAAAGTACTAAGGAAGTGGTTGACGCAAAAGATCACTCTTTAGCCTCATCCACTCAGTTACCAAAAGAAATCCCAAGTCCTCTAAAAAGGATGAAGCAGTCTCTCTATGGAAGGATATGGGATTGAGTAGGACTCACTTTTGTGTTTCCACCGTGTCTCTTCAGTTTTCCCAAGACAATTAAGTGTGTTGGCACTGGCGTATATGTATATTGAATGTCTAGGATAATATTAATGTCTAGTATAAATAGAAAGGAAATTGTCAAGTTCTTAATTTTGAGTCCTCTTACAGTCTCAAAGTGAAACCTTTTAAGGTACTAGAAATGTCATTATAGTCACTCCCTGGATCTTGATCTCTTTACCTTGAAGTCTGAAGATTCCTTATCCATGAGCCTTTTTCTAGGACTCCCTACACTCACATCTCCTGCCTGTGTTGAGAAAACCACTTCTAACCACAATTAGGATCTTGCTCCTTATATATATTTTATGCCTAGTCCACATGTATGGACATTCTGTCTTGGAATGCAATCTGAGTTTCAGAAGGCCAGCCAGGAATAGAAGTCTCTTAGAAGAACAACAGTTGTGGGGAGGAGGGGAAGGGGAAGAGAGGACTCAAGCATTCTAACTTCTACAGCCCTGTTTGAAATTATCTCCTCAGGTTGGACTTTACTGTTGATGCCTTCCACTAATATGAAATGAAAGTTCATTTAGTTCTTCAACTTTTGAACCTGTTAGATTAAACACAAGATTCTTCCCTAGGGCAGGCACTAATTTGGGGACTAGCAATAGTGATAGTAAGGCACATACCCTTCTTTTAGCATCAATGAGCCCTCTACTACACACTTGCATATTTGACTCTCTAGCTCTTCTTGAGTTTAAGCAATATAAAAAAAAAAAAGAAAATATATTACTTTCAATGGCTTCCCTTCTTAAAGGCGCTCAAGATTGATCACTCTAGGAAGGATTCAACTAAATTCTCCAATTGTCCTCTATCTTGTGGAATTTTGCAGATACGTAAAAAGAAAAAAAAATCATAACCAGTTCTTCCCAATACATGTATTTTTGCCCCTCTTTCCCTGCGTCTAGGCTGTTGTGCCTACCTTATACGTTTTGATTATCCTTTAATAAGTCCAGTATGCTATTGTCTGACTTAGTGCCTGACGTAAACTCCCTAAATATATAACTACATGAATAAATTACTGAATAAAGAAACACAGCTCATGGCAAATTTGCATGGCTCTTGATTTATAGTACATATTACCTGCCACACTTTTGTTTTCTACCCAAATGGGTTCTTTTCCATTTCATGAGACACAGAATATCAGAAAGTGACATTTTGAATATTACAAGATAAAATCAGGGAACTAGTGCCCCAAAATGATGTCATAACTAACTGAAACTCAAAAGGACTTTTATTAAGACAATAATGAAAGGACATTTATGCCAGTCAGGTTTATCCTGTGGCTCCTCTAGGTCTGTGTGTAAGGGCCACAGAGTACTGCAGTTGTCCTCTGAGGAGAAGCCAGCCAGCTATTCACCTAAATCTCTAACATTCTTATATTCTCAGCTTCTAAAGCTACAATGGCTAAAATCCCCAGTTATAACTAAATTAAATTGGCAATTAAATCTTACTTAAATAAAATTATGGTATGTCTGTCTTGCCAAATAAAGCTATTTTACTTGCATTCATCATCACCTCTCCATGAGGATTTATATTCACCCACTATTTGCTGGCAGTGTACTGGCCATGTTAAGGATTTCAGATAGATTATGATCTAGGTGGCAAGCAAAACAAATGCATAAAAATGATTTGGGGAAAATATAAGAAAACACCATTAAGCACTACAAAAGGCTACATAATCTTTAGTTTAAAGAAAGAGAGAAAAAAAGGCAGGGATAAAAGAAATAGAATGCTTGAGTAGCTCTTTAAAATATGGGTCGAAAAAAGAGCAGACATCAGGAGAGCGGGCTAGCGAATGGCAATGTCCTCACTGATATCCTCATTTCCATCTCTCAAACCCCAAATTTTATCTTCCACTCTTAATACATACAAAAAAAAATACTGACACTTATAAACTACAAGAAAACATCTTTGAGTTAACAAAGAAACACACCTAAAAGAGTAAATTAAAATAATACTAAAATATTTCTTGAACATTACTGAGAATTGAAATGAGTTGTTTTGGCATTGTGAAAAGCAGAATAAACTCTGAACAAAACCATGTTCTTTACTATTCGCATCATGTGCTGGCTTTAGGATGAATCTAATATTGTTTATAAACGACTACTAGATTTTGGTACTGATGGTCAAATACACTGACCAAGGAATGCAGGGAGCTCTGGGTAATACCATTCAATGTTGCTGAGGCTAAAGGAATGATGAGAACCAGGAAATTTTAAAGTTTATAAAACAAAAGGAAAAGCAGCTGTAAAAGATGAGCTCCAAATAGAAAAATTGTCTAAGGAGAAAAACAGATGTTGCTCAAATTTATTTCCTATTTCTTCCTGTCAATGATGTAACTCTCTGAACTCAGACATTAGACCCAGATGGTTGTATAGCCAGAGACCTCTTCTCAACCAATTTTGGTAAAAATCTATTAATATTTTATCATCCTATTTGTCTTTATTTGCATGATTCACAATTCCTGAATTTCAAAAAATATTTCGAAAGGTTTACTCAAAAAATAGTGGTATCTAGCCAGATTCAGGCAAGAAACTATTTTATATAATTATCAAAATCAAATCCAAACAGTGAGAACTATCCTTGGCAGCATTTGAAGGGACATAAACTGTCTAATTAGGACTGCATGCATATAGTAAATTACTTAATCTAATATTACAGAGGAATTAAAACTAAGGTGAAATACATTTAGACAAAAGAGAGTTGAAAATAAAAAATAATCATCCAAACCAAGAAATTTGAAAAAATAAATAAATAAAATAGGGTCATAAATAAAAGCAGGTAAAATTATAGAAAAATTTAAAAAGTGAGATCTTTTAAAAGATTAATAAGTCAGATATCTGACAAAACCAAAAAAGTGAAAAAGAAAACAAAAATCAGACAGAGAAATGGATAAATAACCATACATACAACAGAGATGTAAAATGTAGTAAAATTAAATTATGAATATCTATTTACTAATAAATTAGAAAATATAGATTAAATGGATTCATTTCAACAAAATACAACAAATATAAAATTGGTTCAATAAAAAACAGAATTTTTAAACATAATTAAATATTAATCCAAAGCTCTCAAGGCCTAGTTCTTAAGCACGTTACTGGTGAATTCTATACCCACTACTACAAGCATAGCTGGTAATTAATTTCATCTAATGCAGATAATTTCAACATGTTTTAAAGGTGAAGTGTATGAACTCCACCTCAAAAGAGAGCTGCTATATGTATAAAATAAATATAAGCATGCATTGGTTTGCAGAATAGTATGGCAACACAGATTTTATGTTAGTTGCCATAAAACTGCAAAACTAGGACGCTGTACATACAAAATTATACGAAGAAAAAATTACACTGAAACAGTTATTAAATAGTAATAGATACATAGATGCATACCTTGTTTATTTATTAATGTGATAAATCAAATAAGATCTAGAAGTGATTCTGCTATTTATAATAATTTCAAAAAGGTAAGGAGCCTCAATATTATTTTGAGATATCTACAACTTAAAAGTGATATAGAACTATATCCAAAATCTATTGTTAGAGAAGTAACAGATACTGTTAATGTTATTATGTGGTTTTTGTTTGTTTTTTGCCTAGATTTGTAGTTGATGGATGTGCTAAAATTCAGTTAAAGGTTGGTGAAAAAAATTGTGTGCCTTTTTCCTTAAACAAATATTTGGACATCCTGAATTTTATCCATAAAACTCTTAGTTCATAAATCCCAAGTAAAGAAACTCAAAAGGCAAACTACTTACTCTTTTGTACCCCAGTTTCCTTATTTATAAAATGGAAATGATAGCAGAACATACTATGCTACATTATTCAAAGAAACAAATTAATAAATATAAACATAAATCAGAAGAATAGATATAAATATTTGCTACTGTTATTGATATTGTAAATTTTCAATGGACAATTAATTCCTATCCAATAAAAGTTGTTCCAGAGTGTAGAAAGATTAACAAGCCAATTTGATTTAATGAGACAGTGCAATTATTCAAAACCAGGTAAGAATAATACAAAAGAAACCAAAGGTCCAATCACTTATGAACATAGAATCAAGAATTAAATGTATAAATAAAGTATCATATTTAGAGTTTAAGTCAACATCAGAAAATTTACCAATGATATTCACCATATTAACAGACTTAAAGATAAAAATCATATTATTCCCCAATACATACACAAAAGCAACTGTCAAAGTTGCTTTAGGTCAAAAACTTTTAGTAAACTAGAAATGGAATGGAATTTCTTTAACTTGGAAAAGGCTGTAATTCAGAGAAGTACAGTAAAAATGGTATTTAATGGAGAAGATATATATGAAAGCCCTTTAAGATCAGAAACCTTCACTGATCTTATTAGTGTCTGACCAACACAATAAGCACAATAAAATAAAAGGTATAAGGAGTATTGAGGAGAAGTTCATCTACATAGAAAAATCAAGAGAATGAATTTAAAAATGCACATCAATTTTATTTTTTTCATTTAAAAAATTTTTTAACTATTTTAATTTTTTAAAAATATAATTTATTGTCAATTTAGTTAACATACAGTGTATACAAGGTGCTGTTGGTTTCGGGGGTAGTTTCCCATGATTCATCACTTAAATACAGCACCTAGTGCTCATCCCAACAAGGGCCCTCCTGAGTGCCCATCACTCATTTTCTCTTCTCCCCTGCCTTCCCCCATAAACCCTCAGTTCGTTCTCTGTATTTAAGAGTCTTTATGGTTTGTCTCCCTCTTTGTTTGAAACTATTTTTTCCCCTACCCTTCCCACATGGTCTTCTGTTAAGTTTCTCAAGTTCCACATATGAGTGAAAACACATGATATCTGTCTTTCTCTGACTTATTTCGCTTAGCAGAATACCCTCCAGTTCCGTCCATGTTGATGCGAATGGCAAGTTTCATTCTCATTGCCAAGTAGTATTCCATTGTATATATAAACCACATCTTCTTTATCCATTCATCAGTTGATGGACATTTAGGCTCTTTCCATAATTTGGCTCTTGTTGAAAGCACTAATGTAAACAATGGGGTACATGTTCCTCTGTGAATCAGCACTCTTGTATCCTGTGGATAAATTCTAGTAGTGCTATTGCTGGGTCAAAGGGTAATTTTATTATTAATTTTTTGAGGAACCTCCATACCGTTTTCCAGAGTGGCTACATCACTTTGCATTCCCACCAACAGTGCAGGAGGGTTTCCTTTCTCTACATCCTCGCCAACATCTGTTGTTTCCTGAGTTGTTAATTTTAGCCACTCTGACTGGTGTGAGGTAGTCTATCAGTGTGGTTTTGATTTGATTTCCCTGATGATGAGTGTGTTGAGCACCTTTTCATGTGTCTGTTGGCCATCTGCATACCTTCTTTGGAAAAGTGTCTATTCATGTCTTCTGCTGATTTCTCCACTGGATTATTTGTTTTTCAGGTGTTGAGTTTGGTAAGTTCTTTATAGATTTTGGATACCAACCCTTTATCTGATATGTCATTTGCAAATATCTTCTCTTATTCTATTGGTTGCCTTTTAATTTTATTGATTGTTTCCTTTGTAGTACACAAACTTTTTATCTTGATGAGGTCCCAATAGTTCATTTTTGTTTTTATTTCTCTTGCCTTTGGGCACATCAATTTTAGCATACTTGTTGAAATCAAGATAAATGTTAAAAAATAACTGAATTTCTATCAAAAATAAACAAATATAAAGTACTACAAAAAACACAAATAGTGTTTTGTTATTAGTAACAAAAAATAAGTTATAATATTAACAAAAGCTAAAACTATCTAACAATCATCTCATCAAAAATACTAAGACCATTCTAAATGATACCAAGGAAGCTCAGTGGAGAGAGTCTGCTGTTGGATAGGAATACCTAATACTGAAAACAGAACTTTCCACTAATTCATAAATAAATTTACTCCAATAATAATCCAAATTGGCTTTGAAAAGAATAGATGTGTTCTAAAATTTCCATGAAAAAATAAAAATCTGTGAATATCTAAGTATACATTCTAGGAAAAAAATGAATAAAATGAACCAGATACTAAACAAACTTTGAAACAACAGCATAAAAAATAATATGGCACAGGTGTAAGAACAGATGGGTAAATCAAGAGAACCTAATATAAAGCTTTAAACAGACCTATGCACACAGAGATAATACTGGATGAAGGTGAGATTAGCTACATCTGTAATACATTTTAAGCAGAAGAGAAAAAAGCACTTGCAGGAAAGATGACAAAATGACAACAGCTATATGGAAAGATGGCAGTGACAGCAACAGCAAGTCTTTCAATCTTTAGAATCCCTACATAAAAACAGACAAAAAACTAAATAACAAATCCAAAAAACAATAGAAACCATTTACAACAAAATTAAGTGACAAGGTATGTCCACAATCCCTCCAAATATGAGAAGGTGTGGAAGAACTGCCAAATACCAAATGATCTCCCTGGTAGTATACTCATGTGCGAGACCAAGTGATAGTATCTGGTGGCATATCTGAGTGATAAAACTATAAAAAGAAAATCACAAGAACGTGATTACTTTAAATGCCAGGATACTGATTACTTAAGGCAAGAGGGAGGGCACTGTGGTCTGTAGGAGTTTCTGGGGTGGCAAACAAAGTTCTACTTCTTGACTTGGGTGGTATTTGACTTCCAAAAACTATTCATTGCTGCTGTGTATGAATAGCTGGAAGGTAGTACTGTCATATTGTTCTTTGCACTTTTCTCCTTTTCTGTTGCATGAAAATTGCTCTAAAGAATACAATAAAATGTGGTAATCAAGAAACTGGCATATATGTTTTACTCAAGGACCAAGTTGTAAGCCAGAAAATCCATTTGTCATCTATTTCCCTAAGCCTAGCATCTAGAATAGTCTCTGGGTTTCTTTGATAGCTATGCCATATATAATCTTAAATAATAAAATAATATACACAAAATAGTATATATAGAAATATTGCTCTTTCAAAATTCTGGAATTTCTCAATAAAATTGATACTAAAATATTAGGAATGTATTATCACTCAATAATAAAGGATACATGATAGATAGATGATACCAGGCAGAGATTTTGTGACTAACTGCTTTTATAATACAAGTGACAGATTTTATGAAAATCTATCCAAATAACCCATTTATATCCCAATTATGACAATAAAGTTAATATTAAATGTGTTCACTATGTTTTGTAGTTTTAAAAATAACTTAACAGATATTATTACATTAGATCCTTCCAACATCTCTAAGAAATGATTCAGGTGAATTTAATACTATTTTCTTTTCACTCTTTAATTAACTTGGCTAAGATTTACATATTACATTAGTGGAAGAATTAAAATTCAGACTTAAGTGTTATCTTTCTGTGTCTAGTGGTTTTGTTAGTCATCTTAAAGCACTGATTTTTCTGGATTTGGAGCATAGTCCAGCCATATTTGGTAATTAAACCCAGGGGTTTAACCTCATTAACTTAATATTCTAACTGTGTTCATTAAACTAGGAACCTGCAAAACATAAGGGAACTTCTGAAATCTTTCCTTCTGCTTTCAAACTCATCAAAGATCACTAAGCAACCAAAGACGATTAAGGTAATAAAAGGAATGGAAAGACTATTTTGTTTGTCATCAACTAACAATCCTTACAAGGTTTAAGTAATTTCAGAAAAGCAGATTTCCTTAGAAACTCTAGGGCTGCAGTTTAGTTGCAATTAGGATATTAACAAAAAAAAACATTGACATAGGTAATGAAAATTCTATTTGGCTAGGAATACAATTCTTAAGATTTCTGGATCCCAGTACTTTGCTAGCCAAACTCTGGGTGCTTAATATTGACATCATGACTTGAAACATATGTAAGGGAGCTTTTTACAACATTAGTCTATTTCAACTACCCATGTTTTTATTCTATGTCAGGAATAAAAATAAATCTGATAAATGAGAACGTGGGAATTCAAGCCCTCCTAATCCGAGCTGAACAAATTAAAAAATTATATATATATATATATATATATATATATATATGTACATATATATATATATATATATATATATATCAATCAGCCATAAACTATTTCTTTAGTGGCTGTGAAGGCTATTACTGCGTTATTTTTACAAAGATTTATAAAGCAAACATCTCGACATACTATTGATCCCTCACAAGGAATTCTGGGGGAACAAATCAATTCAACAAATATTTATTGATCTGTGAATAGTGCCCGACGCTGAAAAAGGTACTACCAATACAAAATTCAGTATGAAATGAAACTCCTTGCCTTTAACTGGCTAACAATCAAGGAAGGAGAAAACACAGGAAACCAAATAATTATAAGATAATATACATGCATTTTTACCTGTGTTCTTTAAATATAGTATCTTTATCTTCATGCAACCCACAGTTCTGCAATGGCTCATGCTTTCAGAGGACACAGATGAGGTAATGATTAATTCTACATTGGAGTGTGGGAAGTCAGGGAAGTTGTTTTAAAGAAATTTTAATTTTTAACTAACTCCTAAATTTCATGCTAGCTCCCACAATCAACTTAAAACCTATATATTTGTGGTTTTTAACAAATTATTTTAGTTCTCTTTGTCCATTAAGTAACTTTGGGTTTTAAACTGCAAGTAAAAGAAACTAACTCAGAATAAATTAGGCAAAATAAAATGAATGAATTTGAAAAGATGTAATGATATCAACCCTAAGGAAATCAGAATGACAGATCTTAGAAAACATGGGAACCAAAAAGGATCTGGAGAGTTACATAGCAGAAACTCACGAACAGTCTTTCAACATGCTGTTGTCCAGGAAAAAAAAAAAAAATGAATTCCAATCATGTGTTAAAAGCAGAATATACAAAATACATGCCAAATAATACCATAAGTGTATCAATCAGCACATTAAAAGCAAATACTCATGTAATGGACACTCAGATATATAGAACATTAACACTACTCTTAGAAGCCTTGAATGTGTCTCTTCATCATTAGATCCAATCATTTCTCCCTAGAAGTAATCAAAATTCTAACTTTGCAAAAATGATTTTCTTGGTGCTGCTAAACTTCTGTAAAGTTCAAAAATAAGCAAAAAAAAAAAAAAACCCTCCAACTAATGTACACTATCTATTCTTTTTTATTATACTCAAATTCAAATCTTAGAAATAATGAGTGAAAAGAGGGATGGAAGGGTGAGTGGAGGAAGAGACAGACAGAGGATCAGGGGTAGGGAAGAGGAAGAGAGGAGAAGGAAGAGATTGCCTTATTCAGGTTGATCTAGTTTTGGGAACATCCCCACCCTTGAATGACATTCCCAATAGAGATTACATAGAATCAGGAGAGAAACAGTACCTAAACCTGTACAAAGTTGCCAATACCAGCAGCAATGTGAGTCAATACTGGTCAGGAAAATTCATAGATGTCTACTATATCCACACATTTTTTATTAGTGTCATTATAGAAAAACTTTCTATATACTAAAAGGTTTCCAAATTCAGAAAACTGTTTAATTTGGGACTATATATCTCAATTCAATCAAAAATTGAAATTTTGTCCCAACATTTTTCTTATAGTGTCACCTAACTATACCTTCTCCACTTTCCCTATTTTGTAGTTTTCATTTAAAGAGGTGATCAAATTTTACTCTTACTAAGAAGCCAACTAAAGCCCTTGTAACTATCCTGTAGATTAAGAGTTGGTACCCCCAAGTCAGGATGATGGTCTCTTTGTGCTAATCCTTAACATAATTTCTATTTAATGAGCACCTACTCTCAACTATGTGCTGCAAAGCACTCACATGCACTACTTTAATTTTTACAATGATCCCATAAGATAGATACTATTATCATCTCCATTCTATGGGAGAAGAAAAATGAGATTTAAATATGTTAATAAAAATCATAAAAACTGTCATTCCTTTTATTTAATCTGAGGCACAAAGTCAAAGTACACTGGTCGCTTGACTGCTATTAGACATTCTTAATTCAACAGAAATAAGTGCCCATATTAAAAGAGAAAATTTAGGGATGCCTGAGTGGCTCAGTTGAATGAACTTCCAACTTCACTCAGATCACGATCTCATGGTTTGTGAGTTCAAGCCCCATCTAGGGGTTTCTGCTGTCAGTGCAGAGCCAGCTTTGGTTCCTCTGTCTCCATCTCTCTCTCTGCTCCTCTCCAGCTCACACTCTCTCTTCCTCTCACTCAAAAACAAACATTTTTTTTAATCAAAGAGAAACTTTAGAAACAATGATCTAAAAAGTGAATTGAGATTTATTTTCCCTTTTAAAGTACTCTAGGAAAAGTAATCTGTATTAAACAAGGAGTGGTATCTTTGTGATAGGAAAGATGTTCAGTTTGACAACAGAAGTCATTTCCTTATAGGAATAAGTAATATCAAAATATAGTGCCTGGCTTTTAAGAAATTTGATTTTTTATCATCTATTATAAGATTCTATATAATAACATAGCCCAGCTTTGTTATATTATTAGGAATAAAATATCACATAGCACACCATTATGCTAATGGGGTCCAATGAATCACATTTCCCACTATCCAAATGTTGTCTGACATGGACTTGATCATTGGTTTCCTTAGGCCAGTGTGAAAAGCACATACACTCAGGGGCTTGCCTTCATGAAGTACTACTGCCGGCAGGTGAAGACGCCCATTCTACCCTTCTACAGTATCAAAGACCACATGGAGAGGAAGGCAGCCATCCCAGCCAAGCTGAGCTCCCAACAGACACTCTAAATGAATGAATCTGCATGATTGAAAACAAGGTAAGGTAAAAGAAAAATCACCAAGCCAACACACAGAATTGTAAGAAATCATTTTTTTCATTGCTTGAAGTAAGCAACAGAGAATTGATTTAGAAATTTGTACCAGAAATAGACAGCTGACGTGACACAAACCTAAAAACTGTGGTACTGACTTTGGGACTGTGTGGTAGTGGATGCTGGAGGAATGCTGAAGAATCTGCTATTGGAGGTTAGAAAGATGTAGCTCTGAAGCAATAACAAAACTTTTCTGCAATATTTGGAAGACAGAGAATATGCTCAATGATTCAGTAATAGACTTGTAGATCTGGCAAACAATTCTACGCAGAATGTTGAAAGTGTCAATTGTCCTTTTAGCTATATATGATAGAGTAAGAGAGGAGAAAGGGGCACTAAAAAGGAATTTCACTTTGCAAGGTAAATTTAGAAAACGGACAAAGAAGTTGCTTGGCTGGAAAATAAAACTATTTCACATATTCAGTCTTTCAGCAAAGGATTCTCAAAGAAATATATGACTTTAAGGTAATTATCAAATCAGCAATGTGGCTGTAAGACCCTTTGTTAAGACCTCAAAAAGCGTTAAGGGGATGCCTAATAGACATTCTCATCTAGACAAAAAAGGCTTCTAAGAATCATATAAGCATTGTCACTGTAGGGTCTAATATAATAAAAGAGGTCTACCTTTAAAGTAATTGTAGATGTGGCTTCAAGAGCATTGAATGAGCTTCCATCTAACATATAGAAAGATCACAACGTTTTTAAGGAAATGTATCAGTTTGGACTAAAATGATAGAGACAGTTTAAAAGGAAAAGGAGCCTGTGGCTCCCCAGTTTAATAAGAGCAACGAGCTGAGAAAGCTGCTCACCTACAAATACAGGTTTTTCCCATTAAAAAAAGAAGTCAGATGTCTCATACAGAATCAAGTTCTCAGAGATGAGATCCAAAAGCAACAAAGAAAAATGCTTTAGAGAATGACTCCCAGGGAGAACTGTGCCCTAAGCAAGAAACATTCCTCACCCCTAGTGTGGGGATCCATGATAACCAGTGCCTACCCAGCTTTTAGAATCGCAACGCTGAATTAACTGCCATGTTCTCTTTCTTCTTCTTTTTGAATGGGAGTGTCAATTGCTGTTCCCTCTTTCTGATTCATTGTTCTATGTGAAGAATGTGAGGGCTGGGTGCCTGGGTGGCTCAGTCAGCTAAGCATCTGACTTTGGCTCAGGTCATGATCTCCCGGTTTGTGAGTTTAAGTTCAGTTTCGGGTTCTGTGTTCACAGCTCAGAGCCTGGAGCCTGCTTTGTATTCTGTGTCTCTTCCTCTCTCTGCCCCTCCCATGCTCGTGCTCTCTCTTTCTCAATAATAAATAAATGTAAAAAAAAAAAAAGAAAGAAAGAAAATGAGGGCAAATAACTTGTTCTTTTAGGTCACGAGTATCTGGATCAAAAGGAGTTCCACCCCAAATGCCTCATCCATATCCAGACCCGATTCTGTTTACCAGATCATGGGTTTCTTCACTGATATGATGACTGGATGAAGCCATGGGTGTTTAGAAAGTGATGAGTATATTTTGTGTATGGGAAAGATAAGAATCACTGCAGCTGGAAGTTGGAGTATGGCAGATCGTTATTAAAATTTCTGTACATGTCTGTACATTTCTGTACAATAATCATACATTTCTGTAACAATAATCTCATGAGATCCTCTCCCTCATGATATTCACTTTTGCCATTCTGACATCCGCACATGTAATGCAAGCAAAGGCTTGATAAGCACTTGCATTTGTGACTTGAGCTCTGTAAACAATGCTCCCACTATGTGAGGAAGCAGAGTCTAGCCTTCTAGAGTAATCAAACACCACATGTGGAAAGAGCAAGCCATCGGAGTTGTCTTAGCTGAAACCAGGCCCCAGACAGTATTCTAGCTGCAAGGGTGCAGCTGCATGAGTGAGCCCAGGTAAAGGCAGCAAAAGAACTACCCAGCCACAGGTTACAATGTGAATTTTTCTGTAGCTCTTATCATCTATAACTTAAGCTGAGAAATAGTAAACATTCAATGAATACTGGCTAATTGATTGACTGACACTTCCATATCAATTGTTTTTATTCCAGGAATAATTTAGTTTGTAATACTTTACATGTCCACAAACATATAGCATATTAAAAAGGTGTTTAAAGAATCAGCATTTTGTTAGTTATCCTCAGCACTCTAGTACCACCAAAACAGACATGTAATTTTGACTTTTGATTTTTACCTTCCATTTTT
Source organism: Panthera uncia (assembly GCF_023721935.1). Taxonomy (NCBI): domain Eukaryota; kingdom Metazoa; phylum Chordata; class Mammalia; order Carnivora; family Felidae; genus Panthera; species Panthera uncia. The sequence goes on along the minus strand of NW_026057577.1, from coordinate 74,306,935 downwards.
TTTTCACATTATGATGTAGAAATAAGGCAAATTTGTTAAGAATTCCACAGTTTAAATCAGGTCTAAAATCACTGAAGCATGCATATTCATGTTTGATGCTTGAGATTTAGATTAGAAGACTGGATATGTCCTGAATAATGCCCTACTCAAGCTAGAAGGGCAAGGATAAGAGGATAAAGGAAGTCCCAGGTCAAAATATCACAGACTCTTAAGTATTATTACTTCTTCATTAATACCTCCCCAGTGTGCCACCATCATCTCTTAGCTGAGATGATGGATTCCTGAAAAAGTCTCCTACATGGTCTTCCTGTAGTACCAATGTAGCACTATAGTCTGTTCTCAAAAGAAGTTTAAGTTGCTCTCTTTATAGCATAATTAACAGTATGTCAATCTTGTGGTCAAAACTTAATCATTTTATTTGTTAGAGTAAAAACTATAATTCTAATAATCATCTTTAAGAGTCTACCCAATCTGCTACTTGTATACACACTTCTACCTCTCTGACTTCATGTACTTATCCATCAGTCACTCTGCTGGAAACACAAGGAACTTATGCTATTCCCTGGTTACATCAGAGATGTTATCACCTTAAGACATTTTGTCAGGCTGCTACTTTCTGGAATATTCCCTCCCAAATAGCCACATGGTTAAGCCCCTCACATGATCCAAGTAACAGTTGCAATGTCATCTTGTCAATGAGGCCTCCTTGACTGCACTATTTTAAAAAGTTTATTTATTTATTTATTTTATTTTTGAGAGAGAGAGACAGAGTGCTAGCCGGGGAGGGGCAAAGAGAGGGAGACACAGAATCTGAAGCAGGCTCCAGGCTCTGAGCTGTCAGCGCAGAGCCAGATGAAGGGCTTGAACTCAAGAACCATGAGATCATGACCTGAGACAAAGTCGGATGCTTAACCGACTGAGCTACCCAGGAGCCCCAATGACTACATTATATAAATCTTGCTCTCTCTCTCATGTCAAGTATATGGCTAACCAGATTAAACACTTAATAAACATAAGCAATTAATGTATTTTAAATGAGAGTGTTTGATAAAATAAACAATGGTGGCATGACACAACATTAAAATGAAAAAGTTACTTAATTTCAGTCAACTCTGTGTGTTAGTTAGGACATATATAATGCCACATCCTTTTGTTTGTAGAAGATCAGGAGACTATAAAAGGATGATAAACTTATTGTGGGTGCAGAAACTTGAGCCAAACTAATTTGGTTTCAGAATGCATGGGGTATAAAGTGGGGTGAGTGTTGCGGAGGACTATGAGCCTGGCCACCTACAGGAGTTAAAATTCAAATGCCAGGAAGAGCTAGACTAACAGCCTAAATACATGTCCTGGACAGAGTGTAACACGAAAGGAAGTGGTAGGGCCTATGGAAAACAAGAAAGTACATAACTAGTAAGGAAAAATGAAATACATTATCCTTCAGCTATACTTGCTATGTTTCCTCAAAGCATAGATCTCCCATTTAGTTCCATTAAAAAAAAAAAAAAAAAAGGAGCAAGTCAACTAACTTCCTGTCTCTGCATTTCTGTTGGAGTTTTTATTATTACTGGGTTATTGGGGGTGGGGGGTGGGGAATACATTTAGATATCATTTAATACATAGTTCCCAAAAGAGTTAACACTCTGCTTCTGTGCCTGATGTTCTGAGTCACTCACCCATACAGAATCTACTCTTATATTCTAAAAATAAATTCAATGATTTAGTTTGGTCAGGCATTTGGGAATCTAAGTCCTCATAGTCTTCAACTGTGACTGTGCTTGTGTGAAATCCAGACCCTTACAGAAAGAGATTCTTAGAAGTGACACATAGATCTCTTGCCATATGGTTTGCACATGCGTTTTCTGCATGCATGGCTAATTCAAGGGCATGAGAAAACATATGCAAACACTATTGGGCATAGAAATTTAGACATTTCTTTGAAATGTTGACCTTTAAATGTTTAACACCTGTAGTATACAGGATATGATAACACCTCACAAAACTACAAATCTTCACTGTAAATATAAGTGGTAATGGTCATCCTTTGAAAAAGGAAAGAAATATTCTCTCCACACAAGGTAATTTCAACTAGCTGAGTTTGGAATGGGAGTATTTGTTCATTCCAAAGTTTTCTTTTTTTTTTTTTTTTTCAAAATAGACAAGATAGCTCACTTAAATCACCATCAGAAATATAACGTCCATCATTCTATACCTTTCACAAGTTTATAAGTTTATAAAAAACAAATAATATCTCAAAATAGAATCTGTACAACAAAAGTAAATTCTATCAATTTCAGTTTTTTTGCACTAAGATTACGATAATCTAAAAGTATATATCATCTTGAATTTATATATAATGCTTTTTTAAACTCATTTAATCTGAAACAATACTATCTAAGGAAAATATTTCATTGTGGAAACAGTAAATCTGTGACACTACAGCTATATTTTTAATAATTATAATTTCAATTTAAATTACCTGAGCCAGGTGGAAAAAACATTTTAATTTTCTGACCCTGTTTATTCATCTATAACATGAGCTCAATAATACCTACCTCAGATTGTTTGAAGTATCAAATGAGATAATAGGTATCAACAGGCTTTGTAAATTGTAAAATGTTGTCTATCAGCTAACTTAAAGTAGATCTAGATCAACCTGCTACTGAATCTTGATTTTGTCACTGGCTTGCTGTATGATTTTAATTAGTTACCTAGTAATTCTGGTTTTGGTAGTGGTGAGGTTTTTCTGTAGCATATTATAATCCCCCTTCAAGGTTTTATATTTTGTGCATAAGGTGATTGCTTAGAAGTAGCTAGGGAATATGAAGTATGATAGCTGAGATACTCAAACTGAGTTGATAAATTTCTATAGACAATAAGATGATCCATATGCAAATAATAATAACTAAAACTGATTGATTTGTTTTCTGAGGAGCTATTCTGTACAAAACACTTTATAAATAAACAACACGAGTCATAGGATTCTCACAACATTCTCACTATGAAATACATGATGTTAGCTCTACGTAATATAAAATAAAATGTTCATGTCTGTTAAGTAACAAACAGAAGTCACAAAGTAGAATACAACTGGCAATATAAATATTTTTCCCCTTCACTTCTGAGTTCATAATGTTTAACTATCAATATATATTGGCAACTGTCATGACAAAAAAAAAAAGATCTACTTTACTGTGGTCATAATAATTGCTCCCTTTGGCAAATACATGAAGTGTGTGTGCCCTTAATCTTACAATCCATTCTTTTGGAAAACTACTAGCAAAATTTATAAAAAATAAAATTTCTCATATCAATATTATGAAATATACATGGTTTACCCTATAATTGTATAGAGACCAGAGAAATATTAATGAACTAAACACTCATTAGGAAAGAAATTGAAAGGCAGCCATGGTAAGAGGTGATAAGAACATAATACATGAGCTACTACTCTCTTCTCTAGAACCCTTGGTGACATCATGACTGCATCACCAGATTCTTACCTTGAGCCTAAACATGACCTTGGAATCATTCTTAACATAGTTCTCTATATATCTATTAACAATTCATTGGCAAAAATGTATTTGTCATCTATAGCCTAAACCAGTGATTTTCAACTGTAGTTGTGTATTACAATCACTTGGACAATTTCTAAAACATATCAATACTCTGCTCTGAGGGATTCTGATTCATTGGGTCTGAATATAATATATATATATATATATATATATATACACACACACACATATATATATGTGTATATATATATATATATACACACATATATATATATACATACATATATACATATTTTTTAAGTTACCAGGTATTCAATCAAACTGAATGCAATCAAATTGAGTATGCAATCAAATTGAGAAATACTGGCTAAGCTCATGGGTAAATATGTTTATTAGTATGTTAAAAGGACAACAAAGAATGAATTAGCATGGATCTTTCAGAAACAAGTACAACTAAAGAATAACTCACTATGAATTTCAGACTATAAATATTTTAAAATCTGAATATAAAGTTTCCCTATTTGTATTCTTCATAAAAGGGTTGACCCATAGTTAAAATATTTAATGTGTTTAATGGAGGATGTAAAGGGGAAACAAAGTCAAGTCTTCTTTTCACCAAACGTTTAACAGTCTTCCTAAAGGACTAACAGAGCAGTAAGGAAAGAAGGAGTAAGTGTGATGAGGTCTGCATACCAGAGGGATACAGAGAGGCCAATTTATTTTTCAACAAATTTCAGAGCAATATTTTAACTACACAGGCATCCTTTTTCATTATAGCTCATATTCATTTCATATATTTCACATGAGTGATAATCACTTTTCTAAAAAAAGTATTCCATGTTCTTTAAAATTATTTTTCAGCATTCACATTCTTATGAATGTAAAACACAGCCAAATTTTGAACTAACCTCTTAACATTTTTTTTCTTGAGTTAAAGAATATCAACAACAAAGCACAGGGTGTAGCATACATTCACCAATTGTGAGCTGAGAGCACTCACTGAACAACAACACTGAACATTTCATTCTTACTCTTCATCTACTTATGTGTGTGTGTGTCTGTGTGTGTGTGTGTGTGTGTGTGTGTGTGTGTGTGTGTATCATTAACTTGACATTTGTGCCAGTAACAAATTACAAGAGTATCTTCAGGACACTCAGTGGTCTTTTGCTGAAATTGTAGTCAAGTTGCCAGTTTCCATTGACATTCTCCAACAATTTGGCAGTTAAAGCCTTTGAGTTACAAATCAGCAGGTTTCATCTTAAACATCTGTGGACATTTAAGTTCACCGGAAAATTGGCAAAATTATCCTAAGGGATAAAAGACACTTGAGAGTGATATCAGTCATCCATCATCTCTCACAATCATTCCAGCAGAGCAACAAATTTAGAAGATTGGCGCTGGGCTCTCTTGTCTTCTCATTCTTGCCAAACCTGCCTTTCCTCTCTCACTCTCAAGTGCCCACAAGGTGTTTTCATGGTGGTAATTGCTCACACGAGCATTCATCATGGCTGATTGATGGGCAATGCAAAGCATAAGAAATGCCTCCAAGTGACCCCTCATCAGACATGTCACACAGCTGCCCTAAACCAAACTGAGAATGTGACAGTAAAACAAGTTACAATGTGCAAATAGGAAGAAAGTAAATGGAAAAAGCATAAGAGAGAAAATTAGACCAAGTGAAGATGAATTGTCAGATCATAAATTATTTAATTATACTTGCTTTGTCTAACTTTACATTGGCAGTTAGTGTAATATTTTACCACTAACTGTACAGGGTTTATGCCAATTCCTCCTCTATCAATGAAGTAAATTAAAAGTCATCCTGTGAAAATTATCACTGATTAATAAATGGACAGTGACTAAGATTACAAGACTCAATTTGTAGACCCTTATTTTCCTTCTTCTGTATTTAAGACCAACAGCCCTAAACGTGTGAGTACGTGAGACTTTTCAGAGTACACAAGGTCAAAACTCTATTTACAGTAATACTAAGATATTATTTATCTCCTCATTCTCTCAGGAAGAGATGGTAGACTTTCCAGAAGCTACATGATATATTCAAAATTATTTGAAAAGGTCATTAAAATAGTTGTTTCTAATTACTTATCTGTGTGAGGCTATATTTTCTTCATAAACAAAACAACAAACTGCAACAGACTGAATGTAGAAGCATGTTTGATAATCCAGCTTTTTCCTATTAAGACAGACATTAAAAAGACATTCAAAATGTGAAGTAATGACACTATTCTTGATATTGTTTTTGTTTCTACAAGTGTTGGGATTATTATTTCATTTAAAATGACTATTAAATATTTTAAATGTCTCAATTTTTCTTTGTAATTCAGTAAATATGAATACATGTAACCAAGATAAACAAGAGTTTTTGGAGGTCCTTAATAATTTTTAATGTATCATGAGAAAAAAAGGTTTGAGATTTGCTGTTTTAAACAATTTTTTTTTCAACGTTTTTTATTTATTTTTGGGACAGAGAGAGACAGAGCATGAACGGGGGAGGGGCAGAGAGAGAGGGAGACACAGAATCCGAAACAGGCTCCAGGCTCCGAGCCATCAGCCCAGAGCCTGACGCGGGGCTCGAACTCACGGACCGCGAGATCGTGACCTGGCTGAAGTCGGACGCTTAACCGACTGCGCCACCCAGGCGCCCCATAAACAATTTTTAAATGTTATCAATTAATTTTATTAATCTTCTTCATCATTTAAGATTATTTTTTCTTAAAAAGGTAATTGTGCACTAGCACTGAGATATTGGTTTTTAATACCACCATCCAGTTAAAGGATCCAGAATGTGTTAGAAAAATGGCTAGTTCTAAAACTTGGGTAGGAAATATGCAAGATGAGCCAGGACCATCTTGTGGTGCTAGAAATGAAGGAAATACTAAATAAAATAAACAGCAAGAGTAACAAACAAAACAATGATGGGGGTACCTAAAAGGGTCATGGGAACCAACTGAAAGAGTTCCAAAGGGCCAAAGCTGGAACAATTTTACCAACAAAATAAAGTAGTATTGGGTTATAATCCAAAATATAAAATAAGTATCTTGTAAGCCCACACTGATAAAAACTTTAAGTAAATTGGGCAGAAGGTATAAATAACCTGTCCAGAAGAATCATAATAATTTAGGTAGATACTCCTGTCTTAAGGAGGTAGAACAACCCACACCTTCAGTGCGTACTTCCGTCCACAGAATATGGAAAGGGGAAAATAAAGAGTAACTGTAAAGTGGAAAACCCTTCCCAACACTACAAAAACAAGAAAGCAAAGGAAACTAGGCAAGTCTGAGAAAACTGAGACAGCCAAGAGGAGTCTAGGGAGACAGGATAACTAAATATAATGTGGTACCTTAGATAAGATCCTGAAACAGAAAAAAAAAAGGCATTAGGTAAAGAGTAAGAATATCTGAAAAGAAAGTATGGATTTAGTAAATAATGTATCCATTTTGGTTCATTAGTTATGACACCTGTACCACATTAATGTGAAATGTTAATGATGGGAAATTAGGTACAGAGTTTATGGGAAATTTGTACTATTTTCTCAATTTTTATGTCAATTTAAAACTTCTAAAAAATAAAGCTTATTTTAAAGTAACTTAATTGTGAATATACTACATTTTTTTGGTTGAGCTCTAAGATCACAAAGAGAAGAAGACAAATAACTATTGAGGAGACTCTTTGTCAATATTTCTCAAAATGTCCTAGTACACCTGCATGAGAATCTAGCAAAGGAACCCAATAAACCAAGTTCCCTGATTGAACCTTCACCATGTTCTACTGAAATAAAAACTGTGGAAAGCAGAACCCAGAAATCATCATCTGAACATCTGAATAACTTTGTTTAATAAGACATGCTGTATTATTTGCAAAAAGAATTTTTTGCACCTTTACTTACTTCAGTGAAAGTAACAAAAATAATCTGACCAAATAACAAATAACCAGTAGATGAAATAAGTCTTTTTGAAAAACTTGAATAAATAATTTAGGGTTTATGTATTTAATTATTTGTAATCAGATTAATCATGCTAATTTTCAACATGGCTCAGAGATTGACACAACATATTTCTCTCAGTACTAACCTATTAGATAACCAAAGTTTTATAACTTAGAAGAGCAGAAATTTATTTATTAACTATGTATCAAATAAGGCTATTACCCTTAATTTAGTCAAATTTCATCTTATTTACCCTAAGAATTTCTAAGGAAGGAGAACTAATTTCACCTAATTTTGATTACATTTCAAATTTGTAATGTGAATAAAGAACTGCGTCATCAAATTTTAAGAGTCAAGTTAATTTGTCTCCAGCACAGTAATTGTCTCTTTTGTGAAAAAAAAATATTATTAGTAAACAAATGAAATTTTAAAACATTTCATTATGGTGGGATGACCAAGGGAAAGAAGTCATACCAGAAAGGTTGACAGAGATAATTAACAGCGAGAGCAGGCCCCCTCCCTTCTACAACCTTCATGGTCATTCTTAGAATTTCTACCACCATCAATCCTTCATGGGATATTCCCTAAGAAAGGTGATGTGTTGTAGCAAAGCAGACATTAAATAGGAATGTTAAAATTGTTTTTTCTGGTATAATTTTATTTGTAGAAATGGGACATAATAAGTGTAGTGTTATGTTTCTTGCTCTCTCTTCATCTCTGAGGATTTTGAAACTCTCAACAGAAAAGATAAAATATTCCATTGTGCTTTCCTTGCTTTCTGAAAGTATTTATTTCTCTTTTCACAGGAATGAAAAAAGAATCCTAACTACTTGACAAATTTTGATAAAAGTATAGAATAATTGTGAGAAAATTAGTGGTTGAAAATCTCACTCACTAGCACTTCAGTTGCAAGCTTACAACATTTGAACTTTTGATAATCTGTGATTCTGAGAAGCATTAAATTCAAACTACTATGGCTACCAGAAATTATGGTGAGAGATCTTTCACTAGATAACTTCCATCACCACTATTCATAATGTACAAGGGCAACATGAGTTGTATATTTCTTAAAGGATAGCTTTAGGACTATTTTGATGTTTAAAATATCTGGAACTATGTATTACCAGAGCTAGAAACACCAACAACATGTTCAAGACAATAAATGTAATAAAAATACATAGAGTGAAGATCTAATTCCACCAAATAAGATATTCAAGAAATTTAACTTTCTTTGCTATAACTAAGCTTAATTTGTATTCTAAGCATCTGTATCACTGAATGGCCACAACAGTCATTTCAGTGTCTCTTCTCATCTTTTCCCTGGGTTACCAGATAAATTCTTTAGAACTTTTACAGTGACAGGTTATGAAGAATATGGGTAGAAATCTGGGCATTTTCATTCATTATCTGTGTACGTACTACCTTGCAATTACTACTAGATGTTTGTGTTGCAGGGAGTCTTTGGTCTTTCATTCATGCACATAGCATCCTTGTCTTGAAAACAAGGTATTTGCAGTTTCATTGGCTGTGTCATGGCCATACTACTTTCTACCATTCAGAAAAATATTTTTGCTGTTCTCTATCTAGGCTCTGCAGGAGCACAGGAATATTCTAGTGGGCTTCTTCAGGCCCATTTGCCTAGACACCCACACAGATATTTCTGAACCATGCTCAGATAAAGAGAAAACATGGAGCCTTTTATTTCCTAGAATCTGTTTCAAAAAAAGACTATAGGATTATTCTACCTTCAAAGTTCACCAAGTCCACCTGGGGTGGGGGATATTTTCCTTGTCTAAGACTTGGCAATTAAAGGTGGAAAATGGGAGGGGGGAAAACTGTATCTGACCCATTTCCAGGAATCTATCAGAGACTGACAGCTCTTTTTCCCCTTTTTCTTCTGTCCACTCCCCAGTCTGGATATTCTTTATGTGGTTAGTGGGACACAGGCAAAACATGGTTCTCATTTATCTTGTATCTTTCCAAAATGTTTGTATTATATTTGGTGTTTTTACTCAAAAATTTAAAAAATGACTTATTCTGTAAATTCTACTATAAAAAAACTGCCTTGACACATTGGATGTCTCATGGTCTAGCTGCTGGAATGAGGGCAGGTCACAGAGCAAATTGGAAACATTGGGGAGGAGGTAGAATACCTAAGTTATTGCAAATATCATTCTGCCAAATGTATGTGTGTATATATCTTAGGAAATAAATCTTCATACTTCTATACTTTAGGCTTTTACTGAAAACATAACTGATATTCCTGGAAAGTGTTATAAAATCAAAAGGAAATATTATCAGAGTAGAAAATTTTCACAAATTGCATCTATTTCTGGTACAAATTATTTTTCCATTCAGGAGAGCTTACTTACTCAACACAGATACACTCATTCTGGTAAGGTTGAATCGACTGCCTCCTGAGCAATAAAAAAATATATAAAAACTGAAATTAAGGCACAGCTTATGTATATTTTATTTATCAGCCGATATTATCTTGGTAAGTATGAGAGAACTACTTACGAACTGATGTATGCTAAAAGGTTTTTAGAATGTGTTGAGAATCACTTATCAGGAATATTTATGTGCACATTTTCATTAATATATACTTCTAATTTAAATCTTAGTCTTTCAAAACCATCTTTCTTTAGTAAGAAGTGACAGGGAAATCTTTCATTATCTCCAATTTCATTTCCAATTCTTGACGGACATACACATTCCTTCCAGGAATAGAGGCAAAAAGTAAGTGATTTTAAATTACATATGGTCAGTGCTTTGGTTTATGTTTTATCCATGCCCACAAAAGGGTATCCACAGGAGTGTTCAGCCTATCTAAAATGGAACAAAGAATATGGGGAAATTATAAAATGAAAAATAAGTATTAGTGTGATGCTTGAAATTAATCAGCAAGTTGTAAAAGAAGTTATTAACACTTTTTAGATGAATATAATATCACACTTTAGTCTTGAGAATTTTCAAACTTCATCAAACTACTAAAAATTGTCTATTTCTAATTCTATTCAGCAATAAATTAGGGTCACCTCTCAGTCCAAGGAATCAAATCAGAATAAAGATGTGTAGAAAAGAAAAACTCATGGGAAGTACCTGAACACATTTCTCTGATGAAAAGCTACCCATTGAAAGGCCAAAACAAGCGAAACCCATATTCTAGAAAATTGTCCTCAAACAAGATGGACCTCTTTTTTGTGAAATAAATATTTAAAAAATATGATGTAATGATTTTTCCAACAATAGTGTTCATCCTTTAAACAAGAGTTTTGCAGAAAAGTGTGTATCAGGTTGTTGAGCCTCCAGGAATTCCCCCAAATTACCCCCTATCCAAGTCTGGGCCACCAAGTTATTCAGTGTCTTGTTTTTGTTTTTGTTGTTGTTGTTATTTTTGCTTTGTTTCAGTGTCAAATGTTAATCATCTAAAAAAAATGAAACATTATGATTATGGTTTAGCCACTATAGAAAAAAAATTAAGTAACCTGAGTCTTATTTTTCTTTAAGAAAAAAAAAAAACCTTTAAATTCTCAAACTGCACATAAGGCAAAAATCACAATTTCCCCCCCTGTCAAAAAGAATGATACATTAGGCTCACGCTGCACATTTGAAACATTTTTATACAAACTATTTAACACTGCATTATTCTGTGTAAGCATTAAAAGAATTTTCCACTAATCATTGCTCATGAATTGATAATTCTATGCGCTATAGGTGTTAAGTTGCATTTTATGTAGTCCGTACCTAAGAGGTTCAATGTGTTCACTCCATACATGCAATCTCCTCATTTAATTGGCCCCATGAGAAAACAATTCTCTTAACCCTATCTTCTTTTCTAATCCCTGCACAATGATAAAGGATAGAAATCTGCCTGGCAGCAACTACGAGTATACAAGTTGGCTGTAAAGAGTATAGCCTTTTATTGGATGTCTCCCTTTGTGCTGGGCTGACACAAATTGCCTTCTAACACGAGCAGGATCAATTAAGCTGGTAACAAAATTGTGGCAGAACAATGAGACCTACCTCCACCATAATGCCAGAGCTTTCAATATACAGATCCTGTGACTCCACAAATGAATAAAGACACGTATGCCTTATTCAAGTTGCTTGCTGCTAGGAGCTGGCTATGTTAGAGAAAGGGCTTAAGGAATGTACCATATCTTCTCTTTGAAAGTAAAAGTGCTGACACCTCACTGAGATGAGGACAATGAAAAGCAGCATGAGCTAGGACAGACGGAAGACAGAATTATAAAGACTCTGAAAGATAGGAAGAACACATCTTTGACATACAAGCCACTCTGGAATCTGAATAAAAGTACCAATCTGATTATAACTTCACAGAAAAAAAAAGTATATAAAATTTTTATTGAGCCTATTTCTTAGTGTATGAAATGTTGAACTTGATCAAAGATCCATTAGTTGTCATTGGTGAGAAGAAGCAAAAGTAAGATACCTAGCCTTTATCAATAATTAAAGCCAAATGAAAAATCAATTGCAATTTGGACTTGAGATTCAATCTGCCACAATATCTACGCGTTAGTTACTAAGAATGTTTATTTATACTTTTTTTCATATTATGCAACTTCAGACATGATGGTGTATAGCTCTAAAGGAAAGGTCTATCTCACAGGGAAATTTACTATGTGGAAAAAACGTCCAAAGTGCTATACCAATTACCCTTTAGAAAACAGAGGTGGCATTCCCACTTAACTTTCTCTGCAGAACTTCTCCAGACTACCAGAAATGTACATTCCCTAGGGTCCTTTATTTACTAACACGCTTTGAATCCTTCTTTCTAGTGCATGTTGTAGGAACTACTTCTCAAACAAATGTGGAGACTTCTAAATTCAATTGTCATTGTTTTGCCTTATGTTATGTGATCAATAAAAACACAATTCTTACTAATTGGCTTCATATTTTATTGGTTTTATTAGTTTGGGAAAATTTTAATATAATGGACTTGAAATGCTTTGTTATATCCAAGCAATGAGGATTTTTTTCCTATAGAAAATAGATTTTAAGTGAATACCTAGACAACAGTAAATTCCATATAAGATATACAAGCATTCCTCATATATATATATATATATATATATATATATATATATATATATATATAACTTTGATACCTAGTCTCATCAGATCACTAATTTCAAAGAAGTGATCAATATCTTAACACATAATTCTCTTGGTCAATTCAAGAGGCCTAATCTGAGTCAGCCAAGGAAGTCACCTCAAAGTGTTTTCAAGTATTCAGTGTCCTACCTAGGAAGTTTCTTTTCAGAAAGGCAGTGCTATAAGGTCGTAGAACTAACATGCATTTGAATTACCATGTCTTAGACTACTCCCTAAACTCTTCTTTCCCAAAAGAGGGATAGCCCAATTCTAAGACAAGAGTATATTGGTTTGAACTCCTCACAAATCAGGCACTAAGAAAGGCAGTATATCTGGAGAATGATCTCAGCCAGCACTATGAAGGAGTGGGGAAATGAATAAGTATGGAGGAAACAATAAACATGCATTAATGGGTTTGATCCTGTCCCAGCTAAATCTCAGGAATCCTGAGACTGAGCATACATGCCTCAGAATTCTGCACAAAGAAATATTTCCTTGAGTCTACTAGTTGTTCTGATGTCTAAATAGAAACTCACAGAATAGACTGACTTCAACCATAGACAAGGACCACTCCCTACTCAAGCCCTACCTTTATGATTTAGCTAGTCCCCATCTTTATGTTATTTCTCCTTTTCTTCCTGTCTAATTACCTGTTTAAAGTCTCTGAGTTTAAATCTGATTCAACTATATGACATAAAGTATAAGACACTTCTGTTCATCCTTAGGTCATTTGCATCAACAATAGGTCATTAACCAGTGAATAAATTATTGGATTTAAGTCGGGTCTACCCTGAGTCTAAGGTGGTGGAGATATGAGGTGCAGATTATGCTAACCCTTTCATTAGGAACGCATAATAAAGCACCTAAGCATAAAGCATGAAAGAGACATTATGAGGCTTCCCAGGGGAAGGCTTCTGAACTGGTAAGTATCTGGATTGAGTATTCTAACCACAGAGGTTGATAATTTTTCTTCCTTATATAACCCATGATACATGGTATGTGCACAGTCCCCTCATTCTCTGAACAGTTTTACAGCTCCTGATACAGTGCCTCATATTCTGTACCCAGATGCCATTGAATAAATTCAGTATTTATTGACTGACTCACAGACTCAAGAAATTCCAAGAAAAAGATAATAGGGTACATAGCAGGAAAATATTGGCTATAAGTACCACTGAAGTGAATCTACTGATTTGGCAGGTCATAACTAATACTGCTGCCTTACATGACCATCCTAGTATAGAATATTACCAGTTCAAACTGAAATTATACCTTTGTCAGCAGCAACCAGTCTCTTGCCAGATCATGCCCATGAAGTCCTTAGAAGAAGCAATGAAAAGCCTTTAGAAAACAAAAAATGACCAAAGGAACATAGATACCCCAAGCTCAAATATACTTTCAGTTTGCCAAGTCACTTCAACACACCACTACATAGTGAACAAAATATCTAGGAATGGAGGTAAATGTGATTCAGAACACAATTTAGAGAAAAATAAATAGTTACAAGTGAAATCCTCCTGGGCTACCAAGAAAATTCTTACCATTTTTCATTGCAAAATTGTCAGAGAGCTTTAGGAAGAAAGCAAAAATTTTAGTAGCTCTCAGAAGATCACCTGCTCTTTTTTAGTATTCTGTATAACCCAGGATGCTACCCTGTATGCGCTTCAAATTATTTTAGAGTTTTCTTTCTTTTTTATTAAATTAAAAAGAAATCTTTTTTTTTGTTTGTTTGGGGTTTTTTTGTTTTGTTTTTTTGGTAAAAAAGACTAGAATATAAATGCACAGATGTAGGATGTGCTTTTATTCTGATTAGATGTGATAGTTTGTCACTTTTATCGGATTTGCTTTGGCTAATCAAGGAAGCAAATATCTCCTGATGTATCATGTACAGCCCTGTAGGTCAGGAGCTATGAAATAGTTAAGGATAGAATTCACACCCTTAAGGAACATGAAAACTAGCAGGAGAATAAGATGAGTATGCAAAAAGATAGACTACAGTAAATCATAAGAGAGATGTGAAGTGATACTTATAGAAGGAGTGGATGGATGCATTATTAAAAACTCATGGAAAAGAATATTTGAGATGGTGTCTAAAAACTAGGGAGTGTTTTAACAGGAGCTACTATAGGAAAAAAGGGAAAAAAAGATTTAAAAAAACAGGGCATGTCTCTTTTGTTTGTTTTTTAATTCAAGTTAGTTAACATACAGTGTAGTTTTGGTTTCAGGAATACACCCCAGTGATTCATCACTTACATATAACACCCAGGGTTCATCCCAAAAAGTGTGCTCCATAATGCCCATCACCCATTTAGCCCATCCCTCTACCCACCTCCCCTCCAGCAACCCTCAGTTTGTTCTCTGTATTTAAGAGTCTCATGGTTTGCCTCCCTCTCGGTTTTCATCTTATTTTGCCTTCCCTTCCCCTAGGTTCATCTGTTGTATTTCTTAAATTCCACATATGAGTAAAATCATAAGATATTTGTCTTTCTCTGACTTTTTTCACTTAACCTAATATACTCTAGTTCCATGACTTCTTTTTTTTTTATTTTTTATTTATTTTGGGGGACAGAGAGAGAGAGAGAAAGCAGGGAAGGGGCAGAGAAAAAGGGAGACACAGAGTCCAAAGCAGGCTCCAGGCTCTGAGCTGTCAGCACAGAGCCCGACACGGGGCTCGAACTCACGAACGCTGAGATCATGACCTGAGCCAAAGTCAGTTGTTTAACCAACTGAACCACCCAGGTGCCCCTCCATGACTTCCTAATAATGATTTCTGTTTAGGAAAAGTATAGTTATAGATAGGCATAGAAACTTATAGGACATATAGAACGTAAAGAGATCATTAAACACCCAATTGGAGAAATTGTAACAATTTGAAAGCAAGATTCTAAAATTTCACAGGAGTAACATAGTTAGCTCTTTATTGGTTGGATATATGGAAGATGTTTCAGAAAAAAAGGTTCTCTCTCAGTAGCTAGAGACATCTCCAAAATTCATTTTCCATGACCCAAGTTATATGAAAGAGGAACTCCTGGGCTCTCAAGATAAACCTAGGCACCCAGCCTGTGTACATTTCAAAGGTCATCTTCAGGATAGTCTCATTCCCTGCTCTTAGTCCCAAAGATCCCTTGCTCATGGTGAATATTAGAGATAGGGATATGTGATAAGTGGAAAGAAGGAAGGAAAGAAAGAAGAAGGGAAGAAAGGAAAGAAACTTCCTATATATCGATATAGATAGATATATCTAGGTCGATCCACATCTATCTATAGAGTGAGAGAAAGAGATACTTCTCTAAATTTTACTTATTTATTTATTTATTTATTTATTTATTTATTTTGAGAGAGAGAACATAGGTGCAAGCAGGGGAGGGGCAGAAGGAGACAGAAAGAGAGAATCTCAAGAAGGTTCCATGCTATCAATGGTTGGTTGCAAACAAACAAACATTAAAAACGGCACCTGGTTGGCTCTAACTTTTAAGAGTTAAGTGTCCAACTCTTGATTCAGGCTCAGGTTATAATCTCATGGTTCATGAGATCAAGCTTGTATTGCTTGATCCCTATTTTTAGCAAAGAGCCTGCTTGGGATTCTCTCTCTGCCCCGCCCCTTTCCTCCCCTAATGCATATGCTCATGCACTCTCTCTCAAAATAAATAAACATTAAAAAAGGGGGAAAAAGGTCCATTGCTTAATGACAGGATCAAGTCTATACTCTACCTTTTGCCCATTTTTTCCCCATTATACCAAACTGCGTCTCTATGACTTTGTAGGGACACGTCCACATATATTCCAATGATTTCCAAACCTCTTAATGAAATCCAGACCTTTTCTCCAATCACCTGTCTTATACATTTAGCTCCTGGGTAAAGACATCCCTATAGATGCCCAACAGACAGGTAAAACCCACCGAGTTCACCACATAACTCTGTCTTCTGAATATACTCAACCTTTTCTTATCTGTTTTATAAGGAATCACATAAAACAGAACCGTATACATTACTCTTAACTTTTCCTTCTTCTTAATCTATCATATCTAATCAGTCACTGAACTTTCATTCCTTAATATTTTCTCCATTCCTGGTGCTAACATCTTGGTTCTGACCTGCATTTTCTCTTACTATTAAGAGATAATAATCTATTATGGTAAGCATAAGGGACCCTCAAACCCATCCTATGTCCCTTGACTATGTAAACACTTTGATAATCTCTTCTTTGTTAGAAAACACAAACATAGAAAATAACTGGCATTCAAATTATCTACTTTGTATTACATTTTAATGTTACATTTGTTAAAAAATCATTTTTGTTATTGTTTTTGAATAGTTTTTAAGAAAATGAATTAATAGAGCATTATTTATTTTCTCATTAACTTTCAGTAAATTAAATTCAGCCTCTAGCAAAGACTGTAGGGTAAAGCTGTTTTCTAAAATATTCTGCTTAAAATACACATTATTAATAAGTCTTCATAAGTTGAGCAAAACCATTTAACTTAAGTGTTACACCTAGAAATAATATATATTTATTTCTGAGGTTGCATACCTAATTTGTTGCTGGTACCTACAGAGAATTCTGTTATGAACTAGTTCGTGATATAGGACATTTTTACTTCTCAGAACTACTTGATTGCATTTTGCTACTCTATTACTCATCGACAACGAGCTAGTCAAAATAAAACTACTAAAACATTACCTAGTTGTCTCATCTGTAAATAAACATATATCTATACATATAAAATATTCTATGATTCTTAAAATAATGAAGAAAAAGCACTTGCAGAGAAAAGGCATGAAGGAGGATTTCACTCACATAACAACTTAGAGTACTGAAATAAAATATTTTTTAATGTGTCGGGAAAGATTTGGTTACGAACTAGGCATAAATCCTACGTTTCAGCATAAACGACACACATGCAATGACGTGCACATAGACATGCACTACACAGACATACAAAGCCTGTTCAAATCTTTCCCTTTATAACTGTGTATCACAAGCACACTGTGTATCTTAGCAAGCAGTTTAATTCATATGCCACCAAAAACCATGATACCCACTCTTGGTAACTCAGTGCCCATTTGAACTTTCAGTTCCTTCATTAAAAGCTTTTTGTTCCATTTATTCCCTCATTCTTATCATGTTCTGTTTTGTACTCATCTTTCCCACATAATAATCTAAAAAAATGAAAGAACATGTTCAGGTAAATATTTTACTCATGTCAAGCTAAATGGGCATGGGGAAAGGAGGAAAAATAAGAAGAGAGAGCCCTGGACTCTCCCATCTCTCTGTGCCACAACAGCTGTTGAACAATTTCTCATTTGCCAGGCTCTGGCTATCTCCAAGCATTTTTTGTTTTTTGTTTGTTTGTTTGTTTTGTTTTTTTCATACTCTTTCCTCTCTTTGGGAAATTGCTATCACTGGGCCTGGATAGCTCCTTCCCTTCCTTTAAGACTCAGCATAGCATCTCTTTGTGAAGGACGCCCTTCCTACCACCATGTGTATGGCAGGTACCCCATTATTCTCCTTTACAGCATCCTCTTTTTTCATTATTTACCAGAGTTATTCAGTACAGAGATGTTTGTGGGTTTACACGTATCATGTCATCTTTACAATAGACGACGTGGTCCATAAGGGAGGGCCGCTCTTTTTTACCACTGTTGTCCATCAGACAACACAATGCTTGGCCCACTACATTGTAGATGCACAATAAATATTTAAGGAAAGGGAGAAGGAAGAGAGGAAGAAAAATGATGAAAACTGAAGAAAAATAAAGCTATAAAGAAAGCAGGTAAGTTTTTAAGAGAGGGTAACTATGAGAAAAGAGCAAGCAGAAAATGGTAGGGATGAAGAAAAAAGTATGGTAAGCTGTTGGGAACAAAAATAAAAAGAAAACACAATTAAAACAAAATGATCTCTGAGACAGTTCAGCCAATACAACATTTTTTCCATGAATATCAACTAGAATACTAGACTGAAACAAGACTATGGATGTCACCAATGAAAAATTGTCATACTGATGTCTCCTTGTAATGCATGCACTGGTTTATGGACCCAAACTCCTTGAGTCAGCAACACAAATCTGGCTAATGTTCTTTAGAACAGCATTTGCCCTTTAGGGTTCCGATTTAGCTGACAGATGTGTAAAACCCCTTGTAACCAGTTACCTTGCTATTGATTACACATCTGTGAGGCCCATAGATTCATGCTTTTTTCCAGCTAAGGTCAGCATTACCTTAAGCCCTTCATCCTGATGCCGAGCTGTCTGTTTTAGAGGGCATGACATAAATTCAACCTATGCCTTGGCCTCTTCCACCTTATACCCCCAGTGTTCCTGTAGATGAATATGGAAGATATTGATCTAAAGTTCTCTGCTGGGAAATAAATGTGTGTCAGTGAATTTTGTGTTAAGGCCAAAGCCTGGTGCCATCTCTCTCTTATACATAAGCAAAGCCGAAGCTTACAGTTATCAGAGGACACTCCCAACTGAATTTAGGTAACAAATATGCAGTTGTCCAATGAAGCCTACCCTAATGGCCATGTTAAAAATTGCAAACTGACCCCATCAGTCGCATTCCCAGTCCCCCTTAACCTGATCTACTTTTTTATATTGCCCTTAATACCTCCTGACATATTTCACAGCTTATGCCATTTGTTATTTATTTGCTTCTCTTTCCAGTAGAATATAATTAAATTAGGTCAGGGATATCAACTGTTCTGTGCATTAATGTATTCCAAGAATTTAGAACATGCCTACCACATAATAGTCACTTGATTAATATTTTATTAAAAGGTGAATCAAGAATGAATGAATAAATAAGTGAAGATCAGTATTCTATATTATGGGAGGAAAGGAGGCAGGTAACAAAGATATAATCGTTGAGATCTTTGCCTTTAAAGAGCTTATGATTTACTTGGGACAATAAAGATACACACAGGAAATTGGACGATAGCCCTATGACATAGCAAACATTAGTAAATATAATTACATGTGTTAATAAATGCAATTGAAACATAAGGAAAGTAGCTTCCTGTAGCAGGAATAATACTAAACTTGGAACTTGGGGGTTGAATTCTGCCCTACAATTTACCAACTATAACTTTACCACTCACCAACATGACTTAGACAAATTACTTAAACCCTTTTAACATCAGGTTCCTTATCAGTATGAATGAATAATAATGGCTTCTTCATTGGATTCTTTTGAGGATGAAGTGAGACTACAAATGTCAAAGTAAATGGCCAAAAATATTCACTCAGTAAATGTCTACTGAATGAACAGACATTCTCATTCACAAATAAGACAAGCACAGTGGTTAGTTTAGTTCCCTAAGGTCATCCAGTTAATGTAAGACTAGGAATTCCAAGGCTTCTGATTCCCAAGCTCAGTGTTATTGAAAACAGTGTATACTGCCTATTCTGTCTCTTGACTTTATTCCTATGAACAATTCTGTTTCTCACACATAAGAAAAATTTATCATTTGTTCTAGAAAAGGAGCATCATTTCCCTGAAATGCCCTCATTAGGCTCCAAGATGTCTAAGCCCTGTCTCCCTTTAATCGGTTTACTTGTGAAGGAGCAATTTGGTTTACGACCTCTCTGCAGAGTCTGAAGGGTTTATGACCATGTGGTGTCAACAAGGAGCTCTAAGATGCTTTCAGTTCCATTTACTAGCTTTGGAGTCTTCAAACTGTAGGAGCCTATTTGTTCTGAAAAGACTGGAGTTTGAACATTAAACCTGAGCAGACCCCATGCTTTTTCTCTTACTGTGGAACAAGAGAACAATGTCCCTCTTACATTGAACAATCTCTTCTGTGGTTCATTCTACCCAAAGCAACATGCCCTGGGAAAATATTATCAGTATTAATGTGTTTTTAATAACACATCAAATTAAAACACATCATCTTGTCCTTTTACAAGGCTTCCAAAAGGCTGGGTGAATCTGCTTTGGTCAGTCTCATAAACTTTTTGTAAATGGAAGGAAATAAAGATTTCCAGGGAGACAACAAACTCACTGGCTCAAAGCTAGAAACCTGGAATATCTATAAATGAATGATGAATCTATGATCATGGAAAGGGAAAGCTACTATTTTACTTTCAAATGCGTAAATTGAGACAGATGTAAACAAGAGAATAGAATGTTTAAAGGCTCAGAGGCCTCAAACCCATTCATCATGCAACCCAGTTAGCATCACATGAATCCCAAATTATGTAGTAGAAATTTCAAAATAATGTTAAGGAGAAGCGCAGGAGATGTAATAAAGATAACTCAAGTAAAGTCTCACTCTAACTAGCTCTCAAGTACAAAAAGGTGTGGTTGTTACACAGGTATTACTGTTTGATAATTTAAGACCAGGATATGAAATGGAACCAGGTAACACTCTCAGTCTCTCAAATAACACACTGATTCTTGTCTGTGCCACCCTCTGATAAGTTTTATTGTTGTTTTTTCTCCTTACTCATCAGCAATTATGTGACTTTTCTGGTCAAATTCCCAATTCTGACTGACTCAACTTTTTGGTGTCCCAATTCCCATAACCCCAAAAAATGAGAGGAGAATCTCACTGGCCTGGCCAATCTTTTCTAACTCTCTACCTAAGGACTGGGACCCCCAGGGGAAGTGGAGTTGCATGGGCAGCACTCCTCCTGTAGTGAAGGCGGGTTCTGCAGAAATCTGTGATTAAAAATGATAAAGAGACCCTACCTAAGAGTGAGAAATGTAATTTCTTATAATCCTGTAATGAATCCACTTTTCTCCATTGCCACTATCTTAATTGAGCTGAAGCTACTGTCATCACTCACCTACACTGCCTGTTAACTGATCTCGCTAAATCCAGGTTCTCTTCTTCTAAACACTTCCTGCTGCCATCAGAATCATTTAACATGTCATTCCCTGTTCAAAACTCTAAAATGGCTCCTGTCTTCAGATGAAGACAAGGTCTAAATTTTTTAACATGCTTGCAAAGCCTCTTCTGACTCATTGTTACATCTTCATGGCTCTCTCTACTCTTGCATTCCCTCAGCACCAAGGCTCAGGTGGACTAACCACTTAAGAGTTCCTTAAGCACACCAGGCTCTTTGTTGCCTCCAAGACTCTGCATAATCTGTCCTACCTGGCATATTCTTCTCCTTCCTTACATCTGTCTAGTTATTCATGTCCCTTAGAATTTAATTTAGATGCCAACTTCTCAATTATCTCCTTCATCTAGGATGAGCATCCTAGCTGTATTCCTCTTCTAGCCCACATTACACTACTCAGTTGTCATGAGGTAATTTACTCTCCTATTCCTGCCACTCTCCCAGCCAGGCAGCTCCCAGGAGGCAGACCTCTTGTGAATGTAGACCCACCACAGAGCCTGGCATATAGTCAGTGCTTGATAAATATTTCTTGACTGAATGAATGAGAAGACAAAGGAACCTCAAAAACCTCTAGAACTATCTCCCAGTTTTATCCTTTTCCAGATGGTCATTTAGCCAATGATTGATAAATTTTATCTTCTTTCTGCATCATGGTGAAAATATAAAGCAATCCAAAGAAATCACAAAGCATAGTCTCCATAGCTTTAAAATTCCAAAAGCCCCAGAAAATCCATCAGTGTTACCCATATGTTTCCCTCCCCCCACCCCAAAAAAATACTTAAAATGATTGCAAAATATTGAAGCAAAAATAATACAAAAACAGGGAGGGGGACAAAACAAAAGAGACTTAAATATAGAAAACTGAGGGTTGCTGGAGGGATTGTGGGTGAAGGTATGGGCTAAATAGGCAAGAGGCATTATTAAGGAGGGCACTTGTTGGGATGAGCACTAAGTGTTCTATACAGGGGATGAATCACTGGATTCTACTCCTGAAATCATTATTGCACTATACACTAACTAGCTTGGTTGTAAATTTAAAATATATATATATTTTTTAATAAAATATTTTAATAAAATATTGCAAAATATTTTATTTCTCTGCTCTGCTGGTATTAACTCTTAGGCTTGTTTCCTAACACCAGAGTAAATAAAAGGGCTTACAATTGGCCTGCTGACAGGTACTCAGATAAACTCGTTGTCAGAGATATGCCTCTGAATCACTGAGTACCCCCGTCACTCTAACCAAACACAGAAAGTAAGGCCTCAACTGCAACTATAACCTCAGCCTTGTATATACATGGCACATCAACACATTCACATACAACTCCTTGCAAGGTCATGTGCTAAAAAAGTCAATCTTGCTCAGGCTAGGAAAGAAATGTGATACTTAACTACATTTAAAAAAAAAAAGTTTTTTTTCTTTGTATCTGCCAAACAGAGCCGCTAATAGCTTTTTACTATGTTTAACTTCTACTTACCATTTATGGAGTGTTTGGTAAAACCCACTTAGACCTACAGACAAGGTCCTCCTATAGTTTTCAGGTCCATGGGTTACTCTTCACCCCCAAAAATGCTTGACACATTGAAACTTGTCTGCAGGATTGGTGGGTCTCATTACAAGCTTGGCAAGTAGACAAAAAACTGTTTAACTTTTCAGCCTCCCAGAAATATAACATGATTAACATGAGTGGACATTTAGTAGTTTATGAAACAAGGTTCTAACCAGTTTTTAAATCTATTAATCTTTTCTCTTGGTTGTGCCCAGCAATCCCTGAAAAGCAGTCACTTAGATGTTAGCCCATGTCACCTCGTTGCAATTCCTCAGCTACTTTTTTTGTATGTATTTCTTTATAGTTACAGTCACCTACCAACAGAAACAATTTCTGTGAGGTGAGCATTTTAATTCTACCAATGCTAAAATCAGATTAAGGATTCTATTTAATTAAAAAATTATTGACATTAGGGGCGCCTGGGTGGCTCAGTCAGTTGAGCCTCTGACTTTGGCTCAGGTCATGATCTCAGGGTTTCTTAGTTCAAGCCCCACGTTGGGCTCTGTGCTGATGGCTTGGAGCCTGGAGCCTCCTTCACATTCTGTGTCTCCTCCTCTCTCTGACCCCCACCCACCACTGCTCATGCTCTCTCTCTCTCTCAATAATAAATAAATGTTAATTTTTGTTTTAATTATTGATGCAAATATTTTAAACACAGAATATAGGTAATGTAGGTAATGTACAAGAAGACACTAATTAGGAATCAAATGTATCAAATTTTGCACATGTATTATGTTACCACCAGTATGCCAAAGAAGCAAATGGAGATTGCAATTATTCTCTCATGGTCAGGCTATAAGAAAGGATGGAATTCATCTCCTAGTCCATCATCTCATGGCCTATAGGCTTCACGTGATTTACCCAAAGTCATATAGCTAATTAGTGTTAGAGCTTAGACACAGAAAAAACAAAGCAAAGTAAAACAATGCAACAAAAACAAGCTTCTAATTCCCAGTACACATCTAAAATTTACTTCATGTAAACAAACCTAACTATAATTCCATTTGCACTGAGGCAATAAGCTTCTCTTTATGTATTTATTTTTAAAATGTTAAATTGAAGTAAAATTAACATATAACATTATATTAGTTTCAGAGGCACAACATACTGATTATATATCTGAGTTCATCATGAAATAATGTGAAATAATCACCACAGTAAGTCTACTTAGCATACAAAATTATACATTTTTCTCG
Organism: Panthera uncia; assembly: GCF_023721935.1. Classification (NCBI taxonomy): domain Eukaryota; kingdom Metazoa; phylum Chordata; class Mammalia; order Carnivora; family Felidae; genus Panthera; species Panthera uncia. Next base: position 74,282,762 of record NW_026057577.1, on the reverse strand, counting down.
TGGTGAGAACTTTTAAGACTTTTAATAACTTTTAATAGCTTTCAAATATGCAATACAATATTACTGACCACAGTGACCATACTGTACACAACATTACCATGATTTATGCTACTATCTTATAACTGGAAGTTTGCACTTCTTGCTCCCCCTTCACCCATTCTGCCTACTCTCCAACACCATTCCCCTCTGACAACAACTGATCTGTTCTCTGTGTCTATGAATTCGGTTTTTTCATTTGTCTGGTTTTGTAGATTCCATATATAAGTGAAATCATATGGTATCTGTCTTCCTCTGACTTATTTCACTTAGCATAATAGCCTCAAGGTTGATTCATATCATGGAAATGCCAATATTTCATTCCTTTTTATGACTGATCAGTATTCCAGTGTGTGTGTGTGTGTGTGTGTGTGTGTGTGTGTGTGTATCACATCTTCTTTATCCATTTATCCATCAGTGGGCACATAGTTTGCTTCTACCACTTGGCTAATATAAATAATGCTGCACATAGGGTGTGCATGTATCTTTTGGAATTAATGTTTTTATTTTCTTTGTATAGATAGGTAGAATTGCTGAATCATATGGTATTTCTATTTTTAATTTTTTAAGGGACTTCCATACTGTTTTTCATGGTAGCTACGCTAATTTACATTCCCACGAATAGTATGTGAGTGTTCCCTTTTCTCCACATCCTTGACAACACTAGTTGATTGTCTTTTTGATATTAGCCATTAAAATAGATATGAGGTGCTGTATCACTGTGACTTTGACTTGCATTTCCCTGATGATCAGTAATGTGGAGCATCTTTTCCTGTTTGCTAGCCATCTGTATGCATTCTTTGGAAAAAATGTTTATTCAGGTCCTCTTCCCATTTTTTTTTTAATTTTTTTTTTCAACGTTTTTTATTTTATTTTTGAGACAGAGAGAGACAGAGCATGAACTGGGGAGGGGCAGAGAGAGAGGGAGACACAGAATCGGAAACAGGCTCCAGGCTCTGAGCCATCAGCCCAGAGCCTGACGCGGGGCTCGAACTCACGGACCGCGAGATCGTGACCTGGCTGAAGTCGGACGCTTAACCGACTGCGCCACCCAGGCGCCCCCTCTTCCCATTTTTTAATCAAATTGTCTTTGTTGTTGTTGTTATTGAGTTGTATGAGAAAGATTCTATTTTATTTTTAAGCTGAAACATCCAAATAATGGATTTATCTTTCTCTGATTTTTAAGTTTTTAATTAAATCTCTTAAAAATACATTATCTTCATCAGTTGATATTTCACTAAATCCTGACAAGAAATTTTTTTTCCTCAAAGAAGAATCTCTGTGCCCCAGCACTTCCCTCTATATCCAGGACTACTTTTTATTTATTTACAGGATGTACTATAAATGATGAGGTGGCAGCTAACTGCTTTTGGCTTTTTGTCTGGGCACCTAGTGGTTTGGGGTAAAAATAGGAAAAACTGAGATATTATGTTCTCTAAGAAGAGGTCTTTGTCGTCTTAGGGTGAAAGGCCACATTTCAGTATTTTTTTGAGAGAGAGAGAGATTGCACATGTACACAGGAGGGACAGAGAGAGAAGGTGAGAGGGAATCCCAAGCAGGCTCTGCACTGTCAGCACAAAGCCAGAGATGCAGGGCTCAATCTCATGAACCGTGAGATCATCACCTAAGCTAAAATCAATAGTTGGAGGCTTAATTGACTGAGCCACCCAGGTGTCCCCAAGACCACATTTCAGTCTTAACTATTTGTTAGCCTTGAGATTCCTACACTAACACCATACTTCTGCTTGGTGAGGAAACTCTGCTACATGTTAACTTACTCTAAAGAGAAAGCTACTTACAAAAAATGTATTCATTGTGTTTCAGTGCAGGAGTATGTTTTTCTTTCTCAGATTTCCCTGCCAAACAGTAGTTTCAAGATTAAATAGGCATAACAATGTGTGTTTAGGTAGCCTGACATTCTCCAGGCATCTTTGTATTACTCAGACCCGTCAATTACAAAGATAGCCTTATTCATAGAATATCACTTTGTTATCAGTTTTATCTATTTTATGAATATGGTTCTCAGCAAAGTTATGCATGCTCACTGACTACAAAATAGACTCATATCCCAGTTCCTTCCAAAACCAAGTACCTAGTTAACCTAAAGTGTAATTTGCCCACTACAATAAAGCCTTCATGTTCTCCACATATTCTCACTGCGACTCAGTTCCCTACCCTCTACAACCTGTCTTCTACTTTCACCACTCTATTGGATTTATATTCAAAATTAGACCTCTGATCTCCTAACAACCATTTTCCATATATACTTCTTCATCTCAGCTCTGCTGAAAACTCAGTGAAGGTGACCATCATTTTATTTTTGAGCCATTCCACCATCTTAGCTTCCGAAACTCTGAGCTCCGTGTGTCTTGTTTTATCTCTGTGACTACTCTCTTCTTAAATGTCTTCCTCCTTTGACCCCAGGCTGGATATTGTCCAGTTTCTTTCTTAGCTCTGGCCTTTCTTTTTCTCTTCTCTCTTTTTTTTCCTTCATTTCATCTCTCCTTTTATTCTGGTGGTTGTCAGCCTCAGAACTTCCCACACTCATGATTCTCATTCCTAACTGCCTGCTGTTCAGCACCATATGAGCTGATCCATACGAGCATCAAATTCAATGTGTTCAAGAATAAATTCATTATTGTGCTCTTTATTATATCATTATTTTCTCTGTTATTCCAACTTAAAAGAATTTAGAGCAACAATTCTCTCTTCTCTTGAGAGGTCTGTTAAAATTTTTGGCTGATTCTTTCATTCAGCTTCTCACTCTACAATATTTGCTGTGCATCTATCCTATGCAGGCACCATGCTGCTATTCATTACAAACACAGTGGTACCCACAAGAGATAGGATCTCTGTCCAACACACAGCACCCATTTTACTGTTTCTATACTTATATAAACCCTTTCATATTTGTCTTCTGAGTTCCAACTGCGACTAAAGCAACTCAGGAAAATATATATATATATATTTTTTTACCTATTATTGTGATAGCCTCTTAACTAATTTTTTCTCGGTTTCTTCTTTGTTTAATCCCTCATTGACATGATTGTAATATTAAACTTGTAAAGAACAGAGGAATGCGTGGATGGCCCAGAGAGTTGAGTGTCTGACTTCAACTCAGGACATAATCTCATGGTTCTTGAGTCCAAGCCCTATATAAGGCTCCACGCTGACAGTGCAGAGCCTCCTTGGGATTCTCTTTCTCTCTCCTCTCTCTGCCCCTCCCCTACTCATGCTTTTTTTCTCTCTCAAATGAAACTTGGGTAAAAAAAGAACAGAAAATAAACCTATACAAAAGCCAATAAATATTCCCCCATCCACAAAATGAGTTTAAATAACATTAGCATGGCATACCAAGCTCTATCACCCTGTGCACCTTTTCAGAGCTTATTTCTTGCTGTCCACAAACACGATGGATCCAAGAAAACATTATGCAGAATTCTACCATTTACCCCATACAAGTCTCTACCAATGCTCTTTCTCCATTTGTGTAATCCCTTTAGCCTAACCACTGGATTTTTCCCCAAGCACAATTTCCCAAAGGCCAACAGGAAGAGAGCCCAGTAACACCTGCATACATAAATGGTTGCATAATAGAAAAAACCTTGAGTTTAGGCAAACTGGATCTTTTATACTGGACCGTAGCTATGTCAGCTCTTTGCTTCATACAGAGGCAGTGTTTCTATCTATGAAAGCTATTTGCTATATAAACATTCTTGAAAAGAGAGTCTTCAAAAACAGTAACCAGTGCCTTTACTGAAAATATATGCAGAAACACAAGAGACTCAAAAAGAATGGTCTTCCAACACTGCTAGCTCTGAACATCCCCCCAGAAGCAGAAAAAAAAAAAAATTCACGTTTCGCAAAGTCTTATGTGATTCTGCCATCCTCCAAACACAAGCCAGTTAAACTCAAGTACTCTAATATCTTTCTCGTCTGAATGTAAGTGATATCTTCCTGATATTATTTTTAAGCACAACACTTTCACTGTACTGTACTCACTTGTGCTCATCTTTCTCCCTCTACTAGACTTGAGGTTCTTGAATTGAGGGTATTACAAGAGACACAGCAAATACATATTATGCTTTTAAAAGAAGGGAAAAATATCGGGGCGCCTGGGTGGCTCAGTCGGTTAAGCGGCCAACTTCGGCTCAGGTCATGATCTCTCAGTCCGTGAGTTCGAGCCCCACGTCAGGCTATGTGCTGACAGCTAAGAGCCTGGAGCCTGTTTCAGATTCTGTGTCTCCCTCTCTCTGAACATCCCCTGTTCATGCTCTGTCTCTCACTGTCTCAAAAATAAATTTTAAAAAAACGCTAAAAAAAAAGAAGGGAAAAATTAGATTAACTTCCATGAAATGGAAACATTCCTAGGAGTCAAAATTACCAAAACTTACTCAAAAATAAATTGAAAAACTTGAAGGGATATGCAAGTAAAGAGACTGAATTGGTCGTTTTAAAACTCAAAAAAAGGTCCAGGCCAAGCTGGCTTCATTGGTAAACCCTACCAAACACTTCAAGAAAAATAAATACCAACTATTGACAAACTCTTCCAAAAAATAGAAGAGAAAAAGAATACTTCCCAACTCATTCTATGGGACCAATATTGCCCTGAAACCAAAATGAGACAAAGATAATGTAAGAAAACTGTAGGCCAATATCCCTTATGAATACAGATGCAAAAAATCCTCAGTAAAGAACTAGAAAGCAAGACCAACATATAAAATATATACATCATGACCAAGTTAGATTTATCCAAGAAATACAAGGTTGTTTTACCATATGAAAATCACATATTGTAATACACACTTTTAATAAAATAATAAACCCAAGTCATATGGTCATTTCAATAGATGCGAAAAAAAGCATTGACAAAATCTAGCACATTTTTGATAAAAACACTTAACAAACTAAGACTAGAATGAAACTCCTTCAACCTAAAAACGGGCATCTACCAACAAATAAATAAAAAAATCGACATCTCACATTAAAGTCAATAATGAGACACTGAATGCTTTCCTTCCAAGTTACAACAACGATAACCCCTCTTGCCATTTCCATTCAACATTGTGGTGGGGGATCTATACGAGGAAATTAGGCAATAAGGAGAAATAAAACTTATCTGGATTAAAAAGGAAGAAGTAAAAATATCTTCATCTATAGATGACATGATCTAGCAAACAGAAAACGCCAAAGAATGCACCAATACCTACGGAATATAATAAATGAATTCAACTAAGATTTTAGGATATAAGATCAAGAAGTAAAAATCAATTATATTTGTATATACTAGCTACATAAACAACCCCAAAATTAAATGTAATTCCATTCATAATAATATCAAAAGGAATAAAACTTAGGAATAAATTTAACAAAATAAGCATGTTTATACTGAAAGCACAAACTATTATTGAAAACATTAAAGATGACTTCAATGAATGAAAAGTAATCCCATGCTCATGGATTCAATCCAACCTCTATCAAAATCCAAAATGGCTTTTATGCAAATGGACAAGATGATACTAAAATTTATATGAAATTTTATATGAATAGCTAAAACAATCTTGAAAAACAATAAAGTTGCAGCACACATATTTTCTCATTTCAGAACTTTCCACAAAGCTCAGTAATTAAGACAGTGTGAAAGTAATGTAAGGATAGACCTATAGATAAATGGAATAGAATTGAGAGTTCAGAAGGAAATCCTAACATTTATAGTCAAGGGCAAGGCAATCCAGTAAGGAAAGAATGTATTTTCAACAATTAGTACTCAGATAGCTGGACACCTACATGCAAAATTATGAATTTGGATCCCAGCTCACATTATTACTTTAATTAAGTATATCATAGATTTAAAAATAAGAGCTAAAACTACAAAACTCTTCAGAGTAAACACAGGAGCAAATCATTGCAACCAGGGTCTGAGAAAGAGTTCCTGGCTATGACATGAAAAGCCACATGAGATAAAAGTTTGAAAAATTAGATTTGAACAAAATTAAAAACTATGTGTAAAGTTACCATCAAGAGAATGAAGAGACAGACATGCCTAGGTGGCTCAGTAGATTGACAGTCTGACTTCTGCTCAGCTCATGTCTGGCAGTTTATGAGTTTAAGTCCCTCATCTGGCTCCACCATGGAGGTGTGGAGCCTGCTGGGGATTTTCTCTCCCCATCTCTCTCTGCCCCTCCCCTACATGTGCTTTCTTACGCTTTCAAAATAAATAAATAAATAAACTTAAAAAAGAGAGAGAGTGAAGAGACAAACCAAGACTGGGAAACAATTTTCAAATTATGTATCTGATAGGTACTTGTATCCAAAATATATAAAGAACTCTTATAACTCATTAATAAAAGACAACCCAATTTTAAAATGGGCAAAGTATTTGAATAGGGAGTTATCCAAAAAATTATATGGATGGCTAATAAATACAAAAAAGGTCTTCAACATCATCAGTTATTTGGAAAATGTCAGTCAAAACATATTGCCTCAGTTTCTACATACAACATCTCTCCAGTTCTCTTGCCTTGTAGTTTCTTTTAGGTTTATCTAATGGGAGATACAGATAAAAGAATCAAGGATGGAGTTGGAGGGGGGGGCGGGCAGGGAAGAAAAGTTGGAATAAGTCCCTGGATACCTTCCTGGGGTATTTTGTGTTGAGAATGCATTTCTCTAACAATGGCACAGTTCTTGTTGGGTGACCCTTACCAAGGGTTACAGATACAGACAGGTCCTAATAACCATTTTCTCCACTTGTCACGTCATAGCTTCCTTCCCCCAGAATACTTCATTATTCCATCTTAGTCTTTCTTAATCTTACTTGGGTGTCAATGATCTCTCATAAACCTCTTTTTAGTCACACCTTTTGAGTAAGCCGTATGTTTTAGAGAAGCTGTAGTCAGAAACTCTCTGTAGTTTAGAGATTCATATAGTTATTCCCCTTTGAAGTTTCTCATTTTACCAAGTATCTGCTGAATAGCAAGACACAAAATCACTGCTCCATAATCCCATGGACCTCTGTCCTGACTGATTTTAGAAAACTTTTCTTAGGGTAAATCCTTTACAGAAAAGTCCTTCTCTTCTCTGTCTCAAGAACACACAGCAGAATCTCCTCAACAACTCAATTTTGAAAAGAAAATTGAGAAAGAAAACTTGTCATGTAGTCTCCTACATTTACAAAACTTCCCTGTGAGGTAACAGAGCTCAGAAAACGATCCATGTGTGGAAGAGTACGGAAAAATAACTTCAAAAATTGCTAAAAATTGGCCTTTCCATACCATCATCTATGTCAGCGTTTCTCAACCAGGGGCATTTTTTCCTCCAAGTGAACATCTGGCAGTGTCTGAGATATTTTTGTTTGTTACACATCAAGAGTATTCTGTTACCTAGTGCACAGAAGTCAGAGATACTGATAAACACTGTATAATGCACAAAATGGTCCCTTTTCAATAAAAAATTATCCAACCCAAAGGTTGATAGTGCCAGTGATGAAAACCCTAACCTACACTGACCTACTGACCTACATGGTTCTAAGACTAGGTGAGAGGTTGCAGCTGCAGTTGTACTCACTTATGCTTTATCTACTGGCTGAGCCAAATACAAATTCCAGGCTGCCATAAAGAACCCTTTAAAGTATGCCTATAATTCATCCTGTCAGAGTATGCCTAACCTGTGCTGCAGTTAAATGGAATGCATTTTTGTTTCTTCCACCTGCCCTCCTACATTTTCTATCCTTTCCTAATTCTCCTGCCTTGAACTGTTGTGTTGTCATTTGCTGGACTTGTAACCTCTCCTCTCTATATTCAGATTCCTAAACCAGCTCAATTCTCCATCTCGACTTCTAGCCTCCCACTATTTTGCATTTCTCTACTACTGTATTAGGGACAAGATCTATCTCTTAAACTGAGCTATAATTTTAAATGGTACTTATCATCATTTGCTTTATATTATGATCATTTAGAAAATATGTTTTCTAACACTAGACTATATACTCCTTTGTATGAATACAATTTATCTTTATATAATCATGATAATAACAAAAATTAATGCTTATTGAACCCTTCCTTTGAGCCAGATACCATGCTACATCCTTTTTGTAGATTATTTCATTAAATATTTTGTCTTCAAAAGTAACATCCAAATAGTTAACTGTTACATCAGAGGCACTGACCAGCTCAACCAAATGCCAGTGGCAATCAGTATGTCCAAACTAGAGTGTGCTAATGAACATCAGCCCAGCTTGTAAAGCACTTTGTTCCTTCTCTATTACTTCACATGCAATTGGAAGTCAATGAAAATTTGTAGATTAAGCTAATAAACCATTGAAGATATAACTTAACATTAGCAAGAAACCATTTCTTCTTCACCTCTGTATTGACAGAAATTAGACAAGTCATCAAAATACAGAAGGTACTTGCAACTATTCATAAAATAAACCCTAAAAAATATGTATTATGTATTTTCTCTGTGCCAGACACAGTATTATATGTTTATTGTATTATTTCAGTCCATAGAATAATGTCACCAAGAAAAATTTACTGCAATATTACAGTTTAGGAAACTAGATGCAGAGGGATAAACCTTCACAGAGTTAATATGTTACAGTTTCAGACCAGCTAAATTTAACTACTTAGACAATGCTGCTCATAAGAAACTTTACCAGGTGGCCAGTAATGGTAAGCATTCACCCCCAGTAAACCAGAGGAATGGGTGGGCACAATAGCATTCAGGTACCAAGTTACTCAAAGAAAGGGTAAGGAAGTGTTCTAGTTCTTTCACACTGGATTTTTTTCTCTTTTCTTTTTTAAATAGCTAGTGAACAAAAGGTAATGGTTGTAGCTCCATGTTGCATTTGTAGTATTAATAAAAAGATTCATACATTAAGCTAAAGTGAGAAATTTAGTTCATACATATTCTGGAACAAAATCTCTAACTCTTAACCAGTCAGTGAAAAAAAAAAAAAAACTGACCATAATAATCTTCCATTCCAAAATTTTCTAGAACTTTCTGTGATGTTTTTGTGCTGACCAGGAAACCACTATGGTCAAACACTGGTCAACTTTTACTGCCAGTGATTCCTTAACACGGCACAAGTACACACTGGAACTATGGATTCAAATGGTTCCACATTATTTCCTTTCAACATCTCATTTGAGAATTTAAGAACACAACCTCAAAAAAATAAAGTGAGCCCTCACAAAGCAGAGCAATTGAGCACACCTGGCTTAGTTATTCTTGTTGAATATTGCTTTTAATACCACAATAGGGGCACCTGAGTGGTTCAGTTGGTTAAGCATCCAATTCTTGGTTTTGGCTCAGGTCATGATCTCACAGTTCATGGGATCAAGCCCTGAATCGGAGTCCATGCTAACAGCACAGGGCCTGCTTGAGATTCTCTCTCTCCCTCTCTGCCCCTCCCCTGCTGTGCTCTCTCTCTCATTATAAATAAACTTAAAAAAACCCACAATACTCCTCTGTTGTTTTTCTCCACTTAATCCTTTTAAGGTTATTGTATGATGGCTATATATTACATGAAATTTAGTCAATCAAATAATTTATGTGTCATTAAATAAAAATCCAAGCATCTGCTTTGTTGGTGACCTTTGACCAACTCTGGCTTACTGCAGTGAGGCATATAGAAAGGCTAAAATTTTTTACTTAAGCTAAGGGAAGTAGTTTTGAGTGTTCAAGCTACATTCTTTGCTACTTGGACATCAAGCCCCAATTCCTTTCCTACTGTAAATTTGGCAAATCCCCGTGAACTTTTTTTTTTTTTGAGGGAAAGCGAGAGAGGAAAGTGGGTGTGCCCTAGAGGGAGAGGGGCAGAAGAGAAAAGAGAATCTTAGGTAGGCTCCAAGCTCAGCACAGAGACAAACGCCAGGCTCAATCCCACAATCCTGGGATCATGACCTGTGCCAAAATTAAGAGTTGGGCCCTCAACAAACTGAGCCACCCAGGCACCCTCCAAATTATTTTTTATCTTTCCCATAAGTCAAAAATTCAGTGTGACTGGAATATATGTACGTTTCTAAGCAGAGATAGACCTATCTTTAGCTTGTCTGAGTTCCAATCTTTAGCTTTAATTTGAAAAATTCCTAATTTTCCTAAGTACAAACCCAAAGATGAACTTGAACTGCTATTTTCAGAGTCAGTAGCACTGGAATATTGGAATCTATTTCACAAAGACAATTAAATTCCTGGATTGTATAGGGTGCCCCCTTAGGAAATTATGCTAGTTGTCCTGTTTTGTCTCTCTACAGCTGCTCCTATAGTTCGCTTGTATATTAGAGTCAGGGTTCTTTAAGGAAAACAGAACCAAGAGTTCTGTTGGCGATGATACCAACAGAATGATGATAAAGAGTAACATATTAACTCTGATACAGAGACAGAGAGAGATAGTCATGAAGAGAGATTGCTATAATTGGCTACATGATAATGAAGGCTGAGATGTCCCACCAACTGCTATCTGCAAACTGGAGACATAGAAGAGTCAGTGGTACAGCTCCACCCCAAGTCTGGAAGTCTGAGAACAAGAGGAACTGATGGTGCAAGTTCTAATCCACATGCAGAACAAGACTGAGGTCCCCACTTGAAAACACTTAGGCAGGGAAGGCAAATTATCCCTTATCACACCCTTTATTCTCTTAGGCCTCTAATGGACTGTATGATGCTCCCCCAATCTACTTTAGTCTATTCACTCAAATGTTAATTTTATCCCTAAACACAGACACACCCAGAATAAACTTTAAGCACATTTTAAGCACCCCATGTCCCAATCAAGTTAACACATAAAAGCAACCATCAAATTATAGTGTCTGTCTCTGAAATTCAAGAAAATATAGGAGCTAGAGGAGCACTGACCTAGTCAGAATCTAGTCTTAGACACTAGAGACTGTGCATTCCTTAAGAAGGGTGTCCATATCTCACTAATCTTAATATCCACAATACATAGAATAGTTCCTGGCACAAAGTAGGTACCCAGTAAATGTTGAATTAATGTCTCTGTGCTGTGTGAAGTTCAAGTGAGCATTCAATTACATTATTTTAACAAGGTAACATCTATGTTATCTTCTATTACCTCTGTAGCTCTCCAAAATCCAGCATCTACAGCAGATGGATGATTTTCTATATGAAATTCTATACAAAAGGAACTCAAATACCAGCAATTCTCCAATCTTTTTTTTTCTTATAGCACCTATTTAGATATGTTCAGAACAAAGTAAGTTTCACATTGAGCCTTCAACAGAAGGTTAAGCTACACATAACCTCTTGCATTTCCAGCTTGCCAATTTGCTTGTTAGTTAAATAGAAAGTCAATATCATGGAATCATGTGGTTTTGTTTCCTTACTTTTCTCCTTTGGAAGGAAAACTGCTCTTTCATTAAGGATGAATTCAGAGATGCAAAAAGACAACATTTCTACCCAGTTGTTTTCTGAGCTTTTACAAAGAAACAAAATAAAATACAAATGAACACATACCTGACGTCAGGGTACAAATTCAAATCTATTATCTGAAACTGCTTTTTCAATAATCTCTAAAGAATAACCATATTCACTGTGTTAATAAATGAATGCAAAAATGATCCCTGAGTTTATATTGGCTCCAGACTGGATTTCTTGGCCTGTCAGAGCTAAGTGAGTTATTTGCAGAATGCCTTCCATCAAAGCTTTCTCAAGGACCAAGGCTAAGGAGGACACCCCATGGAATTGCAAAGACAGAGAAGCCATATAATTGGACGAAAATGGACAAGTTAAATCTTACTAATGCTGCCCCCAGGAACTCTAAAGTAGCTGTTGATTTTTTTATGGCCCAATTGGGAAGCCATGTGGTTAGTCTAGCCCACAAAGGGTTATATTATCAACTGTAGGGATCATATTAGCAAAATATATTTACTTGATATAAAAGTCTTAAAATTTATTGGTAGAAAAAAATGTCCCCTCTACACAGTTATGTGTGTAGGACCTCATGCATACACACAAACACCCAACTCATAATTCTACAAACTACCATCATTTGGGGGGTAAGATTTCCTTTAACTGAAAAATGGATGTTATCTTATACCATGAATGTTCATCCTTCCTCTCCAGTTTTCAAAAATATTTTATTAGATACATGTGATTATTTTCCCAGTTTAGTTCTTCTGGTTGATCTCATATGGCTGTTAGGCTTAGCACACCTGACAAGACAATTAAGCAAAAGGCAGCGAAAACAAAGAACATAGCAGGAAATGTTAATGACTTGAATAAAAAAAGCAATCTTTTTGGCTCATGTTATTAAGCTGCCCCAAATACTTTCTCATAGGCTTAGTAAGCTATTGATTACCTCAGCACTAGTGTCTGTCAGCCCTCATGGGAAGCTGTGATACCATAATTGTGATGGAGAAGCTACTGTCAGAGAGCTACATATAGGGTCAATTGCTCGGTAAAAATTGTGAAAATATATTTTTTTTAAGTCTTATATACGATGATGATAAAGAGTAAAGAGTAACATTTGAATTCAAGAAACATGGAATTTAACATGATAAAATTAACAGACTCCTACCAAGCTTAAAGGAATGTCAAGTTGAAAAATGTGAATTCAGGCATCTTCTCTCTTCTTCTTCTCTCATTTAGGTGATCTTATCCACTCCCAGCACTTTGTACACCTTAATGCAGATTGTGCCCAAATTTAAATCCAAGCCTAATCTCTTCCCCATGAGCTCCAGACTTGTTTATCATTCTGCTTTCTTGGCATCTTCATTTTTGTGTATAATGGGAATCCTAGAGTTTTAATATGTCCCAAACACATAACTTAATTCCTCAATTTTTCCAATACTGCTTCTCCCCAATTTTCCCATTTTCGATTATTTTATATCCACCTGAATGAGTAGAGAAAAAAAAAACAAAAGCATTTCTTGATTTCTCTCTTTTACATGAATACAACAGGAAATTCTAAGAATTCCACCTTCAAAATAGATCTCAAAGCTAATATTGCATCTTATGTATGGCTACTATCCTAGTCTGCTGAAACAGCACCTTTCTTCTAAATCCCTTTAATGTGCTTCGAACTAGAACCCATTTTCCACCCTGCTCCTCATGGTCCAGTTTCCACATAAAATTTATGGGAATATTTCCAAAAAAAGGGTAAGTTCCAAGACATTGTTCACTGAGAGATAATTATATCAACTAGCAAGTGACACCTGGTAGTCATATAGGAGCTCACCTCCACTACTGACCTATAACAAATAGTCAAGCTACTGAACTTAAGGGTGTAGAACATAAGACTTCAATCCACTTTAAAATTAATGAAATTTTATTTAATACGTTTGTTTATTTATTTATTTACTTATGTATTTATAGAGAAAGCATGAGTTTGAACAGGGGAGGGGCAGAGAGACAGAGAGAAAGAGAGACAGAATCCCAAGCAGGCCTCACCAAGAGATCATGAGATCATGACCTGAGCCAAAACCAAGAGTCAGATACTTAACTAAGCCACCCAGGTGCCCCAAAATTAATGTAATATGGAAAAGCACAAAGTACCTGTGTCTCCTTTCTTCACCAGTCATCAGTGTCTACATCTAGCATCATGTTCACTTTTTTTAAGTTTATTCATTTATTTGAGAGAGACAGAGACAGCATGAGTGGGGCAGGGGCACAAAGAGTGGGAGAGAATCTCAAGTTAGCTTCACACTGCCAGCACAGAGCCCAATCTCAAAAAACTGAGATCATGACCTGAGCTGAAGCCAAGAGTTGGTCACGTAATCAACTGAGCCAGTCAGGTGCCCCATGTTCTCCTCTTTCTGTATGGGGCCTACTCTTCTGAATGGCTCTTACATGACATTCTCCCCTGGCTCACTAGCTGCTACATGTTACCTGTGGAAATCATACTCAACTGTTTCTGGGGACCTGAATGGACCACAGGGCAGCCAGTATATCTGGGAAATGCGTCTGTATCCCTCACATGAGCTTGATCCGTGTTCAGCTCCCCAAGCTTCCTCTCACCTCTCCTCTATCTCTACGACTCCTCCACTACAGAATTATGTAATCCATCTATACAAGACATTGTTCAATAATGAACATTTCTGATAAAGTGGAATCATAAAGGAAAGTATTCAAAAGGCTAAATGAAAATTTTTATCAGTTATTTAATCTTGTGAAGGATGGGATTGTCAGGGCTAATTGGAAGAACATTGAAAACACATAAGCAAGTACAGAAAATGTCTCTAGTACGTATTTTTCAAATTTGAGTATGGTTCAGATTCACCTGGAGGCCTAAGACACAAATTGCTGGAACCCTATCCCAGAGTTTGTAAGTCAAAAGATCGGGGGTTAGGGAGCCCAAAATTTTGCATTTGTAACAAGGTCCCAGGTGATGCTGATGCTGATTCTCAGAAATGTCACCTAAGAACTCCTCTTCTAGGCAACAACCTCTTTGACCTCAGCCACACAATTTCTCACTCAACAGGCAAGAGAAATAAAAGCAAAAAATAAACTATTGGGACCTCATAAACATAAAAAGCTCCTGCACTGCAAAGGAAACAATCAACAAAACTAAAAGGCAATCGATGGAATGGGAGAACATATTTGCAAATTATATACCAGATTAAAGGTTAGTATCCAAAATCTCTGAAGAATTTACCCAACTCAACACCTGAAAAACAAATAATATGGTGAAGAAATGGGCAGAATACATGAATAGACAATTTTCCAAAGAAGACATCCAGATGGCCAAGAGGCACATGAAAAGATGTTCAACATCACTCATCATCAGGGAAATACAAATCAAAGCTACACTGAGATACCATCTCACACCGGTCAGAGTGACTAAAATTAACAACTCAGGAAACAACGATGTTGGTGAGGATGTGGAGAAACGGGAACCCTCTTGCACCATTGGTGGGAATGCAAACTGGTGCAGTCAACAATGTGGAAGTCCCTCAAAATATTAAAAATAGAATTACCTTATGACCCAGCAACAACATTAGTAGGAATTTTTCCAAAGGATACAGGAGTGCTGATTCATAGGGGCACATGTACCCCAATGTTTATAGCAGTGTTATTAACCATAGCCAAAGGATGGAAAGAGCCCAAATGTCCATCAAGTGATGAATGGTAAAGAAGTTTTATATATACAATGGAATAGTACTTGGCAATGAGAAAGAATAAAATCTTGCTCTTTGCAACAACGTGGTTAGAACTGGAGGGTATTATGCCAATTGAAATAATTCAGTCAGAGAAAGCCAGATATCGTATGTTTTCACTCATATGTGGAATTTGAGAAACTTAACAGAAGACCATGGGGGAAGGGAAAGGGAAAAAAATAGTTTCAAACAGAGAGGGAGGCAAACCATAAGAGACTCTTAACTACAGAAAACAAACTACAGAAAGCAAACAAACTGGTTGATGGGTGGGAGGTGGGGGAAAGGGGAAAATGGGTGATGGGTATTGAGGTGGGCACTTGTTGGGATGAGCACTGGATGTTGTATGTAAGTGATGAATCATGGAAATCTACTCCCAAAGACAAGAGCACACTGTATACACTTTATGTTAGCTAACTTGACAATAAATTGTATTTAAAATAAATAAATTAAATAAATAAATAAGCTTTAAAAAAAACTCTGAACTCCTATTTTAGTTTACATGCCGTAAAGTAGCTGCAAATGAAATGTCTTGACTTCACCTCAACTTATTCTTGTCCATCAGAGACTTCCTATAGAGCTTAATCTGTGTCATCCTTGAAGCCCCACTTCACCAAATGAAATTCATAATCAAAAGAAGCAACTCTGGACTCTGAAAAGCATTAAATTAAAAAAACAAGGAACCTTAAAAAAGAAGACCTTGTACGCTTATCTCCAAAAGAAGCCTATCAAATTCAGAGGGCAACCTATTGCAGTCAACTTTAGCAGTGGAGCATCCATGGATCTTCATTCAACTGATCTGAGATGGGTCTGGGTATTTTAACTTTTTTAATGTTTATTTTTGAGAGAGGGAAGGAGAGAGAGAGAGAGAGAATGTGCAAATGGGGGAGTGCAGAGAGAGGGAGAGACACAGAATCCAAAGCAGGCTCCAGGCTCTGAGCTGCCAGCACAGAGCCCAATGCAGGGCTCAGACTCACAAACTGTGAGATCATGACCTGAGCTGAAGTTGGATGCTAACCAACCTAGCCACACAGGCACCCCTGGATATTTTTTTTAAATCTCTCCCAGGTGATTTGAATGCACATCCATGATGGAGAGCCACTGCAACTGGTATGGTCTGATATCCTATGCTTTTAGACTTACTCCTTTTTAGCCATATTAGTGTATCAAATTCCCTTTGTGCATGTCACCCCAAATGCATAGAAATGTGAAATTAAAGCAGTGGTTCTGAAGCAGGGGGTTTTGGGAGCCCCATCCAATGATATTTTGTCAATGTCTTGAGGTATTTCTGATAATCACAATTCAGTAGTTCTACTGCCATCTAGTAATTGCAGGCCAATGATGCTGCTAAAGACGCTACAATGATGAAAAGTTCCCCACAACAAAGACTTACCCAGTCCAAAATACCAATAATGCCAAAGCTGAAAAATCCTGGTCTAAGCATGGAGGATGAGGTCCCAAACTTTCACTGGAAAGGTATCTATTTAGCAATATATAAGGCATCAGCAAACTCTAATAGAAGCAATCCTAGGTCTTTTGATTTATGTCGGTGAAAGGGAGAAGAAATTTGGATCAAGCCAAACCCAAGTTTGATAATTTAAAACAACCAAACAATAAAAATATGTTACCTTTCTCATGATTCTGTTTGTACCAAGATCTGAGTGTGCAATACTAGTAAACATTTTTAATGTTTCTTTTGGTTCCTAGTTTTCTGAAAACTTTTCTGCTTCATTTAAAAATTCTATTTGATAAAACAACTGTAGTAGTTAATGGAAAGACATTATTGGTAACAAAACCTTGTAGTATACTCTAGGGAAATTGGAAAGCTTGACATAGTTTTAAAAGGTCAACATAGTTTACAACCTATTTATGGCACACTGTTTGGGATTAAGAATGTCATTTCTCAATCATTTGGTTAAGTCAATGTGTAAAGACCTAGTATGAAAAACAGAAGCCTCATTTGGGCTTTACTTTATTGATGTTTATCATTGATTCTTCCATCACTGTTTCTCATCAAGCTGCTCTTGCTAATTACTGCTGGCACAAAATCACATTCTATATTTTCTCTCAAGATTGGATTTTTACCCCAAGTGAATAATGAGGAAAGGGTAAATCTAAAGTAATAATGCATTTTATCACCTTTCTGCTCGTTTTTTAAATACCATTGACACTAGAACCATTTTGCTATTCTTATTGTTTTTACATCAATAAAATTAAATAAGAAATAAAGTCAAGGTTTGTAATTTAATTAATCTAGGAGCTGATCTCAGACAGGCAATGTGGCAACAATTGACATCACTTTCACTGAATTAGACTAGGAGGAAAATGCTTTTTTATGCAAACAAAACTAAATGCAATAAGTATGAGAATGACCAGTAGCATGGATTCTGAATACACATACCCTCTGCTGCCTATTTTGAAAGAAAGAGCCTTGTCAATATTGCATAACCACATACTTCCAAAGAGTACACAGTTGAGGGACTAGGAAAAAAGACAAAAGCAAGAACTAGTATTTTCTGAGTAGTTAATATGCATCCAGAAAAATGCAAGTTACACTTGACATATGAAATCTCATTTGAGGAAAAATATAGCATGGACACTGTCCACAAAACAGAAAATAGGTCAGGGGAGATTAATTAAAAACTTCCAGCTCTTCCTCAGGACAGACGGGTGACTGACAAGGCAATATATCTGATCTAAGATCTTTAAAACTTACAAATTCCAAATCCCACCCTATCTCATATCATTAATTACCACACGAGCTGAGCAGGAAAGATATTATTGTTCCAGTTATAGGGATGAGGAGTCTAAAACCCATTGGTATTGAGTGACAGTGTCAGGATCAACCCACTACTAAGTGGCAGAAACTGGAGACAGAAAATATCTCCTTTCTACCACTCCATACTACCTTTGCAAAAAACTTTTCCTCCCTGAATTAAGATTGCTATATGTGGGAAGAGTTCTAAAAATGATTACATAAATCTAGCTCCCAATAATCATTTCAGAGCTAGCATCTGAGAGTAACTAGTTATCAAATGTATTGCTCATTAAAAGATTTGGGCAGGGATGAATCATATTTATTTATGCTGGAGGCTCAAAATGCATTTATCTGATTTACAAAAGCTTCTACCTCATCCTCTGTCAAACTGCACTCATTCCTTCCCATGTCCCTGTACTGTTTCTCTCTTCTCAAGCCCCTGCTTTTTTCTCTCCCGCTGTTCTCATTTGCCCAGCTTCTCTTTTCTCAATATTATGTGGGAAGAGTGAGAGTATTAACTGATATAATGTTTTTATTTGGGGAGATGGAGCTTTACTACCATGTGTCAAGAGTCTTAAAATGGTAATATTTGTAGATGCAGAAATCCACTTCATATAACATATCCTAAGGGAGTGATCATAATGGGATGTAAAAGCAGGACTCCTTCTGTGTCAGTTTTTGAAGTCCAAAGGCAACAGGTGCTCACCATTCCCACCTTACAATGAAAAGGGTTAGGGCACCCAAGTGATGATGGCAAATAGAACGTGGGAGAATTGGTTTTGTGACTCTTACCTACAAAATAGGTTAGAAAGGCTTAGAGTGGAGAGGGACACTGGCAAAAGAATTTATCTGAAGCAGGTTGTCAGTGGGTTATGCCCTTTTCCTTCCATGCTGCCATAGTAAAGGGAGGGGTTAAGACAATCCCTTTCATCATCAGTCAAGTGGAAAGGCCTCAAAATGACCATTTGGAGATCTTGGGCATGGGAGCACAGGTAGGGCAGACTATTTTCTACTCATGTCTGAAATCATATTTCTAAGAAGAGTGGCTGAGAATGGAGAGGGCAGATGGATCGTATGGCAGGGAAGGAACAAAGGACAAAACAACCAACCTCTTTTTCTTGCCCTTAGCCAGAAGCCACCTACAAAGAAATGTGTAACTTCTTATTATTACACTATACTGGACACATTTATTACTGAGAGGGTCTCTTATTTATGATTATAAATGATTGGGTATTTTTTTTATCTGAGCTTGAGAGGATCATCTATCTGTATAGGCTGCCCTAGATTTCAACAAATAGCAACATAAATTTTCTTTATTATCCTATGTTCTCTATATTTTCTACTAAACGTTTGTTTTATAAGTAGAAGAGAGAAAAAATTAAGAAAATGATGTGTGTCAATATCAAACTGGAGAAAATATTTTAGTTATATGTTGCACAAGCTTTTTCTTTTCTAACTTTATTTTAATAGATTGCTTATTTAAATAATATTAAAAATAGAATTATCAAATTTGCTAATTATACAATACCATATTATTAACTACAGTCACCTTGCTGTTTATTGTATCCTCACATTTTATTCTTTTTAGAACTAAAGTTTATACTTTTTGATCTGTATCTTCTCATTTCCCTCTCTCTGAGTCATTTGCAAAGAGAAGATCCTAAGCATTCTTACCACACACACACACACACACACACACACGCACACACACACGGGTTAGCTGTGAAATGATGGTTATATTAATTATCTTGATCTTGATAATCATTCCACAATATATATGTATACCAGATCATCATGTACAACTCTTAAATGGATACAATCATATTTGTCAGTTAGATAAAATTTCCAAACGTAAACCCTCTTGCAGAAATTTTGCTAATTATATATAAATGAAAAGGATTGCAAAGCAAATAACTCTACCACATCTACTCTGTGAGGTCACTGTAATCATCCATATTCTACAGATGAGAAAACATTTCCATAAGCCATGAGGGCCGAAAGTTAGATAGCTCCTGAGTACCAAAGTTCCAAATTCTTATGGCCTGGGTTCTGTTTTAAGGAGGATTTGCATGTGAGGTGAACAGAACTAGTTGACTTTGAAGATCCTTTCTAAATCTGACATATTGTCAGTTTTTTGTTACATTAAAAAAAGCAAACTTAATTCTATAAAGAGAAGAAAGCACAGCTGAAAAGAAAATGTTCACCCTGTTGTATTTTATATGATTTACCTAATGCTTGCAAATAACTTGAACAATGAATGAAAATGTAAGTTTCTACAGGACAGAAATTGCTATGAAAATAAATATGTAACAATAAGGAATAGAATAAAAACTGAAATCCAAAGTTCATTGTCTAAAAAGAAAGCACAGAAGAAATAAATGTCAATTTTATGTATATGCAAGATCTAATCATGTATTGATAACAGTAACTATGCTATTTCTTTAATTGGATGTAAACTATTCCCCAGCTTCATGAAAGACACAGCTTTTTACCAAATCTTTCACTGAAAAGAGCTGAGAAAAAATATTGGAAATCATTTTCATTTCACACAACCAACTTGAGAATATGGAACTAATTTGAAATCTCTAATATATTCGCAATATCTTTAAAGACCACCTAGTAGCAAATTTAGTTTGAAAGAAAATCCTCTGCTTGCCAGGCCACTTGAATTTAATTAGAACAACATACTCTTTTTAGCTATAGCCCCGTCATAGTTCTGGTAAGTTCAGAACATCATGGTTTTGGAGAAAGAATGTATCGATGGGGAAAGAAATGTGGAATTTATACCTTATCAGAAACCTGCAGATCAATCTTTCCTCCTGTTGAATACTGTAGCTGGACTGAAGGGTGAGCACACTTCTTTGCAAGCAACAGCACTTGCTTAGGAAGTTGCCACGATCCCAAAATAAAGTGAGATGACAGGACAGATGTGTTATGTCTACCATATGGATTCCAGAAAACACTCACAATTTCAAAATGCTGCCTAAAATTAGTACATATGTTTGTTCAACAAATATATACCACTGATAGCAGTATGAACAGAGTTGGTATATATTTTTCTAACTTGGGACTTAAATTCTTATTCCCATCAGGTCTTTAGCCTGTGGTCTGTGCTGCTCAAAGGTTTCCTCCTCGATCTGTCTTGGGTTTCTCCAGTTCTCAATGCCACATTTTTGCCATTCTCAGATACGTGAGAACATTCTTCATCCTTTTAGCTACACAAAAATATGGTGTGGCTTCTTCAGGCCCATCAACCTAAATAACCATTATGAGACTGTTTTTCAGCAATATTTTCTTACTGTGGCAAAAATATACATAACATAAAATTTGCCTTTGCCATTTAAACCATTTCTAAATGTATAAATTAGTGGCATTAAACACATTCACATTCTTTGGCAACCATCAACACTATCCCTCTCCAGGGCTTTCATCATTCCAAACTGAAACTGTGTCCATTAAGTTATAACTACCCATTTCCACCTTCCTCTGATCCCTAGTAACCACTACTGCACTTTTGGTCTACAGTGAAGACAATTTTTATGCTACTTCATATTATTAATAGGTTACCATAAGTCCTGGTTGATTGTCCTATTGTTCTATAGGTATTGAATACCTATTGTCCAGGTATTCCATCATATTTAGCATGATGGAATTTGCTAAATTTAGCATTTAGCAAAACCAGGTCCTGGTTTTGATGATTAAATTATATGGTCATCCTACTAGGGGACTATGGGTTCTGTTCAGCTAGTGGATTCTACCCAGGTAGGCAAAGCCACAGATCCTTTCAGGTCTCAACCATCCATAATTCCCTAAGGCTTCAATCCCCCCAAATACAATAGTGATGAGAAGTATGTGATAGGTCAGGGCTCAGAAGCCCTCTTGCATCAAATATTTCCTTTTGTTTTTTTCACTAATCCCTAGTCCATAGAGCCTTTATCTAATCTGAAGGTAGGGCAATGGGTTCTTTATTCTTCAGAATGGAAAGCTTAGCTGCTGTTCCCTAGGCTTTTGAAATTCAAATATTTATCTTGCCATGAGACACAAAATATAAATTTTGAAACTCAAAAGCCAAAATTGACTCTTTTCTTCCTGCAGTTCTACTCTTTCATGAGTAATGCTTCTGTGAGTCTACCTTCCTAAATGCAGAAATTATCAAGTAACAGGAAATTCAAAGAAAAAAATGTAACCCATACATGAAAATACTACCCCAACATATTTAAAAACTTCATTCTTGTAACTGATTTTTCGAGAGAGCAAACTTGTGTGTGTTATTTATCTGTTGCGTATGGACCCTTGGTTGCTGCTGTTATCCATCCACTGGGTGTTTTCTATGGTGAAGGAAGAAGTTTCTATTAGGAAGGGGACACTAGCAACTGCTGCTGACATGCTGTCAGGGTCTTGCTGAGCTACGGTACAAACCGAAGGCAGTTTAACAGCTGTTACCAGAGCACCAACGCAGGAGGCAGGGTTTAGAAGTTTTAAAAACATTGCACATCAGAATCTGGATGTTCAGTCTAAGCTGGAGACAGAAGATAAACACAGTTGCTAAATTAAAGTGAGGACATGGGATCAAGAGAGTTGAGGATGTACAAAATAGGGTAGAGGGAGACAACAGATAGACTTGGAAAGAATGGATACCAGTGCAGTTGAAAGAGGGTGTAAGGTAAAGGATGAGGTACTGAAAAAGAAGAAAGGAAAGGGAGGGGACAGTGCAGTTGACAAAAATTCTATAATTTATATTCACAAAATGGAATGTGTATATCTGGAACAATAGATCTTACTAAAGCTACTGTGATTTCCAGAAGCAGTTTCTCCTGTAATTGTAAAATAATTTAGACAAATTTTAAGTTATGTGACTACACCTGGCCCATTTCTCTGATCCACTGGACCCTGATGCTAAGGTGAATCCCACCGTGATTCCTCACTACCATACCCTCAAACCCAGTTCCATTACAGTTCCTCATGATTGAGAAATGTTATAAAACAACCATTCTTCTAAATTATTTTTTCTTTTTTTTTTAATTTATATTCCACTGAGTGTTTTGAGACTACACCACCCTACATTAAAGTGCTGGGCTTATTATACCCATGTTTGTACTCTCTGTTATGTTAAAAAGGAAGAATCTCCCAGAAACCCAAGGGAAGCCATTAAATTAACATTTAGTTGTTATTCCATTCCGTAAATCCAAAGGGCAGAAGTGTACATCTTGCATGAAAAATAACTGAGTTCTCTGCATGAAGGCACTCTCAGAAAATCATTAGAAATATTATGAATAGGCTGAATTTTCAGTAAGAGAATAAAGATCTCAAATCATATCTTGCTCAGTGATATTCTGTGTATTTGAATTTGTGCTAATATCCTCTTTTTTTAAGCCTATAATACGCTCTGTTCACCTCTCAAAAAAACTTCAAATCTGTCTTTGAAAATGCTATGCTCATTTTACCATGTAAAATTTTTTGAAATGGTCTTTTCTCCAGCCATATTATTTGTCTTCTGATAAAAAATTAACCAATTTAAATAAGTTTTATATCATGTCTGGTGCCCTCTTCCTTGAAAGGTTTCAGATCAGAGTTGGCAGAGCAGATTTTAATAGCATGGAGATATTTCTGTTTCATCCTCCCTCATTTCAATATGAAGAGCTGACCTGACCTTAACTGACCTAGCCAAGTGCTAAAATTATAAGCATGTTACACACGGGAAAGGCACATTTATATAGGATGACAGATATGTTTTGAAGGTGGTATCTTCTGCCCACAATTACATAAGTGATACAAATTAGGCTAAGAAAAATTAACATAATCATTTACAATAGAAATCATTTAACACTTCTTCAGACAAAGTAAAATATTACTATTCTTTGTATTTATAAGTCTGCAAAGTTTTATTTCCAGATTGATATTTTTATATCAATGTTCTCTCATTCTATTTAAAAATATTTAAAGAAAAATCCACTTGAAATGGCTAGAAAATTAGGGCTTGATAGAAACAGATAATTGTGATGGGGTACCTGGTGGCTCAGTCAGTTAAACGTCTGATTCTGGATTTCAGCTCAAGTCATGATCTCACGGTTCTTGAGTTCGAGCCCTACACTGGGCTCTGAGCGGACAGTGCCAGACCCTACTTGGGATTCTCTCTTTTCCTCTCTCTATGCCCCTTCCCACTCACTCTCTCCATCTCTCTCTCAAAAGAAATAAACTTAAAAAAAAAAGATATTTTGTCACTTTGTTGAAACGTACATTTTTCTACCATAGCATAAAATAAGTTATTTGGGAGAATTAAAGTACTGAGAGATGTACATAAATTCTTTCTAAGAAGACAAAGAATTACATGGGAATATTAGAAAGAAAAGGCTAGAAGAATTTAGGAAAATAATTGTGTTATGGCTTTCTGCAAGGCATTCTTCTATTTAAAAGACACACATGACTAAAATCACACTCCTAAATCCTGTATAATCTGTTCCCAATTACACACTCAACAGTTTGGTGACAAAAGAGACTAGCCTGGTTGTTTTCCTCATACCTCCAAAATATGTACAAAGTACCCTCCACCTTTTGTGCATGTTTTATTATGACCTAGCATGCTCTCTCCCCATCTTCCAGTCCACCCTACTAAGCGTACAGGATACAGCTTAAGTCTTTCCTCCCTCATGAGCCTTTTCCTGACTCAGCCCATGGCAATTCTTTGTTCCTTTGAATATGCTCAGTGTTTAATATTGAGAAAATGTAGAAGTTATAAAAAATATAAATCACCCTTGATTCTATTACTTAGAAATACTAAGTAAAATTGGGGTGCCTGGGTGGCTCAGTCGGTTGAACTTCCAACTTCGGCTCAGGTCATGATCTCATCATCTGAGTTCGAGCCCTGCGTCGGGCTCTGTGCTGACAGCTCAGAGCCTGGAACTGCTTCAGATTCTGTGTCTCCCTCTCTCTCTGCCCCTTCCCCATTCATGCTCTGTCTCTCTCTGTCTCAAAAATAAATAAACATTAAAGAAAATTTGAAATACTAAGTTAAATATATAGTATGATGGTCAAAGTGCTATGTAGAAAAATAATGCCAGGGAAAGATTTCCCTAGGGAGTGACTTGGGAAATAACAAACTCTTCTTCTTGAAAAAAAGTTTCAGATAGAGACAATCTGCCATGCACATTCACAGAATAAAACAAACAAACAAACAAACAAACAAACCTAACAAAAACCAGTATGACTGGAGCAAAGAATTAAGGAATGGACAAAGTGTTAATATAAGAGAAATTAAGAGGCAGGGGGCAAGACACAGATAGTGTAGGGCCATATAAGCCATTAAAGGACTTTAAACTTTCCTCTGATTAGGAAACCACTAGATGGTGCTGAACAGAAGAGTGACAGAACCTGACACACCTTGACTCACATTTTAACTAAAACACACTGTCTGCTGAAGGCGGTGAGAAGAAAAGGAAAAATTAGGAAATTATGGCAGTAATGTAGGTAAGCGATAGTAGAGCCTTTCACCAGAGTAGTGGCAGTGAAGGTGGTAAAAAAATTTTTCTATCCCAAATACACTTTGAAAAAAGTCCTCACAGTTGGTTGAATACAAAATATAAGAGTAAAAGAGCCATTAAGGCTGATCCTCAAGGTTTAGGACCTTGGAAAATAGAACAATGGGAGTTGTTGTCAACATAGATGGAAAAACTATAAAAAAAAAACTTTATTGGAGAGGAGATTAGGACATGTGGACCATTGTCAACTTTGAGGTGACTTTAGTACATCTAAGAATCAAAGCCATTGCTGCAAACTTTATATATAAGAAGAACTGAGCTGGCCCTAAAAAAATGAGGAGGACTTGAAAAAAATGAAAAGACAATATTTACATTTAGAAGGGATATGAGAAAGACAAAACTTGCACTATCTTGTTCTTGTTTGCTCTCTTGCTCCCATGCACGCGTGCTCTTTCTCTCTCTCATATTGAATGAAGGAATTATCAATGAATATGTATAGTCTGTGTAGAAAAAGTCTGAGTCCATATTGGGGAAAGATTAGGAACAGGTTTGATATAATTTACTGCTAGTGCTCACTGATCTCCTCTTTCCTCTTCCTGTAGCTTGCTCCTAGTGTCTGTATCCTCAGGACCTGTTCCTGAATGAGTCAGTCATAATTAACCTAACAGTGTCACCTGACTCAGAGCACTATGACTTATGCCTTAGGAGACCCTCTCTTCTCTGAGGTAGGTTTGAGCCTGGCAAGCATTTTGAGACTTCCCAGAAGGGAGCAGTGAACCTGACAGGCACTTGACCTGGACTATCACATACTGATCTACATCATTATCATCATAAAGATGAGATTCAATGGTTGCATGTCCAGGTGTCCTGGGTAATTCCTTTAGTTGTTGCTACAGAAAAAAAAGTATGTTAACAGCTTACCAATATTCAGGAAGAGTGAATTACTATATATTTTGAGTTTTTATTTTAATTCCATTTAAGTGTTATATTAGTTTCAGGTGTACCATATAGTGATTCAACAATTCCATATATCACCCAGGGCTGATCACGACAATGAACTGTTGTATTTTAACTATTATTTCCATAATTTCATCCTTGGATTCCCTTAAAACTCTTGGGAGAATGCCAACCTGTCACAAAGATATATAAACACCCAACTTATTAATATTTTCTATGTTATTAAAAAGATAGAACCTCTAATACTGGCCACTTCAATTTCTACTTTCAAATTATTTATTTTATAATATACCTGTAATTATCCATATTGTCCCATAAAATATGAAATTTGAAATAAAACCCACAGGTTTTTGTGAATGATTTATTTTCAGTTAGTGAATGCTAGGGCAAACTTACAGTATCTGTCTATAGAGGTTCTAAGAAGAAACGCAGCCTTAATGGCACCTGGTGAAATCTCTCTCTTCTCATGCTGCCTGGTTAAATGCTACATGATTGAGCCTCCTAGGATCCAGATACAGGTCCCTGCGATGGGATGTTCTGAGTGCCTGGCACAAAGAGGGAAATACAGTATAGTACAAGCGTACTACATTTAGTGCATTGTGTGCAAGCTTCATGGTCATGCCTCATGGGAACAAATTCCTGCTCATCCACTTGCTAGCTGTGTAACTGGGCAAATTTATTTAATCTCACTCTATTTCAACATCTTCATCTACCAATTTATCATCTATCAAAAAAAAAAAAGATTTGCATGAATATCACAAACCTCATTGAAAAGTTTTAAGGATTAAAAAGATGAATCATGTATGGTGCTTGGTCTGATAACAAATCAGCATGCATTTATAAATATTAACTGTCAATATTATTACTAAAGGGGACTTTGACCTGAGATTAACTGCAACATGACTGGTTATTAATTTTCTAGTTTTTAGCTTGATCAAATTATATTTTGTTATCAACACTGGGAAAACAAATTTGATTGACGTAATAATCAAAGTACTAGGTAGATAATCATATGTGTCTGGTATAATTAACTGTGATTCAAAAACATGTTTTAACTATGGGTTTCTTATAACTAAATAATAAGGATTATGATTGTGACATGAAGGTTGATCTGAAGTTTATTTTCTTAATATTGAGTCTGAATTCTAAAAACTGATTCTTATTCTATAAATAAATTAGAAACTTTTATTTGAAATAATATTGCTATGACAGGTAGAATATAATCCTAAACACCAAAGAACTCTTAACTCTGAAAAACACTATTTAAATAGAGGACTGTCTAAAACATGTAACAAAACACTTCGAGCCTAGAGCAAGATGGTACATAATTTGTGAAATCCAATCATACTTAAAACACACTATGTATTTTCATCTCCTAACAGCCTCATAACTTCCTGATTCTTCCCCACCTCTTTACCCATTCCACCTCAAGTCCTTTAACGGCTTCCTGCAACATTCAAATACTGTGTTTTCTAGCATTTGGTCCTTGGTTGTCTTTTATTTTGCTCTACCCAGTCATATTGGGAGATGTCATAAAAGTCATAGTGTTAAATATGATCCCCATACTTATGATTTATCAGTTAAAGTCCAGATAATTGCAGATTTGTAGTATTACAACCTATACAGCATACTTCTAACTAGTCATGGCCACCTTCCTACTCAGTGCCAATTCTGCCACTGAATGACCTTATTTATATGTAAGTCTAATTATGTCACTTCATTGTTTATAAATGTTGCCAATGCTAGATATTCTTGTATTTGTGATTTTTTTTTGTTTTAAAAAATTCTCAAACATACACAAAAGTAGAGCAAATAGTATGACAAATCTTCATGTGCCCATTACAATTCTGTAATTATTAACATTTTGTTACACTTTATATAGCCTTTTTTTTTTAAAAAAAATCTTACTGCTTAAGTATTCTTAAACAAATTCCTAGGAACTCCAATATGTATTTTGTAAAAATAAAAGAACATTTCCTCATATATTTGGGGTTACTCAATGTGATTTTGTAAAATGCATGTCCAAATGGATTGAATCAAGTTTGTCTAGTTGAAATTATCTGATGACTCAATTTAAAATTATTTAAGTCCTCTCATCTTTTTAAAAAATAAATTTCAACATAAATCATAAATATTCTCAAAATCTGGCCTCTTCAAGGTATCCCTTTATTATAACACATCAGACCATAACATTTAGAAGATACCAGTCAAAAACAAATGGATTAAAACAATGAGATACCACCGTACACTTATTAGAATGGCTAAAATCCAAAACACTAGAACTGGTAACACTAAATGCAGACAAGAATGTGAAGCTACAGGAACTTTGATTCATTGTCGGTGAGAAACGCAAAGTGGTGCAGTCATCTTTAAGACAGTTTGTCTATCTTTTAGAAAACTAAACATACTCTCACCATACAATTGAGCAATCAACTAAGTGAGTTGAATACTTATATTCAGGGGCACCTGGAAGGCTTAATTAAGTGTCCAACTCTTGATTTTGGCTCAGGTCATGATCTCACAGTTCATGGGTTTGAGCCCTGCCTTGGGCTCTGCACTGACAGTGCAGCAACTGCTTGGGATTCTCTCTCTCTCCCTCTCTGTCTGCCCCTCCTCCACTTGTGCTGGTGCATGTGCTTTCTCTCTCTCAAAAATAAATAGAAGTAAATATTTAAAAAATAAAAAAAAAAGAAAACTTACATCCATGCAAAAACCTATAATGGATATTTACAACAGCTTTCTTCACAACTGCCAAAACTTGGAGCCAACAAAGATAACCTTCAGTAGGTGAATGGATAAACTATGGTACATCCAGACAAGGGAATATTACTTAGCAATAAAAATAAGTGAGCTATCAAGCCATGAAAAGACATAAAGGAATTTTAAATGCATATTATTAATAGAAATAAACCAATATGAAAAGGCTACTTACAGTACAATTCCAAATACATAAAATTATGACCAAGGCAAACTATGAAGAGAGTAAAAATATTAGTGGATGCCACAAGTTCAGAGGCAGAAAGGGATAAATAGGTCATACACAGGGGGTTATTAGGGCAGTAAGATTATTCTGTGATACTGTAACGGTAGATACATGTCTATACATCTGTGAAAAACCACAGAAGGTACCATACCACGAGTGAACCCTAATGTAAATTATGGACTTTGGATGATGGTGTTTCAATGTTGGTTCATGGATTGCAACAAAGGTACCAGTCTTGTACAAGATGTTAATGCTGGGGAAGGCTACATATGTGTGGGTGCAGGAAGTATATGGGAACTCTATTTTCCATTCAATTTTGCTAGGAACCTAAAACTTCTCTAAAAAATAAAGCATATCTCTTAAGTTTATTTATTTTGAGAGAAAGAGAAAGTAGGAGAGGGGTAGAGAATCAAAAAGCCTATTTCGTTATATACTTTAAAAAAAAAAAAAAAAAAAAAAAAAAAAACATTCCAAGGAGCATCTGGGTAGCTCAGTTGGTTAAGCATCCATCTGTGGCTTGGATCATGATCTCACAGTTCATGAGTTTGAGCCCAGCATCTGACTCTCTGCTGTCAGTGAAGAGCCCTCTTCAGATCTTTTTCTCTCTTAAAAATCAATAAACATTAAAAAAAAATTGGAAAACTTAAAAAAAAAATCCAAAAGATCTCTACCTTGTTAGAACATGTAAAATATATTTCATTAACATTTTATAATATTCATATCAAAATATATGGTATCAGTAACTGATGTCACTAGACAATGAACTTTTGGAGATCAGGAACCATATTATCCAATTATCTTTGATTCCTCAGGGCCTAGCACATTCCCTGGCATATGGTTTATACCTAGTAGTTATTACGGCAAATATAATATCCTAGTTGAAACAAACTCTTTAACATAAGCAAATTTCTCTGAAAACAAGTGTGTAAACAAAAAAAAAAATATTTGCAATTGATTCATCATACTTCTAGATTTTAATAATTTTATATAATCAAATACTTGAAACAAGGGTATATGCTGGATAGTAAAATTACAAGAAATGAGAATGATGAATTCAGTTTCCACATTGACACTTCTTGTTCATTGCCTTATTCATCAAGTTATTTCTTGGAAATATGTTGGCCATCCATATAGACACAGTTCAAATGCCTTATACCTATTATTACATACCTAAAAACTTTACCATTTTCTTCCAAAAGAATGGATGCTGTTTTCTCAAAAAGAAACTGAGTCTTTGTGAGTATAATTGACTTGTTCAAAGTCATTAACATCAATGATAAGCTAACTTTCAAGCACTTCTCTTCATTCTCCTTTGGTATTCTATTTTCTAAGCAATGCAGCCTCACACATACAGGTGGCAAAATGGAAATGAACAGTAATTAAGTGATTTACTCCAGGTCAGAGCAGAAGACTCTGAAATTGTTGTGTAAACATGAAGGGAGTGACATGAGTGATTCTCTGTAGACATCAAACATTGTGTAAGTCAGTAATTGCAGACAAAATCACTTCCATATTAACCATGGCATGGTTTCCAAATGAAACAGCAGCAAGCAACTTCTTGAAAAGAAAGATGTCTAATACCAATTAACAATCTCTGTCAAAAACTTTTAAAAGTTATATTTTTCAGGGCGCCTAAGTGGCTTAGTCAGTTAAGCATCCAACGTCAGTTCAGGTCATGATCTCACAATTCATGAGTTCAAGCCCTGCATCAGGCTCTCTGCGGTCAGTGCAGAGCCCACTTAGGATCTTTTGTTTCCCATTCCCTCTACTCCTCCCCTGCTCGCGCATGCGTGTGTGTGTGTGTGTGTGTGTGTGTGTGTGCTTTCTCTATCAAAAATAAATAAACAATAACAATTTTTAAACAAGTTATATTTTTCCACTGTAATCTATCTTCTCCATGTAATTTAATATAAGTAGAAAGAGGAATTTCAAAACTAATTCACAAATCTCTGCTCAAGAATAAATGGAATCAAGACACAACAGGAAATGGAAAATGGATGTTTCCTTCCTCCCAAAATTATACTTAATTAAAACCAATGCGTTAGGCAACCTACAGAATGGGAGAAGATATTGGAAAGTAACATATCCAATAAAGGGTTAGTATCCAGAATATATTAAGAAATCATAAAACTCAGCACCCAAAACACAAATAACCTGATTTAAGAGGGGACAGAAGACATCAACAACATTTCTCCATGGAAGACATCCAGATGCCAACAGACACATGAAAAGATGCTCATCATCACTTATAATTAGGGAAATACAAATCAAAACTATAATGAAATATCACATCACATCTGTCAGAATGGCTAAAATCAACAACACAGGAAACAACAGGTGATGGCAAGGATGTGGAGAAAGGGCAACCCTTCCACACTGTTAGTGGGAATGCAAACTGGTGCGGTCACTGTGGAAAGCAGTATGGAGGGTTCTTCAAAAGGTTAAAAATAGAATTACCCTATGATCCCAAATCCATTAACTGATGAATGGATAAAGATGTGGTATATATACACATGGAATATTATTCACCCATAAAAAAGAATGCAATCTTGCCATTTACCACAACACAGTTATAGTTAGAGAATATAATGCTAAATGAAGTAAGTCAGAGAAAGACAAGTAACATATGATTTCACTCTTATGTGGCATTTAAGAAACAAAACAAATGGGCAAAGGGAAAAAAGAGAGTGACAAATCAAAAAATAGACTCTTAGTAATAGAGAACAAACTGATGATGTTTACCAGAGGAGAGGTGGGTGGAAGGGTGGGTTAAGTAGGTAATAGGGATTGAGGAGTACACTTGTCATGATGAGCACCAGGTGTTGTTTGGAAGTGTTGAATCACTCTATCATACACCTGAAACTAATATAACCCTGTATATCAACATAAAGGGGTGCCTGGGTGGCTCAGGGGGTTATGTGTCTGACTCTTGATTTCAGCTCAGGTCATGATCTCATGGTCATGGGATTGAGCTCTGCATCTGGCTCTGTGCTAAGTGTGGAGCCTCCTTGGGATTCTCTCTTTCTCTCTGCCCCCCACGTCACAAATAAATAAACCTTAAAAAATGTTTTTTAAAAGTTAAAAAAAAAATAGGTTGACATCAGTTTTAGAGATTCTAAGTCCAGGACTGAAATATAGTTTATTCTTATAACTAGTTTTCAGTTTAAGTCCACACTTCTGTCTCTACTGTGCTAGACATCCTGTGCTTCTACTATAGATACTACTTTCAACTCTTTCTAATATACCTGTGGAATTTCTTTCCATTGTTACAGTCCTATCTTCTGAATGCTCTACCTTCTATCTTTATCTAAAACTGTCTTCTATACCCATTCCTCCTCATAAATTCTTGATCTCTTCAAATCCACTTTAGCTACTCCTTCCCAGAAATACACCAGGGATTATATCATAATGAAGTTTTACTCAACATTTTCTCAAAAGACTCTAGACCATTTGCTTTCTTATCCCTTTCCTTGTCAGCATGGACAGAAAGGTAAACCATCTGAGACACACCACGATATTTCTAGTATCATTAAATTTATAACCTCTCTTTTCATTCTATTTCCCTAACTAGTAAAACCCTAACCCTGGATCAATGCTGTAAATATCTCTTTCTCCTCTTGGACTAAAGAGGCTGAACACCTATGGGGAGAATCATGTGATAGTGCAGATTGGTACCACTACAAATTCACAGTCTGCAATTTTACTAAGATTAATTCCCTCCTCTAATATTTTCACTCATTATCCCAAACTACTTTCATTCTTATTAAGCTCCATAATCAATCTTTGCTACATACATTTACAAAAGATTATCTTGCATCTTATTAAAACCATCCAGTAAGGGGCACCTGGGTGGCTAAGTCGGTTAAGCGTCCAACTCTGGCTTTCAGTTCAGGTTATAACCTCACAGTTCATAAATGTGATCCCCTAATCAGGCTCTGCACGGACAGTCCTATCTTCTGACAGGGCAGAGCCTGCTTGGGATTCTCTCTGTCAACCTCTATCTGCCCCTCCCCTGCTCGCTCGCTCTCTCAAAATAAATAAACTTTGAAAAAAAAAAAACGTTTAGTAAGATCTCTGTTAAGTCACTCTTACTACCTATTATGTCCATAGTCACAGCTATTCTTACCAGCTTTCCTATAACCTCAAAGAGAAAGCTCTTCCTCTTGGAGTGCCTGGTGCTATCAGCACAGAGCCTGGAGCCTGCTGCAGATTATGTGTCTTTCTCTCTCTGTCCCTCCCCCACTCATGCTCTGTCTCTGCCTCTCAAAAAATAAATACACATTAAAAAATTAAAAAAAAATAAAGATCATCCTCTTGTACAAGGCCAACCCTCTATGTCTTGAACTGTACTCCTCTTGCTTTTATTCATTTTTCCTCAAAATCCTAATCACTGAATTCATCTCCTCATTGGCTCTTTCCCTTCAGCCTAAAAACATACTCAAGCCTCTCTCATTCTATAAGGAGCTTCTATTGATACTGTCTTTCTCCTTCCTAAAGTATCCAAACTTCACAGAGGGTTAGAGTGTATTTGCTTATTCTACTCCCTCAGAGACCAATCAACATACAGTAATCCAGCTTTCTCCACTATCATTCTACTGAAATTGTTCTTGCCCAAGATACCAACAACCTTGCATAACCAAATAAACACTTAGCTTTTTTTTTTTTTTATTTCTTAGATGCCTTTAACTATTGATCACACCTTCTTTCTTGAAACTCTCTTCAGTGTTTTCTTTGATACCATTCACTTGTGTTTCCATATCTTCCTTCCCTCTGTCCCTCCCTCCCTCCAAATTAAAATATTTGTTAGGAAATTAAATTATACACAGAATGTAACTGTGTGTACCATTCAATAAAATTCATCTTTCAATACAGGACCTTAGAGTATAGAAAAGCATAGGTGAACTTTGTAGGACAGGATGGCTGCCTAGTTCAGAGCTAATATCCATGATTTCTAACAAAAACTTTCCTTCATCTTAGCTCTACCTAGTTGAGTGGGTGAAACTTACAACAAAGTGCCAAGATACGCATCTGCACAAATGACTTCAACATGAAGTTTTGTAAAGTCTGAACCTATTACCCTACTATTCAACTGGGCCTCTGCTGCTGAATATATTTTAACTCCTACATGAGACTTCTGCCCATGTAGGTCAGCACCCACTGGTGCTGATTTCCTGCCCCTCTCCTCTCCCTTCTCTGTTTCTATTGTCTGCATTTCAGGAGTATAAGGGGTAAAAAGTTGCTGTAAAACATATACCTAGAAGTTGTTGGTTCCCTTTTTAGCCATGGTTCTACTACTATTTGGCTTTTTAGTCAAATGGCCAGCCCACACTTTTCTTTTCTAACCTATATTAAACAGAAAATTGCAACTGTTGAAAAATAAATGTAATAAAAAGTAGAAGAATTGATGGAAAGGGTTGTTAGGCAATAATCTAGAAGTAAATTCCAAGTACCATACAATCAATTAATTTGGCACGTAACTACTTTAAAATGCAAATACTAGGGACACCTAGTACTGGGTGGTTCAGTCGGTTAAGTGTCTGACTCTAGATTTCAGCTCAGGTCATGATTTCACAGTCTGCAAGTTCGAACGCTGTCAGGCTCTGTGCTGATAGCATGCAGCCTGCTTGAATTCTTTCTCCCACTGTCTCTGCCCCTCCCCTGCTGGTGCTCTGTCAAAATAAATAAATAAACTTTAAAAAAAAAGTAAAATGCAAATACCCTCAGAGTTGTAAAATATATTATTTTTCATAGAACTTACAACTCTCAAATATCTTATTTAACTTGTTTCTGTCTCTCCTTACTAAAACTCAAGTTCAAAGGATTCAGAAACTTCATTTGTCTTTTTCACAGCTGTATCCAGAGTACAAATATTCAATACATATCTTTCGAGTAACTGAATGAATTCTTCTATTTGTATTTTAAGGAGTGACTTTTAGATTCTTATATAAATCCTTGGTATTAATAAAGAGGTATGAGGGTTAAGAGTTGACCTGAAAGAATAGAATACACTGGGGTGCTTGAGTGGCTCAGTCGGTTAAGCATCAGACTCTTGATCTCAGCTCACATCTTCATCTCAAAGTCTTAATCCAAGGCCATCCTTGGATTAGAGAGTTGATACTACTGTTCATAGTGATAGGGGTAATGGCAGGCAAGAGTGCTGGTGGTTACTCCATTGGACTCTATGATTCTAGTGTGCAGAGAGTTAGTCATCTATTAAGTTGACCGAATATAAAAGTGAATGACATGAATAAACTAGAAATCTGTTTTGTACGGTTTTATGCTGACAAAGATTAACATAGAATTATCAGTGCATGCATGTGTACTTTGTCTACTTGCCAATGTTTCTTAAGATCTTATTGGTTCCTGTGCATAACTGAAAATCATCTTGGTTCCAAAGTGCTGGACTATTAATGCTTGGAAGGGCAAACAAACATATTAAAGGATAATACAGACTGATAATAAAAATGGAAACTCTGGACATATGCTAACATCTTGGTCCAAGATACTCAGTACATTTCCAATCCCTAAACTTGTAAGTCCAAAAAACAGTGGCATTCACTAAGAAGGTCTGTGTCTTCAAGTCTTAAATTGCTTAAAAATAACCGTTAGTTGGGAAGAATCTCAATTCAAAAGGGAATAGAGACTTGGTGTAAAATTCTGCACCTGGAGTTGGTTATAAAGCCAAACTTTGCAGAGTTTAAATCATATGGTGATGCTGCAGCCAAGCAAATATGGGTCCAAGAAATTAAATGACAATACTGTGTTGGATCTAGAAAGCAATAAATAATGTAACAGCTGTTTCTTCTTCAAGGTTGTTAATATGAAGATAGAATGCTTACATTTTCTCATTTTAAATATTGACTTTTGTTCATCTTGCTAGTCAGGCATACCAAAGTCATTTGCTAGATGTATTTTGTACTATTGTAAATATATCTACTTCAATAAATTATATGACTTTTGATTAACTCTCCCAGGTACCACAAAATGGAACTGTTTGAAAAGCTTGCCAGCTTTGTCCACTCTCTTCTCATTAAATACATGATATTACAACAGGAAGCAAACAGCACCAGCCCCCATAATGTCCTTCTGTTTTTAACATTCAGAATGACTGCACCATGGTGTTGGTGGTATAGTGGTGAACATAGCTGCCTTCCAGAATGACTACACCATGTGTGTAAGTTCTCTTTTCACTAAGTCCAAAATAAAAAAGACATTTCTCATGGATATTTCCAGGTACAAAAATTAACAGATGCATTATTCAATGTAAAGTGAATAAAATATTTTAAGATTATTAGTTACAAAGTAAGGTTTTTTCCTCTTCCGTGATTTACTCTTTTTATTTTTTTAATTTTTATTTATTTTTGAGACAGTAAGAGTGATAGTATGGTCAGGGGAAGGGCAGAGTGGCAGACAGGGGAACCGAAGCAGGCTCTGTGCTGACAGCAGCGAGCTCAGCAGGAGTTTGAACTCACCAACTGTGAGATCATGGCCTGAGCAAGAGTTAACGCTTAACCAACTAAGCTACCCAGGTGCTCCTGTGATTTACTCACTTAAAAAATATACTCTAGGATAAGAAAACTGACAATTATTTATGTTTACTGAAAAGTTTAATTAAATCACTTATAACTGTATACAATATTACTGGGATTTATTTAAGTATTCTGTGATTGCTACTGTGATTATTCATTATTGCTTCTTCCTCCTTTTAAAAGAAGAGTCTATTTCCCTGGCCAGAGAGTAAGCAAATGGCCCAGCCTTGGTAAACCTTGATTATCACAGTATCCTGACCCTAGCAATTGGACAGATCTGTCATGTGATCTAAGGCAGGCCAATTAGAGTCCTTCCCTAGGGTTTATGTGGCAAAGCTTCATGTAAGACATTCTTCTCTATCAGAGACTATAAGGATATATCCCCAAAGATACCAGCAGCCTTGTTCCTCACTACATGGACAATTATAAAAACAAAGCCTCTGCCTAGAGACCAGTCTAGATAAGTCAATGATAGTAAGTGCTAATTTATCCAAGTCTTTGTTCCTCAACCTTGACCAAAGATCTACAGGTATCTGGCCATACAACTACCGCATTTACCATCTGATAATTCTTCCTATTTGTTTTAACTGGCTTGAATTGGGCTTCAATCTCTTTCCACAAAAGAAGGCCTAACTAATATATTGCCTTTTAAATATTTTCATCAAGAATGCATTACATAGGGGTGCCTGGGTGGCTCAGTTGGTTCAGCATCCGACTTACACTCAGGTCATGATCTCATGGCTTGGCTCCTGAGTTCAAGCCCCACATCCAGCTCTGTGGTGACAGCTCAGAACCCAGAGCTTCCTTGTGATAGTGTCTTCCTCTCTCTCTGCCTCTACCCCACCCAGGCTCTCCCTCTCTCTCTCTGACTCCAAACATTTAAAAATTTTAATTAAAAAGAATGCACTTACATAAAGTTATCTTTTTTCTTAAAAAGAGTTACTTAGCCTGTAAAGCATACTTGAGGCAAGAGCTTTAGAGAGAGACAAAATTCAAATCTGAGTTCTTTATTTACAAGTTGCATGACAAGTTACTTAAATTCCCTTAGCCCCAGCTTTCTCCTTCATAAAATGGAGATAATAATAGTACTGGCCTCAAATTTTCTGTGAGGTTTAAATGTACCAATGAAGATATGGGGACTCAGAGAGGTTCAGTAACTTATTTGATAAAAAAAAAAATTATTGAAGGGCAATGGCAGAATTATAATCCAGCCCTGTTTGTCAGCAAAACCCCTAGTCCTTCAAGCATAGTAGGCCACCACAGGGGATAATAGAGAGGATATCTAAATGTGGTCATTTATAATCCATTACAATGGTGAAGCCTTCAAAAGAAGAACTCCTGAGCATGGCTCTCTAAATGGAGAAGTGTGGTTGCAGCAGGACCTAACCCAACCTTATCCCCTAATCTTTTGTCTTATTGTATGTGAATTTAACACATGATATGTCAAATTGTTTCCAAAAATCATTTATAAAATTAAAATTCTATTTGAACTGTTAAATTCAACTATACTTACTCTCTCAGCCCTCACCGTGTCTTTTCCATTATCTCCTACTGCACTTATCACATGCCCAGATGTTGTTCTACCTCACAGAGACTCAGAAACTATAGAGAGAGAGCGTCATCAGTGGCTTAATAAATACATCAGGAAGACAATGAAACAGAGCCATCCAAATTAGAATTTTCAGTTGATGAAGACAACACAGCCGCAGATCATCCCTTTCCCACCAGCAAACTTACATATTACTAAGTGGTCAAATTGCTGGCCTATCTCTTAACACCAGAATGTGAAAAGTCATTATTAGAAGTTATTAACTTACAAAATAGAATAATAAAGAAGGTTTTCACTATTTGGATTTCATGTGAATCCTAAGATTAGAGTAGACATAACTGGCTTTTATTAGAGCAAAACGTTTGAGGATACACAGTATGGAAATTACTTGACTGGCCATTATAAGGGAGTTTTGCCAGGTGAGAACCTCCTTTGTTAAAACAGGGTCCGGTCCTTCAGTAGAAAAGCCCTGAGCACAACTTTCTAAATGAGAAAGGATGTTTACAAGTGTATCTCAATCCAACACCCTCAAGTGCCCCATTCCTTTTGAGTTTTCACTTTGATTAATATTGCTTTTATCACTGTTGGCTCCCAGTGAGATGTTGCCCTACTTTTTATAAATCTAGCCATTCATTAGCTACCATTATCCCAGCAAGATAGGCTAGAATTGTCAAGGGGATTATTAGGTAATACTAAGAAAAAAATATACTAGGAAAATATAAAAAGCATTTATCACAAAACGTAAATGTAAAATAAGACTTTGTCCTTGTTTGTCACAGTTTTAGCCAAAGCTTCATAACTGAGGGTTATGAAGACTCTGAAAGACTCTATAAAGCTACCAGAGACTCCCCATCTCTTCAACCAAACATGCTATGAGGTAGGAGAACTAGTCCTTCTATCTCCATTGTCACCCAGGGGATCCTTTTAAAACAAATGCTATGCCTTTCTCCCTCAGCTTGCTATGGACTTGTTGCTTATTACACCCATACTTCCACCTGGTGAAAGGAGAGCCTCCAAGGAAAGACACCACAGATGGTAAACCTTTGCTCAACTGTGACAATCTCTAGGCTTAATATGGTGCCTTTTCCAGAGTAGTGTAGAAACAACTGTCATGTTTCCTCCAGAGTGTGGGGGGTATATTTGAATCAAGAGACCATATTATATTTCTTGCATGAATAATTCTGAATGTTGGAGAATACCTGGATCACCTCATGATTACAGAGCAGGGACAAAGGGCAGCAGTAGGATAAGTCTCCTTGGTGTAATAAAGATACCCAAGTTTCCTAATGACAAAGCAGATGCCACAGAAGACAACAAATCTGAGCCATTTTGAAGGTATCCCAGCCGAGAAGGGAATCTGCTAAATGAAGGTAGCTCCCAGTGGGAGACTGAGAAAACTTCACAGATTGTCCCCCTGAGAGAAGGTCACCTATGTTACAAGATTGAATTGCGGTGGTCTGTGCAAGGGCTCTGAGGAATGCACATCTGAATCTATAAGAGACCCAGAGATTTAGTATTATCCTCACAGAGGAAATTGAGTAAAGAAAAATACATAAGAACAGCTTAGTGAATGATTGTACTTTTCTTCTAAGTCCTCCTGCCAGTGCTAAAACCCTTGAGAATCTAAGAACACAGGAGGAGGAAGAAGAGAAGTTAAACCACAGTCCACATTCCTTTTCCCCATGGAAGTTTCCCAATACATGGGTCAGGTTTATTGAGGATAAGGGAAGATGTTTTGAGGTTGGAATGGGGTTTAAAATTTTCATTAAGATTGGCATGGACCTTTATCACTTTGGAAACGGCCTTATTTATCAAAACCAGACTGTCCTTATAGTTGAATGTGACTGAAAGCTTTGACATCTGTATGGAACCCAGGTTTTCAAGGGAAGAGAAAGGGAAATTTAAGAGAATATTTTTATTTTTTGGAGAAAGAGAGAGAGAGAGAGCCAGGGAGAGGGGCAGAGGGATATAGAGAGAATCTTAAGCAGACTACGTGCTCAGCACAGAGCCCTACGCGGGGCTCGAGCTCACAATCCTGGGATCATGACCTGAGCCAACAGGCTCAGGTCATGATCTCACAGTTCGTGAGTTCGAGCCGCGCGTTGGGCTCTGTGCTGACAGCTCAGAGCCTGGAGCCTGCTTCAGATTCTGTGTCTCCCTCTGTCTGCCCCTTCCCTGCTCATGCTCTGTCTCTCTGTCTCTCAAAAATGAATAAACATTAAAATTTTTTTTAAAAAAAGGTTGAGAGACTAAAGAAAAGTAAATTCACTGCTTATAGCCCATCTAACTCATCTTAACTAGTTAACTTATTATACATATAAACAAACTTGCCTGTCCCTCTAGTCCTTCATAGGATATTCTGTATGAACAAAACATGCAATCTATTTAGAATACTCAAGTATTCCACACTGAGGCTAGCACTGAAAACAAACTTATCAGACACATTAATACCATTGAGCTGGACCCAGAAAAAACTTCACTTCAATCTCCTTATCTTAATGATAAAAGTGAAAAAATTTCCTAATAAGCCATAAAAGACAGAAGGTTCTTCACTATCTCATCTCAGTTTACTCTCCTTTCCTATCTACCCTCACTTACCTTGGAGGCTGACCCCTTATGTCTGATCTTAAAAGAACTTGTTATTTTCTTTGCCATTCACAACAGACTATCTTTATATATCTCTGAATTTGTGTGTTCACCTTTCTCTGCTCTTAGAAGTCCCTCTCTAACCTGCTCTGCCTTTTTAGTCCCTAGTGACCCAGGATAATGTCTCCTCCATTGCAAAGCTTAACTAAATCCCACAAGCCAGAATCTGGCTTGTCTCCCAGCACACCTTCTTCAGATTGCTAGGAAATATAGCATTTATTCCACTATAGTTCCATTAGTTACTTTAATGAAGATGTCCTCAGCCAAACCATGAGGAGAAAGATTTGCCTCATTCATCTGTGTACCCCTAAGTACAGTTTCTGCACACATAGAAGACATGCATTACACACTTAATTCAACATAGGAATTAATAAATAAACACAGACAAAATTACTACAGTATTAAAGCCATTTTCCTTTATGCTAAAGGTGCCTAGGACTACCAGATGCATTACCAGGATACTGGTGTAAACCAAAAACAAACAAAAAAACAAAAAATATTTACAAGCAGCCTACAGAACAACAGTATCTGTTTTGATTCTTTCATTTTACAAACAACAAGAAAGAAGTCCACAGCAATCTGGGAATAGACCAAGGCCACTTAATAATGCAGTATAAATATCAACACTGGAACCTAGTCTCCTAATCACTAACTGTAATCAGACTCTTAGACTTCTCTACAACTTCCCTCCAGGTGTATGCATATGAAAGACTTTTGTGAATATGGTTAATGGATGTACCTTCAGTGCCTAGAAGGTACATATAGGCAATCCATAAATATTTACTTCCTAGATGAATAAACATAAATGTCGTATCTAGTAGACCTTCAAGCTATGTCCAAATTTAAAAAAAAAATAATGAGAATGCAGAGGTAACACTACAATTCCAACTTCAAGTTGTCAGTTAAGCCTCAGCTATATTTAAAGATTAATTTCTGTTCAAACACTATTTTACTTCTTATTTTGGTGTGTGTGTGTGTATGTATGCGTAATTTTGCTGTCATAGGACAAAGAACTTGAGATCAATTAACCCTAAGAAATTTGTATCTCAAGGACTCAAGATGAGCTTATGTATAAAAGGCAAGACTAGTAATGCAATTACTTTGGAGATGTTTTTCCCAAGTATCACTTGTAAAAAGCATACACATGACTAACTGAAGAATAAAAGAAAACATGGCACAAGTTTGCAAACTTTCATTCTCAAGTATGGAATTAATGTTAACACTTAAATCCAAAATGTCTGTGGGCCTTTGGAGTGGGTCCTTGTGACAGCATCAGAGCTGGAGCCTCTGTCAGCATTATGTGCTGTGGGGCCTGGGCCACCTGCCCTGCCCTTCAGAGCAGGAAATTATGAGAAATAGTCATGGGTTAGAAGAATTTGTGGGGGTGGCATCCTTGGAAGGATACCGAGACAGCACCAGTTGCCATAGCACTATGATCTGGCATTTCCAGTGAGAAAAAAACTGAAATCTGTCTGCCATGCCAGAAAGTGGAGGCGGGAAGAAAATAGGTACAATTCATGAAGCGAAAAATTTGGAAAGCATTAAATCAGACTTTAACAAGTAAGGAAGGGCTACTTTTTAACACTACAAATAAATTAGCTTCTTGACATGTGATCTGATGTCGACCAACTTTTAAAAGGCAAGTCAAGTGTCAGGTAAGCAGCAAAACTTCT
The DNA here is from genome assembly GCF_023721935.1 of Panthera uncia. NCBI lineage: Eukaryota > Metazoa > Chordata > Mammalia > Carnivora > Felidae > Panthera > Panthera uncia. Next base: position 74,240,046 of record NW_026057577.1, on the reverse strand, counting down.
ATTGAGTAACTGCATTACTATTATTTTTGTCTGATTTTTTTTTTAATTTCCCAACTTATACTGTAGGCCATTTGAAGTTTTTCTTCACTCTTAAGATGCACATCTTGTTCAGCTTGAACCAGAAATATAGAGGGTAGTGAGAGGATATCAGAGAACTTCTCATGTATTAAATTCTTAATCTGCTTGTGGAAAAAAGTCCCAAGACCATGTTTTCTCTGAATATATTTTCAGGAGAGATAAAGTAGCTGGTGTTGCCTCCCTGCTGAATATCTCATGCCAAAACAGAAAACTTTTCTGTATAGTTGGTCTCAATCCCCAAAGAAATTGAGGACAGAGCTAGCTTGGAGATTTAACAACCTGTAATTATACACACCTCCAGCATGAGATCTGGGATCTCTTTACTTAAAATGAAAGTCTGTGCTTTCTCATTTTAATTTTGAGATTTATTAATCCCTTTTGTGCTGCATTCATGAATATCCTAGTCTCACTTTCACTTAGGACAAACTTCATATCTTCCCCTAGCCAGCTGCGCATTATAGAATACATAGGGCAAAGAGTTACACTTCACACACTGTATAGTACTTTATTGTCTCTTTAACACTATGAACTCTTGGGGCCCAAAAAATAAAGGTTTAAATAATCATGGTGTGGGTGGAACCCAGGCAACATGATAATTTGGCATAGGAAGAAGTGAAGACAAATAGTGCTATGAGGCGTGCGGATATAGGAGGATCAGGATCCAAATGATTTAACCAATAGCAGCAGGATAGTGGAATTAATTTAGTGAGCAGAAGCAATTGCTTAAATTTTTCTCTTTTTCTTTTTTCTTCTGACATTCTTTCTTCCTATAAAATAAGTGGCAAGAGACAACATCCAGAAAGGAGGATATCTGAGACATGGGTAATGTGGCAGCAATCTACTGGCTGTCATTCAGATATCTGCCAGATGAGTAAGTGTTGCAGACTCTTGTCTGATAGGACATTTGGATATTCACTTAACAGGATTACAAAGAGCACTCCAAAACGCACATTTCTATAATTAGTTCTTTCAACTGACTTTGCTTTATGTTGTCTCTCTGATTTTTGATCAACTGGAAGTAAATATTTTCATAGATACTTCCTGATGTTGAGTAAAATAAAGTATAAATATCTTCCAGTCCAATAAGCATGTAACTCTTGCGCATTGACAAACTCATCTTTTAGTCGAAACACTTAGACTGAAAAGTAGTAAGTTCTCTCTTAAGCTGAAATTTAAAGGCAATAACTAAAGTAAAAGAGCTTCTATTAAATAAAATTACTTATGGGGTGGGAGGGAGGTGAGGGTGGGTGATGGGTATTAGGAGGGCACCTTTTGGGATGAGCACTGGGTGTTGTATGGAAACCAATTTGACAATAAAATTGATATAAAAAATAAATAAATTTACTTAAAAAATTTTTTTTCTAATGATTATTTTTGAGAGAGACAGAGTGTGAGCAGGGAAGGGGCAGAGAGAGGGAGGGAGACACAGAATCCGAAGCAGGCTCCAGACTCTGAGCTGTCAGCACAGAGCCTGATGTGGGGCTCAAACCCACAAGCCAGATCATGACCTGAGCTGAAGTCTGACGCTTAAGTGACTGAGCCACCCAGGCACCCTAAATACAATTAATTTTTACAGAATGTACACATCAAGTTAAAGTGTGGATTCTATTTGGACTCTCCAAGAATTAAGTTTGTATTTATCTTTAACTATGCTCCCAAAGACTTTGTGATTTAGGTTATAAAACCTGAGTTTGGCATATAAGGACCCTCAGTATTTGTCCCACACACCTTTCCAGATTTATGCCTTCATAACCTCAGGTCTTCTCAGCCTCTTTCCTCATCCCCTTGGGCCCTTTGTTCCAGCCCAGCAAACTTCTACTTTTCTTTCATTTAACAGGGTCTTTTGTGTATGTTAATTCCTCTGCTCTGAATTGCAGCCTCCTTCTGCTCCAATGGGAAGGAAATTTGTACTTCTAGAATATTCCCGATTTTTCTCAGACAGTACCTCTCTTCCTCTTAACAGAATTTTGTTCTTACCTCAATTTATGTATGCATATGCATTTGTATCCAAGCCATTATAGCACAAAAGAACCCCAAGCTGGGAAGAAAGTTCCTGTGGGGAAAGTCCTGTATCTGAATCATGCCTGTTATCTCCATTATATGGAAACTAGTACAGAAGAAGAGTCCCAACAATGGCTTAACTGGGCAAGTCACTTTAGCTCTCCAAGCCTCAGTGTCCCCAAATGTAAATTCAACTAAATCACTAAATGATGAAGTTTCAAGAATGAAATAATATGTGTAAATGCACATTGTTTAGTCAAAAGTGTCATGTGAACGTGAAGAATTGAAGACCAGTTAACTGTTTCCATGTAATTACTTCTCAAATATGTCCTGAATATTAACACCTTAGTCGCTTAAAACACATGCTGGTTTTCTCTTTGGCATTCTTTTCTTGAAGAAAGTAAGAATCAAAGTTTAAAAAGCAATTCCTTTCTCATCTTTCAGACTAAAAAGGCTGTTTGCATTTTCAAGTTTATAAATATTTCTATCTTCTCCTGATATTTCCAAAATATCAGCCACCCTTATTTTAAAAGCCTTTTGACATTTGTAACAATCTCTTAAGAGTCATGAAATAACGACCAGTAAATAACCTAAAGATTTTAAGTTTTCCCTCTCTTCCATGGCTGGTCATGGAGTCTCAGCTCCTGAGGACTGAGGTCATGCCCTAATCTATCTATTTGCCTTTAAAAATAAGTTGAGTTCCTTTTAGATTTATATAATATCTCCTCTTCAGTATGGAGGTCCTAGGGTCCTTATTTTACAATTCTTAGGAATATTCTATTAGCTCTGTGAGCTTTGCTCTTGTTCGAACAGAGGAAAAGTCCTGTTTGGCACTATCTATAAATAAAGTCATTTGTTTTTAAAGAAAAAGCATGTTATAAGGTTTGTTTTTATTTCACTGCTTCTTTTACATTACTTTTACCTATGTGAGCATTATTAACAGGACTGTAAGAAGGCAGTATCCTCCCATTTGGAGGAATACTTCTGGGTATTCTAAAGACACTCTTTTTAATAGTATCAAATAAATCTCTGTAAAGAGTCTTAGTCCCATTTTCTCCAATGTGGTATGTTTTTACCTTTAAACTAATCAAAGGATTACTTCATCTTTAAAACCATATTTTCTAATTCAGGAATAAAATACAAAATAAAACATTGCTAATGTAGAGGAATTACGCTGTATACCAAGTATGGAAAACACTAAACAGTGTCAATGAATTCACCCAAATGCCCAACAGCTACTTCCCATAACTGACTTGAAACAAGTCTGTCAACTAAATGAAGATTAATTGACCTTTACTACCTGTACCCAAATTACCTCACTTCGTTTAAAGCCTTTAAGATCTTGGGTGTTCTAAAATCCTTAAGTATACAATAGTAGATGGGCTGTTGGCTAAAAAAAAAAAAAAAAAAAAAAAAACTATTTGTGGTAGTCAGCTTTATAGAAAATCAACATAATTCAATTTACTGACAATATTAAACATAAAGAATTTCTCAACTTAAGCAAGGTTGGCCTTAACCCAGTGATTCTAAGCACTATTTTGTCCTTCCCTCCAAAGTATTGAATGAAGAGAGAGACAGAGAGAAAACGTTGGTGTTCCACCCGGCTTTATCCTCTTTGTTTTTAAATCAGCAAAATGAAAAGCTTTCAAATTGTAACACTGTGATTGAAATTGGCCCCGAGTACCCTATAAATGCTCCACTGTTACTACTGTTCCTTCATTGCTTAACCTCAGAAGAGCTATCATGGGCCAATCTCAAATAAAATACTAATACAAACAATAAGAAGGCTGTGAAAAATCAAGAGAAACATCTCCATAAGATGCCCACAGAGCAGAAGTGTTTCCAAGATTAATACATTTGTGGAGTCAATTTTAACAGATTTTTGTTTGGGAGTTACTTTTTCTTTGGTTTAATGTTATGGCTTATGTATCATTTTTGTTTTGTAGATTAGAAAATAAATAACTAGTTTCCAGGTAGGCTATGTTAAGAATTACATAAATCATTTCATTACACACATTTGTCCTGCATCAATTTGGGCCCTCAATAAAGTCAATAATCCTGTTAAATTTGTAGGTTAGTTGACAAAGAGTTGAAAAAGGGGAGGTCTTGAAGTTGTCATAATCTGAAAAGGACATACTGGGCATTTTATACATCATTAAGCCACAGCCTACTTCTAGGAAGTTGATCATAAAAGTCAGTAAGGAACTTCCATATGCAACACACAGGTAAATCTAGCACCACCATCCTCTTCCCTTCCTACACACAGACTCTTGTTTGTACATGTGTTCAGCTTGGAAGAAACAGTAAGATTTAGTGAATAGTCAAAATGTTTAGCTCTACTTTTGTAAAAGAATAATGATTAATGACTCACATCATCTTCATGCTGTCTGCCAAAAACTGAGGGAATTTCAAAGATGAGTGAAATCTATAGGTTTGTTGGGTTTTGTTTTGTTTTGTTTTTTTCAGTTACCTGTACAAAATCATGCTCTGGTTTCCTCAAGTGATGGATTTTAATTACATGCAACTGAGAAGGTAATAAGTCTCAGCAAATAGCCTGAACAGTGGTACCATCAGACCTCATGGAGCAGCACTGTGAATGCTTTTGAAACTCTAGAGAACCAGTGGAAACACTGATATACCTCTGTTTTCATGGCCCAGTTTCCTCATATATCTCTTTTTAGTGCCTCATGGCTTCTGCTTTGTCTCTTAGCCTCTGACCTTTACTTACCTCCATCTTTTTATGGGATTCACTTTCTCAAAAATCATTTCTAAACAGTTCTGATTTGTTCAAATAATCATTATTCATTTATAATTTTGGAAAAGAAAAATTAAAGAAATATCTGTATTACATTTTGTAGTCTAAGTGGGACCACCAAACGGTAGACAATGTCATGGGAAAGTGGGACTCTAAGAAGCTAGGAGAAATTTATTTTCTATTCTTTATTGGAATTCTCCTCCATTATCACCAAAGCGCTGATTCTTCCCTAATGTTTCACCTTGTTCTCCTGATACATGAGTCTGTTGCCGTGTCACTTTCATGTTTAAGGACTCTTACTCTCAAACTGCTACTTTTATTTCTTTAATCATATTATGCTTTAAGCAACTACTCTGTGTCACAAAATTGTTAAGGTTTTTCTTTCCCCCTCCAGATCCTGGAATATTGGTCAGCTGACTATTCTACTTATTAACAAGAATACCCTCTCTCCCCATCTCAGATACACACACACACACACACACACACACACACACACACACACACCTTTCTAGTTTGAACACCTGGTCTCTTGTCACTTTCCTTACAGTACATTCTTTTCCGCTTACAACAAAGAAAAGGGTGTGTTTTTAAACCCTGAATAGAATCTGAGTTCAGAGAAATTTCCCCCTTATCAGATAGAAACATGAACATAATGAGACTTTCTGGGGCCAACATCAAGCACTGTCTTAATCCATAATCAAGGCAGTATCTGAAAATTCACCATGCTTTGAGCTATCATTGTATTACAGAAACAACAACACTACTTTCTAATTTTACCATTTATTCTTCATTTTTTCAGGTCTTTATTATCATTATGCCTTTCTACTTTATTAGCATACTTTTCCATTCCAACATTTATTTTGTATCTGTTACTTCTCCCCATTCAGTAAAAAAAAAAAAAAAAAAAAATTGTAATTCCCTACTTTATTTATTGATTGATTTAATTAATTGATTTATTTTTGAGAGAGAAAGAGAGAGAGAGATCACAAGTGAGCAAGGGACAGAGAAAGAAAGAGAATCCTAGGAGGGGCAGAGAGAGTGGAGGGAGAGAGAGAGAGATAAACAGGGCTCACCAGAAACAGGGCTCAAGCTTACCTGATGTGGAACTCCAACTCACTAATTGTGGGATCATGACCTGAGCTGCAGTCAAATGCTTAGAGACTAACTTACCCAAGTGCCCCCACTTTATTCTTAAATTATGGAAAAATATGTAATTTTTCTTTTAAATCTAAAGTTTCTGGGAGAGAAAATTTCTGTTTACTTAGGTGCCCAAGTAATACTTTAAAATTTACCATTTATGTAAACTACCTGTATATTTACTTTCTAAAAGAACCTATTCTTTAGGACAGAGAATCCTGTAGTACACAACATACATATGCAATTTGCCATCAACATGTAATGTACCTATCTTCACTTTATCTACCATTCACACTACTAACAGGACTGGCATTTTCTCCATTTTGTTGGCATAGTAATTTAATAATCAGTATAGGAAAAGTGAAAATATAAATGAAATAATATTTGAAGAGTACAGACAAGTTGTTCTGTAGAATACATCACTTTGAAATTTTTTAAATACTCCCTCATAATTAGATTCAATTTTTGCATTCTTCCCAAGAATATTACATGACTGATATGTGTCCTTCTAAGTACAGCAGATCTAGAGGTACATGAGTTCAATTTGTTTGATGTAACAGGTTTGATTCCCTAAGAAGCAGGCTCTGATAGGGAGGCTATATGAAGAAATTTTATCAAGAAGTCCTCTTGGGATCACCACTGGGGAAACGAAGGAAAGAAAGATGGATTCAGCACAGAGAGGTTAGGCTGTGTTGCAATCTGAACAAAAGTCTCAGCCAACCCTATGGGGAGATGTCAAACTGATAGAGCAAGGAGACCAGGCCTGTAGGCACCTGCCTCAACCATTCATTGGATGAGGGCCACACTGGGAAGAGGATGTGCCTGTGGGTGAAATGACCTCCTCACCCAAGCAACTCCAAAGAGAGCTGACAGCTATCTGACAGAAATATTCTAGCTGTGGGAATGCATCCTTCAGTCCTGAAGGGGGATTTGAGTAGCACACTCCAGTATCCACTGCATCCATTTAGTGGTAATGTTAACTTTGATCACTATTTGCCTACAGTATTGCTCCATTGTAAAGGTACCTTATTCCCCTTTATAATTAACAAGTAATAATATGGGAGGAGGCTTTGGCATTAAATTGTCTGCTCCCCCCACAAACTTTCACCAAATCATTTTAGTGCCCATTAAGGATTTCTGCCTCAGTCTATCCTCAAAACTATGAAGGATTAAAATGTGATTTTCTACTTGCTTTTTTTTTTTTATTTTATTAATTGGCATTCCACTGTAAAGGTCATTCCTTTTCTTGTTATTTTATTAATTCATTCACCTTTATTAGTATAAACTCAAATTGTATTTTAATATAATGAGCTATAATCCAATAGTATTATTATTTATTTTGATGCTTAAGGTGTCTTATATTTGGCCAAGAGGGTATTCATTAGTCTGGCATTGTGTCCAGTTGCAATAGTTAACTGTTATCAGAGAATATTTATGTAGTCTTTATTACAAATAAAATATATTTAATTCACAGTATTATTTTTAATTTTTTTTAATATTTATTTTTGAGATAGAGAGAGACAGAGCATCAGCAGGGAAGGGGCAGAGAGAGAGGGGGACACCGAATTTGAAGCAGGCTCCAGGCTCTGACCTCTCAGCACAGAGCCCGACCTGGGGCTCAAACTCCTCAACTGTGAGATCATGACCTGAGCCGAAGTCAGACACTCAAGTGACTGAGCCACCCAGGCGCCACAAATTCACAGTATTTTTAAGACATAACACATGCCAATTTTATAAGAATTCAAACTACACAAGAGTTACCTGTAAAGAACCCATAAAATTATACTTAAGCCTCCAATTTTTCAGTGTCTGATTATAATTGAAAACTGTTTAACTGAGCATTATTCAGTTATTAATATATCAAATAAAAAAATACTTGTAATTTTCATATCTCAATATTTTACACATTTTTATTATATCCTATTAATTGTATTTTGTATAATTTTTACATTTTGTGTCTCTTATTAAATATATCTAAATTTAATCTTTATTTAAAAAGTACGTGATGTATTGAAAGTGACACTGATACTGATACAGTTTCAAGAACTTCTGGATTTTTTGTTGCAATTCTGCCAACATTTATTATGATTGTGATTATGTAACTTAGGTGTTTAGATCTTATTTTCCTTATCAGTAAAATGGAAATGTTTACAATTAGTGTCAAATATGATACCAACATGAAAGCACTTTGCATATTATAAATATATATAAGCTTTAGACCTTTGCGATGACTACAAATATTTTGTGGAATCATATTTATGGGGAAAAAAATGCTGTGGTACACTGAGATTTCTTTTGACATTAACTGTGGATTAAAAAAAAAAAAAGAAAGAAAAAACATATGAAGAAGTTTCTCCTCACAAGACTAGGCTACACATGACAAATAAATCTAAGCATTCCAGGCTAATCTCTATCCCTTGTCTTATTTATCTTACCTATGTTGAAGATGTAATTATTAAGTTACTTTGACTAACTTTTATGATGCCTATCATGTGTTAATCCTGTGCTGAGTGCCTCGAATACAAAAATAGATAAGGCAAGGACTCTGAACTCAAGGAATTTATCTAGTGGGAAGACAGGAAACCACTACAATTTACAACACAGAGTGTGGTGAATGCTATCAGTGATTTGACTGTGAAAACAGCAAACTCAGATAACAGTGGCTTAACAGAATGAGCTTCGTATTTTTACATAACAAAGAATATAGAGGAAGTCAACTCAGGGCTAGTGGAGTAACACCACAACAAGATCAAGGTCAAATCTATGTGATTGTTTTTGATCTTTCATGGTTGGTGGTAATATGGTGGCTATAGTTCTAGTGATTGCTTTTCATTTCAGGCAGTAAGTAGGCCAAAAAAAAAAAAAAAAAAAAGTCATCTGAATCTGTGTCCTTTTTAAGTTTTCCTAGAAGCCCCATCCAACAGTGCTCTTACCTCATTGACCAGACTTGTTACCTCTTCTATGGTCACCTCTACTCATGGGAGGCAAGGAAACCAAGTTTTATCTGAACACACTGCTGCCATCAACAAAATTAGGATTCTGTTGTAAAGGGGAAAAAAATAACAGGACAGGCAAATACAAATTTATTTCACAACAGAAGAAAAATTAAGCTTACCATGGAAGTATTAACGAAGGTCACCTAAACCATCATCTGATAGTATGTTAATAGGTGTGGACCTTAACTCCTCATCAAAAATACCCAAAAAACTTACTACTTTATCTAGAGATCCTCACACCTGTCAATAGCCCTGCAATCCCACCATCCCTTCCATTAACAAAGTCAGAAATCTAGGAATCATTGTTAACTGCCCCTGTCACTCTCCTAAAAGCCACTTTATTATTCTACTTTTAGATATTATCAATTTGCCAATTTCTCTATTCCAGAGTCATCCCACAACTCTCAACTTTAATAGGAGCATCCTAATTTGCCTGCTACTTCCACTCTTGCTCCTGACCAATCCATCCTCTGCTCACACAGTAGTAATAATGGTCTCTTTTAAAAATATAAACCAAATCATGTCACTTTGTTATTTAAAATTTCTCCAGATGGGTGCCTGGGTGGCTCAGTATGTTAATCATTCAACTACTGATTTCGGCTCAGGTCATCATCTCATGGTTTATGGGGCTTAGCCCCACATTTAGGCTCTGCACTGACAGCGCAGAGCTTGCTTGGGATTCTCTCCCTCCTCTCTCTCTGCCCCTCCTCCCCCTCAAAATAAATAACATTTAAAATAGTAATAATAATGAAATTCCTCCAGAGGCTTCCAATTGCACTTAGAATAAATGCAAATGCATATAAATATAATAGTATGTAGTATAGTAGTATAAGATTTGCCAAAGAGATCAATTTTCCTATTTAGCAACTATGAGTCCAAGAATGAATTCTCTAACTTGTCTGAGCTACCTTATGTATGATTAAAAAGTTAACTTGATTAACATTAACAGCTCTAACATCCTTTGAAGAGCAAAAGCAGTCTGGGTTGCTATTAATACATTTCTCGTACTTTTAGTTGTGCATATGTCTGTTCCTTTAGAAGGTAAAGATTAGTCACAATAGGATATCAAATTTTTTTTTTAGAGTTGCACCTGTAGGCAACCCTGTTTCATAAAGCTTTTCATCAGGGGAGGCAGATGATAGGTTAGCTCTGGAAACATACATATGTATGTAATGTAATCCAAATGTAATATTGGATCTTCTTATGTTCAGAAACTCTTAACTATGTTCATTCCAAGGATACAAGGTACCAAACAAATTAATAAAATTTTAAGTTCTGAAATGCAAACTAAATTTTCTTGATAAAGTTTATTTCTCATTCCTATTCAGAAAACAGATACAAACTGGCTTAATTATCATAGGACTAAAGTTGGTAAACTGTGCCTCCATTTCTTCTGTGCCTCCATTTCTTCTATGAAGAAATTAGAACATATTTCAGAACCACTAATTAGCTCTAAAAATTTATGAAAAATAGAAAATAAGAGAATATCCACATTATTTATCCATCCAATAAATATTTGTGCAATATTTTTATACCATGTACATAAAATAAAAATATTCATAACTTTGTGCACTCTATTCTCAATGTTCTTTTATATGTATAGTCTAATCTGTGCAAAACACATTGTGCCAAAAAAAAAAAATCCATATGTATTAAATCCCTCAGGCTCTAAGAATAATATGTACCCTGAATCAGTAACTCTGTTTCTTTCCTGACTTGTAGTCTTGTCATCTGATAAAAACAGTGCTTTGTCTCCAAAATCCTTACCATCCTTTAAGCTTCTATTTGCCATAATTGAAGATGTAATCAGCAGAAATGACTGTTCTTAACAAACATTTATATCAAGTCCTGTCACTGCTCCAAAGGAGCCATTATAATGAATAATTTTAGGAGTAGGTTGGACCCAAAGAAGTCTAAAAGACCATTACAGCCTATTGTGTCAAACAGACTTGCAAGAGAAGAGGTCCTCAATTTGACTTTCAAATGTAGAGTGAAATCAACTCTAGGATCCATATTATGTATGTTAAGAGTCTCTCAATACACAAAGATGAGTCATTTTATTATAGTTTATCAATGACTCATCTTGTCCAAAAGTGCCTTAATCAGCACCAGGAACAGTCCATCGTTGATTTATACAGCCACTGTCCCTCCAGCCTTTAAAAATGCAAAACTTTATGTTCAGTCATTTGTCAAGAACTATTTTATTTGTGGCACCCTAAAGATATTCTCTGGCTTTATCTACTATGCCTCAAATTGCTCCAAGTTTCTAGTACAATAAAAGCAGCCCGTTGGCTCAAAAGGATTATGTATTTTCTCGGTACTATCCTCAATGAAACAACTTAGTTTATCAACTAAACAAAATTGATGCCTTACAAATCTTGAGAAGATTATATAGAAGAATGTGATAATGAGAGAAAGAGAGGGTTTTTACTGATAAGGGCAACTGTAGGAAAATTTATCTTTTTTATCCATCCCTCATCACTATGTGGTATGACAAAGACTGACACACCACAGCTTCAGGGATGGACTCTCATATATCTGAACCATTAGGGTCATTTTTAGAATTAGGTATGATAATATAACTAAGGCCTGAGCCAATCAGAACATGGGATTCCACTGGTAATACTTAATGGTTTACAAGTGGGCATGGAACCAAATCACTCCTGTCAAAGAAAGGCTCAGGATGTTTATTTTAGGCTTAGAAGAGGAAAATCCCCTTTCCTCCCCTAGATCTATGCAAACACTGGTAGTCATGGATGCTACAGCTGACAATCTTGTGGCAACAATGACGTAAGCCAGAACAAGTTGAAAATGTAGAGGGCAGCACTTAGAGACCATAGAGACAAGGACCTGCCACCTCAATGACATGATCCAAGTCATACATATTTGGATCCAATCAACCCTAAAACTTGCATTCTCACAAGATTTTCAAGTTATATAAGTGACTAATACCTTATATATTGAGCCAAGTTTTAAAGTACTAAATTTTTAATAAGCACCAGTCAATGGGATATCTAGACAGGGGCTTAAGAAATGGAACAAAAAGTATACAAAATATTGGTTTTGTTTTTAATGTTTATTTTTGAGAGGGAGAGAGAGACAGAGCAGGAGTGGGGGAGGGGCAGAGAGAGAGAGAGAGAGAGAGAGAGAGGAAGACAGGCAGAATTCTAATCAGGCTCCAGGCTCTGACCTGTCAGTCCAGAGCCAGATGCCAGGCTCAAACTCACAAACCATGAGATCATGACCTTAGCTGAGGTCGGATGCTTAACTGACTAACCCACCCAGGCGCCCCCAAACTATTATTTACTTACATGTGAAGAATAAATTGAGAGCTAAAGAAGCTTTCCTGATAAACTAATTTTTCCTAGGACCTCCATGATGCTATACTTAAAACTTCAATGATTTCTCAAAATTAAAGATGTACAATATGGTTAGACCATAACTGTATGAACACCAAAGATTATAAAGTAATACAGTTTAATCTCTATTTTGAGCCTCCATTCTGCCCAATGTCAGAAAACTTAATCCCAGCTAAAGTTAGCCATTTCAAATATCTATTCAAGTCAATTCAAGTTTTTCCTTCCTATTCCTTTTAAAGAGGAACCAAATTCCTGGAAAGCTTACATGGTATTGATGGAGGGCATTGGATTCCTGGTCATCACTTTTCCATGTTGACAACCATTGCATGAACACCATCCTATCTGTCCTCACAGTGGTCATACCTCTCAACTGGCACACTGGTGTCAGATCATTGTTTAAGTTACTCTGTATGCTCTACTCATGAGACCCATATGAATTAGTTCACCTTCTCTCAGCCACATCTAAGTACCTCTGTGTATCAGAGAGAACTCACAGGTGCTCTCCTCTCCACCCTAAGGACACTGGAGAATCAAGAGTGATAGTGCAGTTTATACATCTAAGCCTAAAATACCAATTCATTCTTTAGTACTGCAATAAGCTAATGCAGAAAAATCTTGTTTGCTTTCTTGGGCTCTTCTCAAGATCTGAGAACAAATATCCTCTATCCTCATATGCCCAGGTATATTAACTTGAAAGGGGCAAAGAGTAGAGTTTTCTTGAAGACACACCAACACCAAACTCTCTTGAGTTCCTACTGACTCTCCTTTACCAGCTGAAAGGTTTTATCAATGGTAGATGAGTAGATAGGATAATGGCTTCCCAAAGATGTTCACATCCTAGTCCCTGGAACCTACTAATATGCTACCTTATATGGAAAGGGGATTTTAAAATGTGAGTAAGGATTATGAGAGGAAGAGATTATCCATCTAAAGATGCTATGTTACTGACTATGAAGATAGAAAAAGGGGCCATGAGACAAGGAACCAGCTTCTAGATAATTTAAATGTCAAGGAAACAGATTTTCCCATAGAGACTCCAGATGAAATGCAGCCCTGAAGACCCATTTTTGGACTTCTGACCCCCAGGACTATAAAATAATAAGTTTGTTTTGTTTTTGTTTTTAAATTTTTTAATGTTTATTTATTTTTAAGAGAGAGAGAGACAGCACGAGTGGGGAGAGGCAGAGAGAGAGAAAGATAAAATCTGAAGCAGGCTCCAGGCTCTGAGCTGTCAGCACAGAGCCCGATGCAGGGCTCGAACCCACAAACCCTGAGGTTGTGACCTGAGCCGAAGTCGGACGCTTAACCGACTGAGCCACTCAGGCGCCCCAGTTTGTTTTGTTTTAAGCCACCAAGTTTGTGGTAATTTGTTATAGCAGCAATAACATGGCAATGAGTCCTCAAGAATTCTTCTAAAATCTTCTAATTTATGTCTGAAATTGATGTCTTCTGACTGTGATAGCAGTTCCTTGTACTACCAAGGCTTTGTATCTAGGAGTCAAATAGGGATAAGTCTCAGAGACTACTACAAATGTGTCAGTGCAGAAAAATGGGGGTGCAGATTAGTTAATATTCCATAATAGCATCCCATCACAATGGGTAACAGTGAATAAAATCTCACAAGATAGGTATCAGTGATAGGAAATTTATTATGTTTGTTATAATCCACAACACAGTTGTGGACTAATAATCAGTAAAACTCTGGAGCATTATAAGGTTTAAATAACAAACACAGAACACAATACTAAAACTTTCATGTAGATATTTTGTGTATTTATATTTTGACTTTCATGAATAATACGTATCCATAGATAAATATTCTATTTGTGACTTCAAATATTCAATTTACTGATTTAATGTGGAATCATGGTTTCTAAAAGCAACAAGACATACTTAGCTCATGTATTTCTAATCAGCATCAGTCAATACTGAAAAATCAGTTCCTCATCCAAAGTAACATTCTATTTTAAGGTATCAGGTACATGACTTATCCTAGAAAGTTGTTAATTAAAGCTATGGTCCAACACTGATCTTAGTATTTCTTTGCATCTGTCTCCTCAAAGGGCAACAAAAGCAAAAACAAAACTAAACAAAAAACAAAACTAAAAAAAAAAAAAATTAGGATACATCAGACTAAAAAGCTTTTGCACAGCAAAAAGAAACCATCAATAAAACAAAAAGACAACCTACTGAACTGTAAAAGATATGTGCAAATGATCTATCTGATAAGGGGCTAGTATCCAAACTATATAAAGAACTCCTACAACTGAACACCAAAAATAAAAATAATAATAAGTAATAATAATAATCCAATTTAAAAATGGGCCTGAATAGACATTTCTCCAAAGAAGACATACAGAGGACAATAGACACATGAAAAGATGCTCCTCACTAATCCTGAGGGAAGGGCAAAGCTAAACTGCAATGAGATATCATCTTACAACTGTTAGAATGTTTATTATAAAAAAAAAAAAAAAAAGAAGAAGAAGAAGAAGAAAAGAAGAAAAAAGAAGATAACAAATGTGAGCAATATGTGGAGTAAAAGGGAATGTCATGCATTGCTGGTGGGAAGGTAAATTGGTGCAGCCATTGTGAAAAGCAGTAGGGAGGTTCCTCAAGATATTAAAAATAAAAATACCATACAATTCAGTAGTTTCATGTCTTATTATTTACCTGAAGTGAAACCGCTAATTTGAAAAGATATATGCACCCGTATGTTTACTGCAGCATTGCTTACAATAGACAAGATTGGGCCCCTCCCGAAGCAGATCACTGAAGGAGAAGCAAGCTGAGCCTGCCCCTCTGGCCCCCATGCACCTTGCCTATCCACCCCAGCTAATACGCCAGATCCCCAGCACCACAAGCCTGGCAGTGTGCAAGTAGCCCAGGTGGGCCACGCCACCCCACAGTGAATCCCACCCATAGGAGAGGGTAAGAGAAGGCACACACCAGTCTGACTGTGGCCCCAGCGGTGGGCTGGGGGCAGACATCAGGTCTGACTGCGGCCCCACCTACCAACGTGAGTTATTCCAGACAGCACAGGGGAAGTGCCCTGCAGTTCCACACCACTCCAGGAACTATCCAAAATGACCAAACGGAAGAATTCCCCTCAAAAGAATCTCCAGGAAATACAACAGCTAAAGAATTGATCAAAAAGGATTTAAACAACAGAAAGTGAATTTATAATAATAGTCATAAAATTAATTGCTGGGCTTGAAAATAGTATAGAGGACAGCAGAGAATCTATTGCTACAGAGATCAAGGGACTAAGGAATAGTCAGCAGGAGCTAAATAAAAGTGATAAATGAGTTACAAAATAAAATGGAAACGACCACGGCTTGGATTGAAGAGGCAGAGGAGAGAATAGGTGAACTAGAAGATAAAATTATGGAAAAGAAGAAGCTGAGAAAAAGAGAGATAAAAAAATCCAGGAGTATAAGGGGAAAATTAGAGAACTAAGTGATGCACTAAAGAGAAATAATCTACACATAATGGGTATTCCAGAGGAGGAAGAGAGAGGGAAAGGTGCTGAAGATGTACTTGAAGAAATAATAGCTGAGAACTTCCCGGATCTGGGGAAGGAAAAAGGCATTGAAATCCAAGAGGCACAGAGAACTCCCTTCAGACGTAACTTGAATCGATCTTCTGCATGACATATCATAGTGAAACTGGCAAAATACAAGGATAAAGAGAAAATTCTGAAAGCAGTTAGGGATAAACGTGCCCTCACATATAAAGGGAGACCTGTAAGACTCGTGACCAATCTCTCTACTGAAACTTGGCAGGCTAGAAAGGAATGGCAGGATCTTCAATGTGATGAACAGAAAAAATATGCAGCCGAGAATCCTTTATCCAGCAAGTCTGTCATTTAGAATAGAAGGAGAGATAAAGGTCTTCCCAAACAAACAAAAACTGAAGGAATTCGTCACCACTAAACCAGCCCTACAAGAGATCCTAAGGGGGAATCCTGTGAGACAAAGTACCAGAGACATCGCTACAAGCATAAAACATAAAGACATCACAATGACTCTAAACCCATATCTTTCTATAATAACACTGAATGTAAATGGACTAAATGTGCCAAACAAAAGACATAGGGTATCAGAATGGATAAAAAAAACAAGACCCATCTATTTGCTGTCTACAAGAGACTCATTTTAGATCTGAGGACACCTTTAGATTGAGAGTGAGGGGATGGAGAACTATTTATCATGCTACTGGAAGCCAAAAGAAAGCTGGAGTAGCCATACTTATATCAGACAAACTAGACTTTAAGTTAAAGGCTGTAACAAGAGATGAAGAAGGGCATTATATAATAATTACAGGGTCTATCCATCAGGAAGAGCTAACAATTATAAATGTCTATGCGCCAAATACCGGAGCCCCCAAATATATAAAACAATTACTCATAAACATAAGCAACCTTATTGATAAGAATGTGGTCATTGCAGGGGACTTTAACATTCCACTTACAGAAATGGATAGATCATCTAGATACACGGTCAATAAAGAAACAAGGGCCCTGAATGATACATTGGATCAGATGGACTTGACAGATATATTTAGAACCCTGCATCCCAAAGCAACAGAATACACTTTCTTCTCGAGTGCACATGGAACATTCTCCAAGATAGATCACATACTGGGTCACAAAACAGCCCTTTATAAGTTTACAAGAATTGAGATCATACCATGCATACTTTCAGACCACAATGCTATGAAGCTTGAAATCAACCACAGGAAAAAGTCTGCAAAACCTCCAAAAGCATGGAGGTTAAAGAACACCCTACTAAAGAATAAGTGGGTCAACCAGGCAATTAGAGAAGAAATTTAAAAATACATGGAAACAAACGAAAATGAAAATACAACAATCCAAATGCTTTGGGATGCAGCAAAGGCAGTCCTGAGAGGAAAATACATTGCAATCCAGGCCTATCTCAAGAAACAAGAAAAATCCCAAATACAAAATCTAACAGTACACCTAAAGGAAATAGAAGCAGAACAGCAAAGACAGTGTAAACCCAGCAGAAGAGGAGAAATAATAAAGAACAGAGCAGAAATAAACGATATAGAATCTAAAAAAACTGTAGAGCAGATCAAAGAAACCAAAAGTTGTTTTTTTGAAAAACATGAACAAAATTGATAAACCTCTAGCCAGGCTTCTTAAAAAGAAAAGGGAGATGACCCAAATAGACAAAGTCATGAATGAAAATGGAATTATTACAACCAATCCCTCAGAGATACAGGGAATACTATGAAAAATTATATGCCAACAAACTGGACAACCTGGAAGAAATGGACAAATTCCTAAACACCCACACACTTCCAAAACTCAATCAGGAGGAAACAGAAAGCTTGAACAGATCCATAACCAGTGAAGAAATTGAATCGGTTATCAAAAATCTCCCAACAAATAAGAGTCCAGGACCAGATGGCTTCCCAGGGGAGTTCTACCAGACGTTTAAAGCAGAGATAATACCTATCCTTCTCAAGCTATTCCAAAAATAGAAAGGGAAGGAAAACTTCCAGACTCATTCTATGAAGCCAGTATTACTTTCATTCCCAAACCAGACAGAGACCCAATTAAAAATGAGAAATACAGGCCAATATCCCTGATGAATATGGATGCAAAAATTCTCAATAAGATAATAGCAAATCGAATTCAACAGCATATAAAAAGAATTATTCACCATGATCAAGTGGGATTCATTCCTGGGATGCAGGGCTGATTCCACATTCACAAATCAATCAACGTGATACATCACATTAATAAAAGAAAAGGTAAGAACCATATGATCCTGTCAATCGATGCAGAAAAGGCATTTGACAATATTCAGCAACCTTTCTTAATAAAAACCCTCGAGTAAGTCGGGATAGAAGGAACATACTTAAAGATCATAAAAGCCATTTACGAAAAGCCCACAGCTAACATCATCCTCAATGAGGAAAAACTGAGAGCTTTTTCCCTGAGATCAGGAACACGACAGGGATGTCCTCTCTCACCACTGTTGCTTAACATAGTGTTGGAAGTTCTACCATCAGCAGTCAGACAACAAAAGGAAATCAAAGGCATCAAAACTGGCAAAGATGAAGTCAAGCTTTCACTTTTTGCAGATGACATATTATACATGGAAAATCCGATAGACTCCACCAAAAGTCTGCCAGATCTGATACATGAATTCAGCAAAGTTGCAGGATACAAAATCAATGTACAGAAATCAGTTGCATTCTTATACACTAACAATGAAGCAACAGAAAGACAAAGAAACTGATCCCATTCACAATTGTACCAAGAAGCATAAAATACCTAGGGATAAATCTAACCAAAGATGTAAAAGATCTGTATGCTGAAAACTATAGAAAGCTTATGAAGGTAATTGAAGAAGATATAAAGAAATGGAAAGACATTCCCTGCTCATAGATTGGAAGAATAAATATTGTCAAAATGTCAATACTACCCAAAGCTATCTACACATTCAATGCAATCCCAATCAAAATTGCACCAGCATTCTTCTCGAAACTAGAACAAGCAATCCTAAAATTCACGTGGAACCACAAAAGGGCCCGAATAGCCAAAGTAATTTTGAAGAAGAAGACCAAAGCAGGAGGCATCACAATCCCAGACTTTAGCCTCTACTACAAAGCTGTCATCAAGACAGCATGGTATTGGCACAAAAACAGACACATAGACCAATGGAATAGAATAGAAACCCCAGAACTAGACCCACAAACGTATGGCCAACTCATCTTTGACAAAGCAGGAAAGAACATCCAATGGAAAAAAGACAGTCTCTTTAACAAATGGTGCTGGGAGAACTGGACAGCAACATGCAGAAGGTTGAAACTAGACCACTTTCTCACACCATTCACAAGAATAAACTCAAAATGGATAAAGGACCTGAATGTGAGACAGGAAACCATCAAAACCTTAGAGGAGAAAGCAGGAAAAGACCTCTCTGACCTCAGCCACAGCAATTTCTAACTTGACACATCCCCAAAGGCAAGGGAATTAAAAGCAAAAATGAACTACTGGGACCTTATGAAGATAAAAAGCTTCTGCACAGCAAAGGAAACAACCAACAAAACTAAAAGGAAACCAACGGAATGGGAAAAGATATTTGCAAATGACATATCGGACAAAGGGCTAGTATCCAAAATCTATAAAGAGCTCACCAAACTCCACACCCGAAAAACAAATAACCCAGTGAAGAAATGGGCAGAAAACATGAATAGACACTTCTCTAAAGAAGACATCCGGATGGCCCGGAACATACCATATGTTTTCACTTTTATGTGGATCGTGAGAAACTTAACAGAAACCCATGGGGGAAGGGAAGGAAAAAAAAAAAGAAAAAAAAAAGAGGTTAGAGTGGGAGAGAGAGCCAAAGCATAAGAGACTCTTAAAAACTGAGAATAAACTGAGGGTTGATGGGGGGTGGGAGGGAGGGGAGGGTGGGTGATGGGTATTGAGGAGGGCACCTCTTGGGATGAGCACTGGGTGTTGCATGGAAACCAATTTGACAATAAATTTCATAGATTGAAAAAAAAATAAAGTAAATAATACATAGGAGGGCCTGGGTGGCTCAGTTGGTTAAGCAGCTTGGGTTATGACCCCGCAGTTTGTGGGTTCCAGCTAGGCATGGGGCTCACTGACGTCACTGTGGAGATCGCTTCGGATCCTGTGTCTCCCTCTCGATTAGCTCCTACCCCACTCACATACACACTTTAGCTCTCTCAAAAGTAAATAAACATTTAAAAATTAAAGTAAATAATGCATAAAAACAGGTTAAATGTCCAACATTGGAGACTGGTTTTAAATATACAATGGACAATACATACTCATTAAAAAGGATGTTAAGTATCTATGTGTCCTGACATGGAGAAACACCTACTATATAATGTTGAGTAAACAACAAAACACACCCCTAAAACAACAACAACAAAAACCAATTAAAAAACAACTTTTATAGCATGGATGTGAAATTAATCGTGTAGTAGGTTCAAATTCCACAGTCAAAAAGTCAAATTATACACACATGACACATTTTTTTTTATTTCTAACTTAGTTTTTGAAGCCTCATTTCCTTTTAATAGTAGAAAATTTAAATTTGCCAATTCATGTTAAACTTGGATACTTTTAATTTAAAATTATTTTGGTTGGTACATATTCAATTATATCAGTATTCTAAAATGCAAACATTCCTCCTTCCCCTTTCCCACCCACTACTTCATCTTTACCTTCCCTTCTGTCCTTAGGTGATATAAGCCCTTAGAGAACTTCTATCATCCTGACATTAGAGGGAGTTGACTGGGCCACGTTGACAGGCTTCTGTCCAGGCTGTTGTGTACTGACCACACCAGTCCCCCATTCCACAAATACTCCTGCTTCATCACCCTCTGCCTTCTAGGCACCTTGTCGATATAGTTCACTCTGCTCCCTCCTCATTCTTACCAAGAAACCTCTTCAGGACTGTCTGTGGGATACCCATCATTTCCACAACCCTCTTGGGGACAAATGATGTTCTTGGAATCCCTTCTATATTAACAGGGAAGAGTAGAGGGCTCTCAAGGTACTTCTTAAGCCCAATGACAAGATACCTCGTTTAGTCATTGCTAGTAGTTATCAGGTTGAATGCAGAGATCCTTCAAAAAACTACAGGTTCCACTAGTTTCGTGAAGGGAAGCTAGCACTAGTTTCTTTGTTGTGGGGTCTCCCTTCACTCCTGTCATCTTCAACATCTTCCTCACAGTACTCAGCTGTGAGTGGATAGGTTGTTGGGTCTCTGCTCAGGGAACTACCATCAACTTAAATCTGCTTCTTCCTATAGCTGATGCTTTTATCTCCTACAAGATTATCAGATTCTTTTCTCAATTAGTAGGCTTATTTCTTTACATTCAATATCTAACTTCTACAGTGAAAAATCTTTTCCTCTCACAAATTCCACATTTTGTAAATGAAAAAGCATCTGGTCTTACAAAAGCCATCCAACTTGTTTTTCCTCTGTCTCTCTCTCACATATATACACCTTCGTGTATATATATATATGAGACAATGTCCATAAGGAATACAAAATGTTATTCTTGGTATCACTGGGGGGTTGGGAATTTAGTTGACTTTTTCATTTCTTAGGTTTCTTTCTATAGCTTAAATTTTTGTATTGAGTACATTTAATTTGTTATAATTTTTTATAGATTTATCCTTCATAAAATTTTCTCTTTCAGATAAGCAGAGAGCCCGGGTGTTAAGGATGAGAAGCTGGTTGTTAAGTAATATTCAGAACTCTTTTAGGAAGCCAGGATGTCAAGCTGTGTGATGCCACCAGTTCAAGTACTGATGTAAATACCTCTCAAAAATAACATTCTTTTTCTATCTACTTCCTGTGCATCAAAGAACAATTTAGCTCACTCTTCTCCTACATCCATCTAAAAATCAATACCCAGATTCTGGAAGCTACTGAGATTATTTGGAATCTCCCTCAACTAAAACCTCATCCACAGGGTCTTTATGAATTTCCAATTCATATTATTGAATTCTGGATGTCACAGAACACAAGGATTACAGACCAAAAAAAAAAAAAAAAAAATGGTGACAGATGTAGGTGTTAATGCTATCTGCACTGATTATAATAGTTGTGTGTCTTTGCGCAAGGTAGTTATCTTTTAAGTCAGGATCCTCATCTATGAAAAAAAAGTAAATACTAGTGCATTATCCAACTGATTATGAAAATTGGTGCATAAAGTAAATGTAAAACACTAAGCATATAATAGATTTACCATAAAAGTCAGTTACTAGCATGAGAACTCAAAGTACTACAACCATCTGATCCTACCAACTTTATTCTATTATTATTCTGCTACCTGTTACCAGGATGTGATCTTTTCTAATAATAGCAAAGGTTCTTTTGTACTCTATCTCTGCAGGAAACCCCTGAAATAAGTAATTAGTACTGCCTGGTCAGACAGACATGGTTCAGCTCTGTAACTGGCCAGTGGTATGAATTTGAGCAAATTATTCCACATCTTTGAAATTTATAAGCAAAATGTGATTATTAACCCCTGTATTCAAGGGTTGTTATACTAGAATTAATGGAAAATAATGCTTAGTACAGTACAAACATATAGAAAATGTATTACATGTGACCGTTATTTCTTGGTGAGCAATATGAAACCTTGCTCTCTTCTAATTCTCAGACAATAGCATTTTTCTTTCTAAATTATCTATCTATTAAAGAAACATCCTTTTTGTTTTCTCAATTATGCAAAGGAAATACATTTCTCATCTAAACACCTACCAAAAAGTATTAACAAAAAGTCTAAAAACCAACAAAATATGAGACACTAAATAATTGATATAAGTTAATCCTCACTGAAGATCACCTGGAGTGCTTTTAAAAATATTCAAATAAATAATGTTTTATGTTAAGTGCTTGATAGTATTGGGGGGGGGGGTTAAGACAGCATTAAATGCAGTGCTGTGCATCATTTCCATCTGAAACAATAATAAAGAAGATTGGCAACTTTCTACAGCATGATGAGATCATCCTAATGTAGGAAGGAATATAATGGGTTGCTTTTCACCTTTTCAAGATGAACATTATCATGCAAAACCAGTATAACAATGAAATAATTGTGTTACTAAGATCTCTAAGTAAATCATCATTTCAACCAATGCTAAATGTGTTTTATGAACATACTTTAGGTAGACTGGCAGCCTCCAAGAGCAGCTTAGCACAACCAGCCAATTCAATCCTTTTTAAAGGGAGCTATATATTTTCTCTAATACAATGTGACTGCTTCAACCTTTTAATTTAAACCCAGTCTTGGCTTTAATGAAGGATTATCCTGGCAGGAAACCAAACTGCATTTTTAGGGTGTGTTTTAATGTGTGTATTCTCTGTCGTCAATCAGAAATATCATAGTTGTGGCAAGTAAAAGGATACATATTCCATTCCATATATTTTTTTTCTTTTTGGTACTTATGCTTACTGGAAAATCTTGGTTAAAATATTTAGCATCAGGAAGTATTATTATCTAATTTACTTCTGGAGAAGGTAAAAAAATTTAATGATTTAGATTGTATTTGTATTTTCCACTAAAGATAAGAATCTAAAATAGAGGTTGACAATTCTCTAATCCTACAAATGCCAGATAGCGAATACTTTGGCTTGGTGGGCTGTAAGTTTTCTGTCCCATCTACTGAACTCTGCCATAGCAATATGAAAGAAGCTATAGACAATACACAAATGAATGAGTATGACAGTGCTCCAGTCAAATTTTATTTACAAAAAATGGGTGACCTAGGCTTGGACTGTGATGTAGAAAATGTATCTTAATTAAAAAATATATATAAAAAATTCACTGTACAGAATACACACTGTGTGGAATTCAAGATTTAATCAAAATAGGCAGCCAGTTACCACTAAGCATATTCCATGATGAGGGTGCATGGGACAAGCTGAGGGCAAAGTACAGGCTAATAGCACTCCCCAACTAGGTGGAATATGTGGGATATTCCTCAGACACTCCTGGCTACCCAAGAACAAAGGAAAGGGGTTTAGGTGCTTGTTATGGTGATATGGGAAACAAAGGCAAATGAAAAATTAAATTCCCTACTGCCTACAACCCATTGACAAGTCCTTGAAAGAGGCAGTGACCTCCCTCTAGGGGCTCAGCTGCCTCACTGATCACACTTTGCTAGGCACAAAAAGGAATCCTGGCTTAACATTATTGTGATCCCCCAAGACCTAGAAGTCAATTTTAACATATAAAATTTCCTTTGGAAACTTTATCTCAACTCCCTCAAGATATATGCTGGCAATCATACTCCAAGTATATGGCCCCCTGATATACATCTGAAGGGTCTCTTGACTGAGTTTTTACTAAATGGTAATAAATGGTGTTTTCCTAACAGCAGTTAGCCCCTCAAGGTCCTGGAAACATTGTTTCCAAAATACCTTAGAGACTTAACTCTATCCCTAATCCCCTCCAAACCTAAAGGTATATTATCAGTTACCCATCACAACCCCAGTGCAGCTCTTCGGGCCACGGGTCCTGTCTCCATGCTTTAATAAAATCACCATTTTGCACCAAAGGTGTCTTCAAGCATTCTTTCCTGGCCGTTGGCTCCAGGCCACCCCACCTTCACCCCAAAACCCCATCATTCCATATCCAAGATTCAGTGTGAGATGCCATGAAAGTACAACAGTAATGTAAGAACAAATTCTTACCCTCAGGAAGCGCATGATTTTCCCAGGGAGCCAAGAGTGGAACAGAATAAATTGACAGCAATACTAGACATTATGTAATCAAGGATTAAATAGATAGGCTTAAATTAAGCTCAGGTCTTTCAGGACTCTACTTGGTGTATACATTTATTTAATACATTTCAATTAAATAAATTAAGAGTAAATAATGCTATTATCCCTAAAAAAGTTGACAGTTTATCAGTTAACTTAATATCCAGAATTACCTATTATTCTATATATCTACATTCTTGACATATTACCACAGAAATTTTTTCATTGATATGTATTCTATGGATCCAACCCACATGAAACTGACTTTAAAATTGTATTTCAAAACTGTCTGAAAAAGATTTTTCACCTTTTTAATATTCACACTTCAGAAATTCCTATCAACTTCTCTGAAACGTATAATTCATCCTTGCAAATTAGCTAGAGTTCAGAGACCTAAGCCCAGGAGGGAAGAAAAGAAAAAAGAGAGAGAGAGAGAGAAATTAAATAAAGAAGAAAAAGAAATCTGAGGATATATTCATTTAGCCTGCCACCAGATTTATTGTTAATTAGCAAGGAAAATTTTAGATACTTTGGGGTGTTTAAGCCTCTCCAATAATGTGTCCAAAGTTTTGGGGTTTTTAAACTATTGTCTTTGATATAAAACTCCATAATTATGAAGAACGTTTAAATCCACATCTCAGGAGAAGTATTGCTGCCAGAGATTTTTGACTAAGACCTGTCAAACCCTTGCTCTGAAGGACAAGGTATGATATCTGAAAACAAGGGGAAAAAAGCCTGTAACATTCTGTTCTACATTTTCAGCTTTGAAACTTAATTGTTACATAGTGCTTATTATGCATAATCTATCCTATCTCCTGCAAAAATTCTTTTGAATTTGCTTTCCTAAAATGAGAATTGGAATTAAAGCTAGATCATTCATAGGTTTAAAAAAAAGTACTTTTAAAGCAGCAGAGCTTTGAATAATTTAAATAATCATCTGAGGATAACTGGTAAAAGTGGTCTTCATGTCAAAGTGACCTTTGCCATTTGCCCAATGCTAACTTGTATGCCACCATTCACTCACCCATTGGCTCACAATAGCCTCTGAATGGTCTTGCCAAGATACTTGTTGACTTATTTCTTTCAGATGCTTTACCAGGATTTTCTTTTCATCCTCCCTATACAGTGGCCCCAGAGAAGCAATTGTCCCTGGTTCTATTATGCAACACATGCCACAACAGATTTAGCTTTTCCATTTATATTTTAAATGGTTC
The DNA here is from genome assembly GCF_023721935.1 of Panthera uncia. NCBI lineage: Eukaryota > Metazoa > Chordata > Mammalia > Carnivora > Felidae > Panthera > Panthera uncia. The sequence goes on along the minus strand of NW_026057577.1, from coordinate 74,214,210 downwards.
AGGCAAAGATAGGAAGCCATCAGTTCTTAACAGACAAAAGGAGAGTTAAATTAATGAGTTTCTCATCAAAGTGTGCCAAGTATTCTATTGCTGTGTTGTACTTTCTTAGATTCTATGAAATAGGGTAGCTACCTTGGGTTGGCTGTTTGAACTGGTTGACCCCAAGTGACACAATTTTGACAGAATAGGGATCATTGTGTGTTTTAGCAATATGTGCTTTCTAAAGTCACTTTCTTCTGAAATAGAAAAGTTGATTCTGACTGGTGACTATTTGTTTTCAAAATCATTTGTTTTTCCAAATAATATTGAAATAATCCCCCAAATAACTCCAATACTCACCAAATACAGTTTTTCTTTCACATACCCTTGAAATTGTAACTAATTTAAAGAATAAGCAACATCTTGGCTTTATAAGTTGTGTTTCTAGAAAGCAAGTGTTTATGAATAGTAGTTATTTTTCCATGCAGTATCATAGCAGCAGACCTATGCTTTGTTGTTTCTGTGATAACATAGGCATTTCCTCATATTGTACATTTCTAAGTTCATCTTTTCTGTTCTTACACTTCAAATCTGCCATCTTCACCCTTGATATTTATTTATTTATTTATTTATTTATTTGGTACAGTGTAACAGAAAAGAGTGACAGAATTTGAAAAATAGACATTGCTTCCTAAAATTGGTGAGATGTTTTTAAGAAAAAAAATTACAACTCACAAGTATTTGAAGACAAATTCTAAAATAAGTCTTGTTTTTCAACGTCTTACTGGAGACAGTGTGACATCAAAGAAGAAAGATGGCTGTGGAAACATGGATTGAAACTGGAAAAGTAGGTTTCCTCACTAGTAACCATAACCTTTGGCAAATTAACAAATGTTTTTTGTTTTTTGTTTTTTGTTTTTAACCTCATTTTACCCGCTGGTAAATTTGGTATAATAATAGCAATCTACCTGACAGAGTTGCTGTAGAGATAAGTAGTTTTGACAAATGCCTGACACATAATAGAGGCTCCATAATTGCCGCTAATACTATTAGCAACAGCTGAAAAATAAAACTTAAGATAGCTCTGCCTTGGCCCTTGTCACCTTTGCTGGGTAGAGATATCTCTAAAGCAACCCTGTAAGTTTCTGAAGATAAAGTGCGAGTGACTCGGAAAGCAAAATGGCCTGCCTCTCCCAAACTCCTCTGAACCGTTCTCCAAAATCTACTAGTGAGACTCTCTTTACTTAAGGGAACTATAAATTTCTTTTTAAAATCATGAAAATCCAGCTTGAATGATACACACCTCCTGGTTCCAGCTGGGAATCAGGCCAAGACAGCAGTGTCATAGGCAGCTGTGTATATCTAAACTCCAAAGAAGTGTCAGTTATATACTTTCATATTTACAATATCAGTCTCCAAATAAATTATTTGTTCTCACTGTTCTGAAGAAAACTTGGTACAGTTCTAGCATGAGAGTTTTGCTATTAATTTGTATAGTATTTTGTCTAATCTCAGCATAAAGGTAATTTCTTTTGTTAACACCTAAGCTAAGTTTTGATGTGCACATTTTGAACCCTCTTTTTGTAGTTATCTGTTCTGACCTGGTATGTTAATTAGCCTGCATTTTTAGACCAAAAAAAAACATTACTGCCACTCTGCAAGATGAGGCTCTCAGAGATGTGCATTCTTCACTCTCAAAAGGCTGTCCTATGGGGAGTGGGAGGGAGGGGAGGGTGGGTGATGGGCATTGAGGAGGGCACCTGTTGGGAGGAGCACAGGGTGTTGTATGGAAACCAATTTGACAATAATTTCATATTAAAAAAAAAAGAAAGCAAAAATTAATTATAAGCATATTTAACCATTGGGAAAAAAAAGGGTTGCCCTAGAAAGGAGGAGGAGTGAGCTATATATTGCTTGAAACTGGTAGAGATGCTTGCATAGAGGCTTACCCTGGGAAGCCTACTGAGAACTCACAGTCCAATAAATGGGCAGTTGCTGCCTCATTTGGAAGGCATTAACTTAACAAGCTGTTCCTTTATCTCTTTCATTTCAAAGTTGATGATGACTGACAATGAGAACATAAATAAAAAGTAAAACTCCAGTGGGGAGACATCACCATGAAAAATGTAAATACACTGAACTTGGAAGATGCAAATGTTAGGTAAACACAGTAATGTAAATTAAGAGGTGGCTTGCAAACTAATAAATCAAAATACAGAATTTAAATTTAGGATAATAATCCTACCAGAGAAACTAGAGCAAATGTGTATTGCATATTGCACTTTTATGTAGTAAATCAGAAGCTAAATATGCCATCAAAATAAAAGGTCATAATATAGGGCACATCTGATTGGGTTAAAAGTCCTTAAGTGTCTTCTATTATTTTAATATGAAGACAATAAGTAAGATTCATTTAAAGTTTACTATCAGTGATGTACTGGAGATGGCTTACATAGGGTAATGAGTGCCAGTTGTGCATATCGCTTTCCAAATGAGCCTCCAGTGATATTATATTGAGGGTATTTGCTCCAGGGTGGGAGTATCTACTCCGCAGAAATTGTCAAACATTGTAAATCAGAACTTCTGTTTGGAGAGCCACTTGTTAACCATTTACCAGCACACCACTGCCTACTACATACCAGAAGCTGTTCTAAGCAGTTTAACCCTCAAAGAGTCTTATGAAACAGGTAATATTAATTATCCTTTATTTAATGACAAAACAATGCACAGAGAGATCAAGGGGTTTTCCCAACTTCAAACAACCTATAAATAACAGTCATGATCCAAATGGCTGTTACCTGATTTGGCCTGCATTTTTTTAATGTTCCTTTGTTTATTTTGAGACAGAGACAGAGAGCATGTGTGCACATACATGTGCACACACAGGGGAAGGGCAGAGAAAGAATCCCAAACAGGCTGTGTGCTATCAGTGTACAGCCCCGATGTGGGGCTCAATCTCATTAATCGTGAGATCATGACCTGAGCTGAAATCAAGAGTTGGATGATTAATCAACTGAGTCACCCAAGCACCTCTGGCCTGAACTCTTTTATTTGTTTGCTTATATCACTTTTTTTTTTTTCATTTGTTAGTTAACATATAGTGTAATCTTGGCTTCAGGAATAGAATCCAGTGATTCATCACTTGCATATAACACCCAGTGCTCATCCCAAGTGCTCTCCTTAATGCCCATCATCCATTTTCTCCAACCCACCCCATCTCCATCAACCCTCAGTTTGTTCTCTGTATTTAAGAGTCCTTATGGTTTGCCTCCCTCTCTGTTTTTATCTTATCTTCCCATCCCTTCCCCTATGTTCATCTGTTGAGTTTCTCAAATTCCACATATGCGTGAAATCATATGATATGCCTTTCTCTAATTTATCTGATTTATTCCTTCCAGTTCCATGCATGTTGTTGCAAATAGCAAGATTTCATTCTTTTTCATTGCTGAGTAGTATTCCATTGTGCATTTATACCACATCTTCTTAATCCATTCATCAGTTGATGGACATTTGGTCTCTTTACATAATTTTGGCTTACACTTTTAATCATTCCTCTCTTCTACCTTATTTTTCTATACCAAGTTTGATTGAATGTTTTTATATTTTGAGGGATTTAGACATTATCCATGTATTAATGAACCAGAATGTTCACCCACCAGTATTTTTGTTTTATTGTAATAAAAATGTTCAACATTGAAAACATATTTATCTTCCCCATGGGTTATTCTATTAAACATATTTCCTTAAGTCTTTAATAGAAAAGCCCATTAAATCCAAAGCAAATAGATATGTTACATGTTGACCTCTACTCAGTTCCAAATTGAAGAATGAACAATTTACATACTAATGAACTGCATGTGGAGTCAGAAGAACAAAGTAGCATCCTTGAAAAATACTTGAAGCATCCTCCATTAAAAGGCAGAGAGTCAAAAAACCACTTTCTACATGTACATAGGATGAACATTTGCCTTCCTGCTAAAGGTTAAAGTATCCACTTTTCAGTACTGATAGTATTTAGCCAATAATTTTAATAGTCATTCTAATTCTGGAATTTTTCTTTGGACATCTATTTTATCTGCAACGTCTTGAAAGAATCAAAGTTCAAGGGCAGGTCATGAAGCAGCATTGCTGTATTACCATATTTTTTTTTTTCAGAATCTCCATGAAAAATCATCCTCAAGGGTGGCTCCGATTAATGTTTCACAGCCAATTCTTATTAGAATATTGCATAAAGGATGTGAGGGGACCTGGGGAATCGGGATATAGACAGTTTGGGCTTCACAGGCTTGTTAAAAAAAAATCATTACAAATGTTGATCTCATATCTAAATCCTGAACTATAGATTTCTTTACTTAAAATAATAAGTAAAATATTCCATTCAGTTAAAAACAAAACAAACCTTAAAATCATATTTGATCCTTTTAAGAAAAAAAAACAAAAACAAAAAAAAGAGGTTCTTCAAGAAATGAGTAAAACAGGGCACCTAGATGGCTCAGTCTGTTAGACATCCAAATCTTGGTTTCAGCTCAGGTCATGATCTCATAGCTTCATGAGTAGGGGCCTCGGTGGGTCTCTGGGCTGGCATCACAGAGCCTCCTTGGGATTCTCTGTCTCCTCTCTCTCTGACCTTCCCCTACTCATGCTCAGTCTCTCTCAAAATAAATAAACTTTTAAAAAAGTGAATAAAATAAATAGCTGAGATTGATGGATACTTTCTTTTGGAAACAAGTCCTTGGTTCACTCACTATTAGTACTCTTAATTTGGTATTTCAAAACTACTCGTGGAGCCCCCAAATTGTACTGATATAATGTGAATTATGTAGTTTCTGGCCAGTAGGCTTTCTGACTAGCAACACTCATGGAACAAACACTCAGACAACAGAGACCTATACATGTTCAGCGTCTACCATACAAAGTACATGAGAGTATGTAATGTCCTCAAATTTGGTTGCTTTTGAAGCAAAGGACACAGAACTTTGAACTGGATAAAAGACATAAGAATACTAAAAGGAACGGAAGAGATAAAATGGGGTAACCCCAGAAGGGATGTGATTTAGGGAATCGTGTATGACCAGGAAACAGTGTTATATCATAAGGCACCTAAAGGACTTTGGAGGACAGAAAAAGGATATAGGAGCATTTGACTTTTCTAGAGGAATTTTTCTTCTTTCTCAATTTTAATGAGTGATGGCCTTTAGGGATCAAAATTAAGTAGGTCTCAATAAGGTCAAGAATAAGCTTTGCCTAAGCTTTGCCATACTGATGGAGTATGAAAATACTCCATCAGTATTTTCCAGCATTTGGTCTGTGGACTGGTAATATCAGAATCACTTATTTATAACACAGATCCCTGGGCCACCTCATCCAGTTGTGCTTCATAATTTCAAACATACTGAAGTTAGGCTGAAATAAAGGATAAAGCACAGCAAGGAAATAATAATCCAATAAAATCCAATCCAAATTTTATATTTTAAAATCTTAAAATATAATTTGACAAGCAACAGGAAATCACAGAATGGTCTAAACTTAGCAATGATAGGGGAGGAATGTGAGATTTGAATCCTCTACATATGAAGAAATCTTGACAAAATTTTGGCAGTGGCATATAAGCCTAGGACTAAGGAAGTGAAGGTAAGGAGATGGGACATGAGTGACTGTAATGAAGAAATCGAGGTATAGGTTTTGGAAAAAAAGAGGTATCAGCACATATTAGCATTGTTATAAAAGTAGAAATATCAAAAATGTATAATATTATGAGGAAATATAGAAAAAAAATTATATGCCTCAAAATCCAAAGCAGTAAGAAATCTAATAATGTTCTATTTGTTTTATAACATGCTTGTTTTAAGAGATATGAAAAGATATGCTCTATATTTTTAGTATTTATACATCTACTTTTAGAATAAGCATTTTTTCTCTTTACTAATTCAATCAAGAATTTCACTAGACAAAGAATATTGTCAAAATGTCCTTACTACCCAATGCAATCTACAGATTTAATGCAATCCTTATCAAAATACCAACAGCATTCTTCAAACAACTAGAACAAATAATATTAAAATTTTCTGTAACTACAAAAGACCCTGAATATCCAAAGTAATCTTGAGAAAAAAATAACAAAGCCTGAGCTATTACAATTCCAGATTTCAAGATATGCTATAAAGCTATAGTAATCAAAACAGTAGGTACTGGCACAAAAATAGACACTTAGATCAATGGAACAGAATAGAAAACCCATAAATAAACTCTCACTTATCTCATCAATTAATCTATGACAAAGTAGGCAAGAATAAATGGGGGCAGGAGGAAGACAGTCTCTTCAATAAATGGTGATGGGAAAACTGGAAAGCTACATGCAAAAAAATGAAACTGGGCCACTTTCTTACACTATATACAAAAATTAACTCCAAATGGATTAAAGACCTAAATGTGAAACCTAAAACCATAATACTCTTAGAAGAAAACATAGACAATAATTTCTTTGACACTGGCAGTAGCAACATTTTTCTAGATAAGTCTCCTAAGGCAAGGGAGACAAAAGCAAAAAAAAAAAATATTGGGACTACACCAACATAATAGTCTTTTGCACAGTGAAGGAAACCATCAACGAAATAAACAGGCAACCTAATGAATACAAGGTATTTGGAAGAAGTAGAAGATATTTGCAAGTAATATATCTGATAAGGGGTTCTTATCCAAAATATTCAAAGAACTTATACAACTCAACATCAAAAAACCACACAAATAATCCAATTAAAAATAGAGGATCCTAATAGACATTTTTTTCAAAGAAGACATACAGACGGCCAATAGACACAGGAAAGATGCTCGGTCACTCATCTTCAGGTAAACGCAATCAAAACAACAATGAGATCTCATCTTACATCTGTCAGAATGGCTAAAATCAAAAAGACAAGAAATAACAAGTGTTGGCAAAGATAGGGAGAAAAAAGAATCCTCATGCACTGTTGGTGGGAATGTACACTGATAATAGGCACTGTGGAAAACACTACGGAGGTTCCTCAAAGAATTAAAAATACAAATACTCTATGATCCCTTAATTCCACTACTACATATTTTTCCAAAGAAAACAAAAACATTAATTCAAAAAGATATATGAATGCTTATGTTTATTGCAGCACTACTAACAATAGGCAAGATATTGAAATAACCCTGTCCATCAATACATGAATAGGTAAAGATGTGGTGTGTGTGTGTGTGTGTGTGCGTACACATATATATAATGGAATATTAGTCATAAAAAAGAATGAGATCTTGCCATATATGACATCATGGGCAGACTTAAAGGGTATCATGTTAAATGAAATAAGTCAAACAAAGAAAGACAAATACCATATCATTTCACTTATATGTGAGTGTAAAAAAAAAAAAAAAAGAACAAACAAAATAGAAACAGACTCACAAATAGAACAAACTGGTGGTTGCTAGAGGGGAGTTGAGTGGGGGGACAGGCAAAATAGGTGAAGGGATTAAGAGGTACAAACTTTCAGTAATATAGTAAGTCATGGGGATGAAAGTACAACATAGGGAATGTAGTCAATAGTACTTTAATACTTTTGCATAGTGACATACATATAGTAACTACACTTATGGTGATAGGCATTGTATAATGTATATAAACATCAAAACACTATGTTGTACATCTGAAAGTAATGTAATATTGTTTGACAACTAAACTTCAATTAGAAAAAAGAATTGCATGGACAAAATACCTTTGCTCGACCCCGCCTTCTCTCATTCACTCTTTCTCTTTGACAAGAAACCATTTAAAGATTTTCTAAAATCCTTGATAACCATGGGTTCCATGTCAAGTTAGGCAAACTCAAGTAGGTCACGTGTGACACTTCAGAGTGTTAATTTTCATTTAAACAGGACAGAAGAATTCAGTGTAGAATTTTGGTGAAAAACAAATACAGGGCAAGAATGATTCACATTTCCTAGTTCTTTGTGCCTTTTTTAGTAATTTCAAACTCCCATCCTAAATTAACAATTCTGTTTTCATTAAATAAATTCAAAAGTGAAAAATAAAGGCAATATGAATGAGAATATTTACTCATAGCATTTATTGGAATTTTAATTATAAATCCAGCATATTATTTTAAAAATTATATATCATAGAAGTTAGAAGTGTGGAGAAGACTTACACATGATCTGTTTAGATATCCTAATTTTAAAAGTAATTATATACACACATATATATGTATATATATATATGTATATATATATACACACATATATATATATCATATATTATGATATTGTATGTATATTGTATGATATTTTATGTATATATTGTATATATATATGATGTACAAACTACATATAAGAGGAATTAGAACTAAGACCTAACTACCTAAGTTTTCTTCTGGGCCATAGGTCTAATATTCTGTAGAGACAGTTTTGTAGGAAGAAAAGCAGATAAGATCTGATTCTCCAATTAATTTACTTTTCGTCATGAAGACAGTCATCTAAGCTTTAAAGATCTCAGTTCTTTCATCTGCAAAATGGGGACTGAGCTGGGTGATCTAAAGGGGCCACTACAAAGTTAATCATTTATCCCTTTACATTTTTCCTATGTGCACATAACCAAGGTAAGAATAAGATTTAACTATTCTGGAGTCATCATGGAAATATGCCTGCTGTCAACATTTTTGAATTAGAGAAGAAGAAATGGGAATGTTTGGAATATTCTCATCAGAAACTAGATACTTATAGTTCTATCAGAAATATATGAAATTACCTCAAAGAATCTGGACTTTAAGTCATTTTTAACTCTCTTTTAGAGTCAAAGAATAATAGTAGCTATTTAAAATTTCCAAGTAGTAGGGCACCTGGGTGGGTCAGTCAGTTACGTGTCTGATTTCGGCTCAGGTCATGATCTCATGGTTCATGGGTTGGAACCCTGTGCCGGGCTCTGTGCTGACAGCTCGGGACCTGAAGCCTGCTTTGGATTCTGTGTCTCCCTCTCTCTTTGCCCCTCCCCTGTTCACACTCTTTGTCTCACTCTTTCTCAAAAATAAATAAACATTAAATTTTTTTATTTAATTTCCAAGTAGTTTTTCTGCTATTTTCAAGAGTAATTAAAGGGAAATTTACATTAGAGGAAGATTTTTCCTTTCGGCGTGAAGAACATCCCAGTGCTATTAGTTTTACAAATACAGAGTAAATACTCTCTTCTGGAATGAAGTTCTAAACAATGTGGATTCAAAGGATTAAAACACTGTCCATAAAATTTCAAAAGCTTACCATTGAGTTGAGGAGAAATCCTAAAGACTATGTCCTCCTAAGATAAATGTAAATTGTCAAATACATGTTTAAACTGCTGTCTAGTAGTTTACAGTCTTTAAAAGTGGTAGGCAGTACAGCCAATATGTGCTGAATGGCATTTAGCCGGGGCCACCATCGCCACCTTGAGGGCTGGAGCAGAAGAGCAAATCCACATGGATTTCTCTCTCTTCCTCTCCATCCCCATTTTTCTTTCTCTTTCTTCTTTCTCCTCCTCTCTCTCTTCCTGTTTTTCAACAGAAACGTCCAAATGGGATGAATAGTAAACTAGTAATAGGCAATGAAAACAGATGGAAATAGGCTGAAGATACGGGTTTTAATATTTCTTATTGTCTTTATATTTTCATAGTTTCCAATTTTTCTACCATAAACATAAACAATAGCAATTATAAAAATATTTTTAAAGGAAACTAACACAAAATGTTACCTTCTAGGAACGTAGCTTAATTCTGTAATATAGAGTAAATAATAGATGTCCTTGTTTTAAATAAATTAAAAAGAGTAATAATGTTTGGATTAGGGGAGAGTAACTTTGGAAAGAACAACAATGATACTATTTAATAGTTCCTTAATTGGTTTAGTTTTGTTCTCTTTGACACCCTCAGAACTTGTAACTCTCCTGAAAGCCTCTATGAGATTTCTAACTAGCTCAACATATAAAATTGTTAATCTTCATGAAGTAATTTAGCCTCTGTAAAAATTAACCCAGAATCCCACAATATAAAAATACCCAGTGCTAAGTCCAATTTCTAAAAATAGCCCTAGAATAACCCTGCCAAGAGTAGGCTCCTTCATGCTATGTTATTACTTTAAGGATAGTTATAACACAGCAAACATCTCAGACCTTGCTTGGAGCTGGTCTGTCCTCAATGCTATCTTAAATTTCTGTATAGAAATATGTGAATCAATGACTACTTTACTAAATATGAATATGGAAAAGACACGTTTCCTCTCTGGTCAGAAATAAACACCAGTTTACATCTCACAAAACCATTTACTGTCAGAAAAAGTTGATATATAGTGAAAAGTATGTATATAAATCAGATTTATTATAAACTAGATAAAAAAATATTTAACCTATTCCAGTTGGATAAGTTCAACATACTGGCTAAACACCTAGACTATGACACACTGGAGACACTTAAAATGCATTGCAGATACAGATTGCAGATACTGCCCCTTTCAACATTATATTCCAGATACATACTCCATATCTCTCTGGGTAGACTGAACACAGTTGGTTTCCAGTTAATATGTGTTATATTGAATTGGATTTAGTATTAGAAGTGAAAAATCATTTGATATACAATTCCTTAACAACAGCAACATGGGACAGCTGGGTGGCTCAACCAGTAAAGTGTCCAACTCTTGATTTCGGCTCAGGTCATGACCCCAGGCTCATGGGATTAAGCCTTGCATCAGGCTCTGTGCTGAGAGTGGAACCTGCTTAAGATTCTCTCTCTCTCTCTTTCTCTCTCTCTCTCTCTGTCTCCCTATGCCCCTTTCCCCCACATGCATGCTCTCTATCGAAAAACAAAACAAAAAACAACAACAACAGAAACCTTTAACAAATACTGACACTTGTTGGGTTCTTCCCTGTAGAGCTACTCAAAGCCAGTTTCTTCAACTGTTTTACTTAATGCACTACAGAGTAATTGCCTTTTCGTCTGTGTTTATCCCCATTAGAAATTAAGCTAAGGATGAAGAAAAAGTGTATCATTGCAACCACTGTATGCTGCTCTCCTATGCCTTCCACTTAGTGCTTCATTCATTCATTCTTTTTTCATTCATTCACTCATCCCTCTATCTATCCATTCAATAAATCAATGAAGACTGAAAATATTTAAGGACAATTTGCACATTTCCTCTCAATCTTCTCTTCACCCAAGTAAATATTCTCATCTTTTTTTTTTTATCATTCTTCTGTGACATGTATTCTTCTAGCCAACACAACCAGAAGGATACTAGGATACAGCCAGGTTATGGTAGTAGGAAGAACTATTTCCTCTCTTATTCTAAGCCCAGGCTTCTTTGCAATATAGGCACTCATTCAAAACAAATAGATAAATAACTGAGCCTGTTTTGCAATAGCATCCTAAGTTAAAAAAAATCTAATATCTAATTATCTAGTATGGTAAATTACAGTAAAAAATCACAGTTTACTGAAAAGTGCGTTCAAGGAAAGATATATATACTATACCATGTGACACAATCTTTTACCTACAAATACTATTTTACTATTGTTTTGTTTTAATGTTTATTTGTGTTGAGAGGGGGGAGTAGAGAGACAAAGGGAAATAGAGAATTTCAAGTGGGCTCCACACCCAGCACAGAGACTGATGAGAAACTCAATCTCATAACCATGAGATCATGACCTGACCAGAAGTCAAGAGTTGGATGCTTATCCAACAAAGCCACCCAGATGCCCCCTATTTTGCTTTTCTAAACTTTAAAAAAAAATTATCATCATTGCCCTTGAGGTGTGAGTCCCATTCTACAAAGAAAGAGGTGGCCTCCCCTTCCTTGACCTACTCCTTCTTTAAGGCCAACCCCTGCCTCCCTTCTTCAGGACCTGTACTTTCTAATGCTTGAAGCTTTCTTCCAGCCCCTTTTAGCAGGAGGGTTAAGAGGGGAGGTGGCCCCCCTTTCTCTCCTTTCTCTTACCACCTTTCCCACTCTGTTTTAGACTTCTTGATGGTCAATCTCTGTCATATCCAGTGACTCTTTTGGTTTCTGTTCCCCAACTGCCCAAGGGGCTCAGAACCCCAACATTGTCATCCTTTCACTATGTTATTTTTTGGAAGTAGATGGAAGGGACTGAAATTGTGGGGGAAGTTAAGAGTCACATCAATAAAGAGGAAACCACCAAGCTGAAAAAAAAATTATCAACATTCAACTTCCAAAGACCAAGGGCACCTCACCGGCTCAGTCAGTAGAGCAATTTTTGATCTGGGTATCAGGAGTCTGAGTCTCACATTGGGTATAGAGATTACTCAATAATAAAAAATAAAAAACAAAAACAAACAAAAAACCTCCACAGACCATAGACTGTTTTCTAGAGATAAAAATAACACCAGCAAAGGCACTATATGTATATACATACTTAGCCTTTCAGTGTGACATCATGATCATCCCTAAAATGTACAACAGAATACTAACTTGATCATCAGTCTTGATCTCTTAACTCTTCTGCACTTAATGAGCCTGGAACTTTTCAACTGAGAGCTCACTGAATTTAAAAAATAATAATAATATGACTGAGGATAAACTTTGCAGCAATACCCTTAAGAGTATTTCATGGTCCACATCATGGGGAAGAATCAGGAGAAGGGAGTCCATCAACCACACCTGAGGAAATGGTGCTTTTCAAAATGCTGACCCTGCATTATGAGGACTGGAGTCACTAGCCCCACATCATGATGAGTGCTAATTTTTGGATATCAACAGTGACCTTCATTATTGTACATCTTTTCCTTTCATTAGTCAATTAGTATTCACACCATCTATCTTGGTTGTGTAGAAATAATCCCTCAAACATTAGGCAGGCTTCCAGATGAATCTCTAATGTGAATGGTTTGGCACAGAGTCAATGAAAGGTGATTTTATGTTATACAACAAGCTCATGTCAAGTTATTTCAGTGGCACTTCGCTAAAATGTACGGACTTTGTGATTCATTTTTTAAAAGCTCTGTGGTTGACATGCCCTCACTTGAACAAAGTTTCTTTCCAGATCATGGGGCTTTTTCACTAATGTCTGAAGCTGCATCTTTCTTCTTTGGTCTCCATTACCTGGGGGACCAATTGCAAGCAAAAAGGAATTCATTTTAGCAAACCTTGTGACTTCTCTGAATCCACAGAGCCTTCCAGAAATCGAGGCTTTGTGCCAGCTCATTATTATCCTAACCATGTGGATCCTCCACTGAGCAATTAGGATATAAAGAGTTTTATTATCCTAGAAAATAGAAGAATGCAATAAAATGCTCCATGAAAAGGAAGAGCATGAAAATCTGAACTTTGTAGCAGTTTAGGCTAGCCTGAGAAAATCCTGTATTCACTGCAGATACATAAAAAGAGAGTCATGGAAGTGAACCAGAAATAAGCCTGGAAACTTCTTTTACTTCTCTATTCTCTTCTTGCATTCAGCTGCATTATTCACAGCCATTTGCTTTACCCTTGCAGATACGGGGTTATGCTTTCTGTTTAGGAACTATTGTCCAAGGCTTAATCTGATGGAAGTCACTACAGCTTTTTTCTGTTGTATCATTCAGCACTGAGCTGAATTCTATACAGGACATTTTGAAGTCATGGAAGCCACTGAAACAGAAAGCAAATAAAACTTTTAAGAGACGTGGGTCAACTGAACAAAAACTAAAATACAACTATGAACTCAAAGAAATTTTCAGGTCTAAATTTAAGATGACATCTTTCTTGATTTTATGCTTAATTATAAGCATACATCCTTAATAAAAACCCTCCCACCAATCTTTACTTCAACATTTAGGTAAATTCTGTATTGTTCAAATGTTACCTTTTCCATGTTAGTGGTAGTGTCCTATGTAAATTTTAACAAGCTTAAGAGCTGGGACAACATCAAACTAGCCCGTCTTTCTTGTGCACACACACACAGGGCTCATACACAGACATAAATACACACATCATCTACATTGGTAACACTTGAATCCACATCCTCAAAAATATTTACTTCTAGATAACAGATCACATGGTAGTTGTCTGTATCTCGAACTATTCCAAAACTGGTTCAAAAACTCTGATTGGGGAGGGAATACATCATCTGGTATATAAAATACAATAAAACTGGGAAGCATATTTGGACAACTCTAGTAAGGCAAATAACTGACTCACTTTATCATTGCTGTGGCTTTTTTTCTGGAAACTGAAAAAAAATTATTCTAAGAATTAGAAGAGATCAGGAATACAAAAGCATGAGGAGAATGATAAATGGCCTTTAACATACATGTACCAATTGAAGTGGATTAGCCCCTCAACCGCACATCCACCTTCAAAAACCAGGTCATTTGCTGCCAGATTTCTGGAGAGAGGATTACCTAGCATTTCCATATCTGCCACACATTGCCTAAGCATTTATGCTTGATCCATCCAGTCTCCCTACGAAAGCTTCTTATCTCTTCCCTCTCCATTTCAAATTTAGTTTCTCAGCCTCTGCAACCATCTCCATTCCACCATTCAGTCAAAAGCCAAAATCTTACCTTCTATACTCACAAAGCTAAAGCTATCAACTAAAAAAATTAAAAGCCCACTCCGTCACAAAGATGTATCCACCAATATTCCTTGAGCATATCTACACTAGATGAGAGCTAGCATTAATCCAGTCTTAAGGAAACTGCCCCTTCTGGCCTATACAATCATTATAACTATTTAGCTCCTCACTCTTTAAATCTCAGCATAACTGTCACTTGCTTAGAAATGCTTATCTGGATTCTTTGACATGGTCAAATCCCTGTTTCATGTATTTTTTAAAAGTTTATTTATTTTAACAGAAAGCGAGAGAGCACAATCAGGGAAAGGTCAGAGAGAGAAGGAGAGAGAATCTCAAGCAGGCTCTGTGATGTCAGCACAGAGCCCAACTTGGGGCTCAATCTCATGAACCATGAGATCACAACCTGAGCCGAAATCAAGTCCAACACTTAATCGACTGAACCATCCAGGTGTCCCTATTTCATATTTCCCTGTAGTCCCATGTATATCTCCTTTGTAACACAACACAATTTAAATTTACAGTAAGTTGTGTAATTGTGCTTAGTATCCACTGCATACACTAGAAAACAACATGCACAAAGGCAAGGACATTGCCTCATGTTTTCCCCTCACAGTATCCCCAAACCTAGCACATAGAAGATACTCAATTAATATTACATGGATAAACGAATGATTGAATGAATAAATGAGTCTATGTTTATGGGTTTATATAGTTTTTGTTCATAAACATATCCAAATATTCATATTAACAAAGTTATTTTAAATTATTACTTTAATACAAACTTAAATAAAAAATAATAGTCTCTGATGGACGTGCTTTCACAGGCATGGAAACAGAAGTGGCTAAAGATCTGAATTTATTCACTCTCAAGGTGGTATTACATCCAAATTTATATGAAATGGTTCTAATTTTTGTAACGGCATAATTTTGCTGAACACCATCCTCCGCTTTCAAAATTGTTTCAATTTGACCAGCGAATTAAATGGTCATCTTACTTGTCATAAAGGCAATTCTTGGAACTCTTTGTGAAATATGTGCTTTACCATAAGAGAGATATATTCCAAGGTTCCAATTTTATTTTTTTATTTAAAAAAAAAATTTTTTTTAGTGTTTATTTATTTTTGAGAGACAGAGAGAGACAGCATGAGCGGGAGAGGGCAGAGAGAGAGAGGGAGATCCAGAATATGAAGCAGGCTCCAGGCTCCGAGCTGTCAGCTCAGAGCCCGACGTGGGGCTCGAACTCATGAACCGTGAGATCATGACCTGAGCCGAAGTCAGATGCTCAACTGACTGAGCCACCCAGGCGCCCCTCCAAGGTTCCAATTTTAGATATTTGCTTTCTCTTTAGATGTATATGGAAAGTGTAAGTATAATGATAGTCTATTAAAATATAAAAATATTTTGGATATTGTTGAGCTTAGAGAATTATCAGATAAATACCAAATGTGGGGCATTCCGTGTTAAATAAATTCCAATGTAGGCTATTTCATTAAGTGAAGTTTCCCAATTGCAATCTGACAGGCCAAGCTTTATTTTTTTACCCCACTATTATATTCAGTTTTTCTTTATACTTTAGAAGTTGTTCTCTACCAGAGCTGGCCCCAATTCAATATTCAGTTAAGTCGCTCAGGGAAGAGATGTAAATGACCTGCTGGGCCATAAAGTCCAAACCACAAAAGAGTATTCTAATAATAACGAACACCTTTGTGTTTTCTTTGGCAAAACCTGGATACAATTCCAAAAGAATACTCAGTTGTTCAAATAATAGATAAGATAGTAACAAATTTTATTTTATGTATGGTAAATTTTCAGAAAATGAATAAACTAATAAATGCACAGTCCCTTTTTATAAACCCTCCTCCAAATTATTTCAAATCATAAATGGACCTTATTTCTTTATGTCAGTAAAACAACATGGAAAATGTAGAGGATTTAAGTATTAATCATCTTAACGTTTCTACATTTAAATTAGTGTGTACAATAGAAAAGTCAATTTGAGAATACAATTGAAAAACAGGAAAAAAAGAAAAACATGGGTGTGAATACATTCTTGCTTCTTTTTTCAAATGCTAGTGAGAGTTACTCATTGCAAATACTGTCTTAGGATTTTTTTTTAAGTTGTTGCTAATGAAACAGAAAAAAATTATTCATCAATAATAGGATACATTATTAAAAAGTGTCAAAACACCTATCTTCTTTATTTTAAGGTATTTTACTAAAATATCAGTGTAATATACTCCTAAATGGACATGTTTTTAGTGGATCTGACTACTGTCAAAGAAGGACCTTGAAACAGAGAAGGCTTGAGAAAACCCAAATGCTTCCACATTAGACTCTTACAGTAAGAGAATATGTTAGTATCCTTCACTGGGTCCTTATTCCCCCAATAGGTCTAATTCAAAATTTAATTGCACCATTGATAAAGGGTGGGGAGGGAGTATCCCTACAGCTACTCAGAGCTTGGGTGCTACTAGCTAGCTGTATCACACCCAGAGTTTCCAGACATGGAGAAAAATATGCCTGCTTTTTGGATAAAGGTCCTTGAGGTAAACCCAAATTTAGAGCACAGAAAGCTCTGGGCAGAGAGACAAGCCTATCACTGGTCAGTAGGGAGAAATCTACATTCTTACCCTCACTTATTCATTTACTAACTTACATCTATTGAGGATCCACAGTGTGCCAGGCACTGTGCTGGGTCTAACACCAAGGGAAGCAAACACAGTTCCTGCCCTCATGGAATCTATGGTGCAGTACAGAGAGGAGATGGGCATTAAATAATCCCACCAATATATGTATAAACATGAAATGAGATAGAAGCTGGCCCAGACAAGGGGGCAGGAAGTAAACAAAGCCTAATCCATCAGATCTGGAGGATCATGAGGAGATAACTAAGCACACAGCTGGGGGCAGGAAGGGATTGTCAGAAATCACATCCCAGTTCCAGGGAACAGCATGTGCAAAGATCCCATGACAGGAGGCAGCATTATGCACTCACAAAACAAACATGAAACTAGAATACAGAAAATGAGAGGAACTATGGCCAGCCTAAAAAAAGAAACTGTCAGAAGATGTGAATGTGATCTTTCCCAGAAAATGCAAAGAGTCAACATCCAGGAGCTGCTATTGCTACTGGGATATGGGAAGGTGTTTTCTTGGAAGGCTCAGTAAAACTTCAGTTCCTGTGGAATAGCTGCCAATTTAATCACAACATAGGCAATTATTTCTATGAAGAAATGAGAAACAAATTACAACCAATTTTGTTGCTACTTGTGTATGTTTGAAAAAACATTTCTCACTACAGCCATGTAGCAGAAAATTAAGGTAGTTTCTCTCTACTTCAAAATCAGACTGTTTCCAAATTGTCCTTCTACCACTTACCTGCTGCATGACCTCGATTAGTTCACCTCATTTGTGCTTTAGGTTTCTTAAATTTCAAATGGAGAAATGTTATTATATGCCCCATAGAATACATGTCAGATATGGAAAATTCTTCTAAGATTGTTGGACCCTTAAACATGCAATAAACACTGATCATTGCTACAGCAGGCCCATGCAGCCATCCATCCCCCTGGTGCTGTCACGGTGACTGGCAAATAGCTCACGGCTGTGCCTCTCCTGAAAAGTGCCTTCAGGGGACAGGAGCCAGCTTGCGCAAAAATGCTACATCCTTCAGCTAATTTTGACTGAGAGGAGGTATAAAGTCCTGCCCCACCCCAAAGTGTGACAACTCTGTGGTGTTAGTTATACCCCAGAACTCCCTGCAGGATCAGGCTGAGACTTTATCTTTACCTGACTACTTCCCCTGCCTTATCCTGCTTCCCTCACCTGTCTTTCAGCTTTCTTCAGAGAACACTCTCAGTAAATCACCCCTCTCTGGCTCTGCTTCTCTTTTCTGCTACTCTTTGAGACTTCACAATCATTTTTGCAAACTAAGAGCTCAGTTCAGCTGACTTCCAAAAAAACAAAAAAAAATAGGTCTTTGTTATCTAACAGTTTCACACTTAGTGCCCAGTTAATGCCTTTTACAGGTTTCTATTATTGTACATTTATCGGCTTACGTCTTTAACAATAAGCTGCCCTAGCCTGTGAACTTCAGAAGAGCAAAAGTTGTACATTATCCAGCTTTTAGTCCACAGGACACAGCACAGGGTCTCACATTAATAAGAACTAAGCAATTAACTTGATCTACTTGATTATAAAGCATGAGGTTGTGCAACATGCACATCATTACATTATTGTCAGAAGTGAATCTCCCATGCAAATAAACGATACGAGAGCACTTTCACTTTGGAGATTAACCCAGCCTAGCCCAAATGACACTTTTCCTATTCCAAGTTGCTGGCTGATCTGTTTGCTTACACACCAAGTTCACTAATGCTGCCTTTCAGGATTTTCTGCCTCATTCTTATACACCTTTATAACAGACTCTAAAATCCTTGATGTCATTGCATGCTGAGAAACAAATCAGGCAAGAAACCATTAAAAATCCTTTGACATTATGAAAATACTCCCAGAATGAAAAACACTCCCAAGAATGTCATTGTGTCCTTGAAATTTACCTTAAAAATAGTATTATCTACAATATACTGACACTCAACACAATTCATTTGGCACTACTGCCCAACAGGGAGAAAAATATTCAGAGGATAATTTTGAAATAGGCAACTGACACCTCATTATTTCACAACATAGGCGCAACAAAGATTAATGGGGATTTTTTTTTCCAGAGAGACAGAGAGAGATGGAAAGAGAGAATCCCTAGTAGGCTCTGCCTACAAGAGGCTTGAACTCACATAGGATGAGATCTTGACCTGAGCCAAAATGAAGAGTGGGACACTTAACCAACTAAGCCACCCAGGCACCCCAGTGGGGAATTTTAAATAAGGAGATATTTGCAAATGAAGCAACTGACTGATGGAATTCTCTATCTGATGAAATGACTGGAAGAGAAGCCTGAACTCAGAAAATTCAATCAGCTACAAGGTGATTCAGAGTGCATATGCATGGCCTTATTTACATACAGCATTTTCTCCAGCTGCAAATGTAAAATGTGAATCTATAATATTCATCTACTATATTCACATGTGCGTGCAAATAGCATATCTGATGTAATAAAAGATATTCTTCTGATTCCTTCACTGTCATAATCAACACATTTATATTCATGTCTCTCCTATTTATTCATCCCAAACACCAGAGCCATCAGGAGGCACTAGGCAGGACTTTTAACATCCCAAGTCTTGTTTTCCTCCATAAAATTGGGATAAAGCTTATTTAGTCATCTAATCTAAATATCCTGCAGCTCAGCAATAAAGAAAAAAATATGCGAAATTGAGCATTTTTTTTTCCTTTAAACTCAGTAAAAATGAATAGAACCTTCAAACCAAAGAGAACAGGCTGGGAAGAATGCATGTTGAAAGCTGATTTAACCAAATAATTTAGATTGGAATGTCTGATCCACAAGATAAGTATAAAAAAAAAAAAATAAGACCAACACAGTCACATTTTCCTCTAAGAAATAGCAAACACCTGGGCACATACTATACAGCCTTATTTTCAATAGGGAACAGTGGCTCATCCATTAAATACATTCTTAATTTTGCTATGGACAAGAACCTAGAATATATATATAAGTTTGTCTCTGAGAGAAAAACGTACAGGGCAAATTCTAGTGTATAAATTTTAAGCACAGTGTGAACAATAATCTACTTTTCTCCTTGGTAAAAATGTGAAAAGCACTTTTGTCTTCTCTTAATTAAGGGCCACATGCTGACTCTGTAGTAATCAAAGGTCTCATTAGTCCCAGGGAAATTTTGGTATGATCACATTATGTATAGACTGCATACATATATATACATATACATATATATATACATAGACATATATATGTACACACACATATATATACATATACATATACATACATACATATATGTATATATATGTGTGTGTACATATATATGTCTGTGTATTCCACATATTTGCATCTTATAGGAGTTGCTGCAATTAAATTCCTTGACTGAGGTATGATTTGTAGAAATTTGTGTCAGTAGTTGGAATATGAAATCTGTTTTTTTTTTCTTTTTTTCCCTGAGAACTATAGAGTAGGTGCAGACAGATTAAGATGTGTTAGGCACTAGTGAGCTCAAGTAAAACAGAAAGACAGGTCTTATTTTGATACATGGTTTAATATCTTTTCCATAGACAATCCACCTTGAGAAACTCAGTGTGATGTTTAAGTATTTACAAATAATTTTCTCAGGATTTCTAACATCATTTCTTCATTGATAGCTTCCTATTCCATAAGGAAGAAGATAAGCACATATTTTTTGAAACATGTATTGAACACCTCTTCCTTGCCTGGCATGGACTGTTTTACCTTATCAATTTTTATCATACTTATGATATAAAAGATGAGGTGAAGAATGGAAGCCACAATCTACAATAATCATCAAATTCATTTTGCTGGTGAGAGGTAAGCAAAAGAACCTAATACATTTTAAATAATTTGTTAAAATTTTTAGTCCACTGTCTTAAGAAAATATGGTCTAATACACAAATTTTGATTCAAGAGATTCAGAAACACATTCTAAAGATATTTTAAATACTTTTTAGAGCACAAATGGGATTATAAACTTGTTGGCTTTCATGTTAGACTGTAAGTTTCTAGAAAGAAGGGACCGTATCTTATTGAACTTTCCACTTATAAAAGCACTTAATCACTTTAATGTTCTTTCTTTTTTCATTAATTGAATGAAGTCTGCATGTGTTTAGTGCTGAATACATGTTTACTGAAGTAGAAAATATTTTTGTGGCAGTTAACTTAGAGGGACCTCCAGTGATTCCCACCTACTGATGTTTATACCTTTGTGCAATCTCCTTAGTGCAAGTGGAACCTGTGACTTGCTTCAAATCAATAGAATATGCAAAGGTGATAGCTGGTCACTCCCATGATTAGGTTAAATTTTATAAGACACCAATTTTAGCAACTGGAGAAATAGACTCTTCCTGCTGGATTGTTGAGGTGAGTCCTTATATCAGAAAAATCCATGTAGCAATAAACTATAGGCAGTCTCTAGGACTTAGGCAGACTCCAGCCGATGCCAGCAAAATACCAGCCTCTTTCATGTAGGGTTAATGGGAAACCACCCAAACCAATCTTTTTGGAATTTAAGAAAAAAACCTTATGACTTAACAAAATTTCTTGTTGTGTTGTTAAATTATTCCTGACCCTTTCTGAGAAATAAAGTAATGAATCATAGAATTTTTAGAGCTTAGTCTCCAAAGGTTGCAAATACATGCTCACAGGACAAGACAAGGAATATAAATGAGCAAACCAAGTCAGCTGTAGGAAAACCTAGTGGTGCAAGGGCTGCATGAATGGCAACTATCATTATGCCTCAGTGTTTGGAATCGAGCAAGGGGCAGCAGGAATGTAGCACACTGGAGAGCACATGATGCATCTAAATGGCTCAGTAGCTGCTTGCCCACAAGTGCTTATTGGTCCCAGTGTTGCTAGATATTGAGAATTTTTTCAAAATACACCAAAACCATAAATTATTATTAGGACCCCCCCATCTGAACTCTAAACATTGAATAACTAATTATTTTAAGTTTTTAAGGCCTGCCTCCATAACAAGGTGCTTTTAGAATAAAACATTCACTCTATTTTGACCCAAGCCTTCCTCTAGAGCTGAGGAAATCAAGAGCCAATATGGGTAGATTATCTGTAAAAGGCCCTGTAATTAGGAAACAGAAGATTTGGTTATTATAACCTCAGCTCATGCACCTGGAAAGTACAATATGAAATTAGAGATTAAAGATTCACATGCAATCCTTTTTAAGTATAAATTATTAATTTGTGTCAATTGAAAACAAGGTACAGCTAGTTTTATAGTGGAAATGATATGCTTATGAGGTTAAAGGACTCTTTCTACCCTTTATTTAGTGATTCAAAAGACAAAAGCAAAGTATATGCAAAATTCATTCAGTCTAAGCATGACAAATCACTATTTACCAGTCATGTGCAAACACTAACATTGTTTTAAATATCCATACACTTCAGAGTGAGGCTGTCAGCTTTCTCCTTTGTCTAAATCACACTGCCTTCCACTAACAGTGAGTGAATGTCAAACCATAGCTGCAGCTTCTTGGAATCCAACCAATTAAGGGATTCACAGTAAAGGTATTCCTCCCTAGAGTTCACAAGGAGTAATGGGGTAAAAGCAACCCAGCATTCCATCTCTGTGCACAGAGACCCTCAACCTTTCACTGAGCTCCAGCTTTGATTTATGAGTTGGTGGCATATGGCTCAGATTTCAGAAGGTCTGATAATTTCAGTGATAATTATCTAGGTGTGAATGTGTGGATGATCAATAACATTATTGTGTCCTGGGTAGTCAATAGGTATACACGTTCATATTATTTACAATTCAGGCAAACTGACCAAGAGACATGTCTAGAATGCCTCATGTGGAAGATTAAACAAGGTAAGAAATGTATCAGCTGCTTTTCCTTTTCAGGGAAATTCAATCAATGTTTAGATGTGCATTATATAGCTGTGTTTATTTAGTAGAATATTAAGAAGTTTGAAATGACTTTGAGTCATTATTTACACCAACTGAGGGAACAGTAATATCGTCAGTATAAAACAGTGACTAAAAAAGCATTTGGATTTGGCTTTTGGTACATTATAGTTTTTCACGCCTTGCATTTACCTCTACTAAACCTTTATTGTAAGGATGAATCACTAAATAGGTCTAGAGAGAAATGGGAGGCACTGGGAAAGTGAAACATATCTTCATTTGACTGAACAACTTCCATTCATTAAAAATGAGACTGGGGTCTATTGGCATGTCCTTTTAACCCACCCCACCCCCATTTCATTCAAATTTCTGACTCCTAGCACAGCATTCACTCTGGGGAAAAATATATTTCTTGATATTAAAAATATTTATTAAAGTAATGTGTGCATAAAGCTCAAACAAAAACTAGTAGAAAAGCCTTATTTTAAAGGACAGTAATTGTTATGCTTTTTACATCTCCTATTCCTGCTGGCAAAGGGAAAACCATTTTAATTTTGCTAATTGTTTCTGTTTCTGTTGTAATACTGGTAATCTTACAAAATCTTGTATCATTACTTCTAGGTGTATTAACCTTTATACATCATTTATTGGCTTTTTGCAGTGATAAAGTAGGAAAAAACTGATGTCCTAGCAGGATTACGCTGGCTCATAATTGAGTAGAGTGATCAATCCATCCTCCTTCTCTTTGCATGATAACATTTCAAAACTAGGAGGAAAAATGTTCATGTATCATGTTTTTCTTTAGAGAATGTCTTTTATCTCATTGCTAAGGACTCTGCTATTCTAGCCATCAGTGAATTGGGATTCTACAGAGGCAGTTGAATGCTGAAACCAAAAAATGTCATTAAAGATATTCCCTAGCAAGTCAACTACAACTATTAACTTCTTCCTTAGTCCCTTCTTAGTTTTAACCCTAAGCAAATCATTCTAGGAAATGTTTTAGGGATTCTCTTATCTATTAAATGATAACTTTATTTATAGACATCCATGATTTCTAGAACTTCCTGACTTCTTTCTCATTTGAGTTTCAGCCTCACTCATGTCTCTGACATGTTTTAGGTTACACTTTAATTATTCTACCTATAGGACTCACTTTCCTTAGTCTCATTTTTCAGCCATTTGGTGATAATAAACCAAGTCAGTCTGTCTTTCTACTGTAATCTCACTTCATTTCTATCCGCATTGAGACATGATATACTGGAAAGCACGGACCACCAGGAACCCACAACCTAATTTCCATTTCTTAGTTTCAATGTATGGCTTGGGACCCATCTAGAAAAAAAGAGCATTGAACTAAATGAACCCCAGGCCCTGGGTATCTGCCCTACTTGATGTCATCACAGTGGTTAGCTTCATGGCTCTAAGAGCTGATATTTAGTCAATATGCACAACTGTGGACACACCAGGTATTTAAACCAGTTTCTGTTGTCATCAGTCAGTGCCCCATCAGAATAATCCATTCACCCAACAAATATTTACTGAATTTTTAATTTGAGTATGATGGTCACTAGGCCTGAATATGTCTGGCTCTGCTGGCAACTTAATGTGTGACTCTAACCCAACCATTTAACATATCTGGGTTTCAAATCTGGAATACTCAAAGTCCTTTTTGTTCAATTGATCTGAGGCATCAATGATTGTACTGAACTCAGTGAAATTCACTTTTTAAAGTTAAAGGAAGTAAGTAATATTTTTATAAAAGCCATATAAGTTAGTTTTAAATTATAAATAAAGATGAGTAAAGCCAGTTGCATGAGGAAAAGAGTACAGCCATTTAGTCTTTGAATAAATGTCCAATTATCTGTATAATCTCATTTTCAAGTTTCTAGCCATATTTATACATTCGGTTGATTGGAATTTGAGTCTTGAGGAGAGATCTTGATTTGACAGAGTAAATATAACATGTGATCTTGGAAATAAATAATTCCATTGAACACTGCCAACCACAATTCCACTCTTTTTTCAAAGCGCCAGTTAGGTTCTAACTCCACAGCAAACAGATGAGCATGTGCTCTGTGCCAGGTCTGGGAGAGCTCCCTGGCACACCAAAATGTGTCAAAAATTATCCTCACCTTCAAGCATTTTAAAATGCAGGAGTGTGACAGGCACAAAACCCCAGCCGGTCTATAAAAGGCCATGGCTTGCTGAGTCCCTATATCAGCGGCATCACAGGAGCAGCCACTGTGCGGTTACACAGAAAAGGGCTGCCAAAGGAGACGGGATCTAAGTGTCCTTGATTTTTTTGAAAATCAAAAGCTAATATATACATACACCATAATATATACATATATTATTATACATACATATAATACACATTTTATTAAAAATCAAGAGCTAATACATACATGTATGTGTGTAATAAATATGCACATGTGTGTTTATAGGTGTATGTATACAAGGTGAGTGAGAATGAAAAGACATGAGGGGGGGCACCTGGGTGGCTCAGTCGGTTAAGCGGCAGACTTCAGCTCAGGTCACGATCTCGCGGTCCGTGAGTTCGAGCCCCGCGTCAGGCTCTGGGCTGATGGCTCAGAGCCTGGAGTCTGCTTCCGATTCTGTGTCTCCCTCAATCTCTGCCCCTCCCCCGTTCATGCTCTGTCTCTCTCTGTCTCAAAAATAAATAAAAACGTTAAAAAAAATAAAATAAAATAAAATAAAAAAAGAAAGGACATGAGGACCCATTCTCATCATTAGATTAAAATATTTAATTTATATGAAGTGCTTTGAACAATTCCTGGCATATAGTATGGACCACCAAAGGATGAGCTATTAGGTTATGGGAACCTTCTGATGCTGACAAAGTCCAGTGCACTGGTGAAAGCAAGTGATTACTGAGCTGCATCATACTCCCAAGCCTTAATTCTCCTGCCCTTCTCTCTGGGCACATCTACCTAGCAGAAACTCAATGGATGGGCTTACTCTTCTGGAACACAGGGTGGACATATGAACCAGTTAGGTCAAAGCATCTCACTTTCCTATTTTGGGGTCCTTCAAATGGCCAGTAGTACTGACCACACTGGATTTCTTCTCTACATTTTTCTCAAATCTGTCATTGTCCTAGTTTTTTCAACAGTGCAAAATTATTTTTTATGCAAAAAGAAAAAGATCATTGATAGAAATGTCATTGTGTGAAAAGAGATAATGTTTCCGAACAAATTGGGTAAGAACCTTAGAATGAAATAATTAGGGATTTTTAAGTACTTTAATATATGTTAACAACAAGAATTAGCTGTAGTTTTATTTTTAACATGTAATCTGTTGAATAAATTTTGAGATTTATGCATACTATTTTTCCTCTGAAAATTTTCTTGGAATTCTAACAATATACAGTTTCTGATTTTGTCTTTTAAAAGCTAGTTGCAGATAAGATTTTGCTCTCATGCAAAAGGTTAGCATTTGCTCAATTAAAGAGAGTATATTCTTTGCAATCTCTAACAAATTCCTTTATTAATTTCTCAAGAAAATTCAGTAGTAGGTGTTAGGAAATAAAACTTCTTATTGTATTCTTTAAAAAAAAATCCATATAGGGAGTTAATAATCTTGTTTTTTGAAAAAAAAAACTTAAAAGGAAATGATACTTTTACAATGAGTCTGAAGACAGAACAAAAAAAAAAATTAGCCTTTCGTAATTTATAAGAAAAGACAGAGATGTATTTTTATGTTGTCGAGAACAAAACCTCATAAACATTCCATCCATGGCACAAATCTCAAAACCTTTCAAGAAACAATTAAGTGAAGCACATCTGAATGTGCTGTGTTGTGAAAATGCTGAATGAAAAATCTGTGGTGTATCCCCACTTCACTGCAGGTGATGGCTGCTGCTGCTTTTCTAATGAAGTATCTTCCATCAGAAAGCTTTCAGCCAAAAGTAAGAGTCCTTTCTCTAAATGCAGATGTGTGGCAGTAGGCATTATCTGAGCCAGTAGAGAAGCTGTTCACCAGATTTTAGGAGCTAAATATTACAATAAAAACCAGTCAGTCCTGCAGTCACAATTTCTACTCAGCTTTGACTAGCAAGCGGGAAATCCACTTGCAGGGTCCTGGTTCCCCTCTGGCTTCTTTCTCAGCTTTGGACTGCTTTTGCATTACCATCTCCACTGTTATTTCCATTAACCAATTATTTCCTGGGGCAGAAGAAACCTTAAACCAGCAACTCTTTCATGCTTAATCTGTTTTCAATTGCTCGATGGTACAGCTATAATGGTATTCTGTGCTGTTAATTTGTAGACTTTATTAACCAATTTTTATTAGCTATTAATTTGAAAAGTTTGTTTGTTAGTTTTTGTAGGCCTGTAACTAACCCATGCAAGATTTGCAGAGGGGGAAATAAAGACAAAGGAAAACCAATGCACTACAAGAATGGGAAATAGATGCAGGATTACACCCTTCAATCAGGAGATTGCTGACTACATCAGAACAGAGCCCCCAGTAAATAGAATGGTTGTGATGAGACCTTGTCATAAGCAATGCTGTGAAAGGATTACTGAAGACATTAATTCAGAAATGAGAGTATCAAAAGTGACCTGAATAAACCAGCAGTGCTCTGTAGCAAGATGAGCAACCAAGAAAAAGCCAGACAAGTCACGTTCTACTTTTAAGACTTTATAAGTACTTCTCAGTGCCTCCCTCCACCCACTAAAACATGGCCCCAGTCCCCAAAGAAAAGCAATGACCCTTTATAATGTTTTAGTTACTCATCAAAACACAGGCTTGTGACTTTATGCTCAATGCCTCTCAGTTTGTGAAAATCTGGGGAATTGGCTTGAGGTTTTTTCACCAAATGTGAGAAGGCAATGCTTTTCTGTATTTCCCTCTCAGCTTTGCTGATTTTGCAAAAGTCTCTCACCCTCTGTTTCTCCATCTGCACATCAGGGAAACTGCAGCAGCCACCAACCTAATTCATGGGGATGTATGAGTTTTTAATGAGACAATATTTATATAGTGCTTTGAGCTTCTAGGGAAACTCTGCTATATAAATACTAGCTATCCTCAAGGTACTATTAGCATAATCTACTGAGTAAAATGAGGACTTTTATTAAGGATAGCAAACAAGAAAAATGGTTCTTCAGCAAAAGCTATCGGGGGATTACCCTTAAAAACATTAATTTATCCTCTTTCTCAAATTCCTGTTTTAGTATGAATGACAAGTTGGGAGTAGGTAGGAATAGGTACAACTCAGTTAAGACTCACTAGACCCAGGAGCACATCTAAAACTGGGTGCCTACTTTAGATTTGACCTCTCAGCAAGGAAAGAGACACTTAACGCTTCTTATTTAGATTTAAAATAGAAGTTGCTAAGTAAGCAAACACAATTGGAGCAATACCTGATGGTATAGCTCTTTCACTTTTGAATTAAATAATATTTTCTTTAGGAGTCATGTTCCATGTTGATGGCAAAAACTGGAGAGTGTAATGAAGAAGGAGATAAAGGAAGACCAGTAGACCATGTGCTAGGGAGAGACAAATACAAGTTGGCAGCTATAGGAATAACATTAGCTTTATACTTCACAGTTAACTAACATATCAAATTAATTCATTCCATAATACCATCTTTGAAGTCCCTGTTATTATATTATCCTCTGCATCAGTTTGCTAGGACTAACCACAGACTGGGTGGCTTAAAAAACAAACTTATTTTCTCAACAATTCTAGAGGCCAGAAGTCAGATATCAAGGTGTGAGTAGGGTTGATGTATTTTGAGGCCTTTTTCCTTGGATTGTAGATGGCTATCTTCTCCTTCAATTTTCACATGGTCTTTCCTTTGTGTGTCCCTATATTCTAATCTCTTTTTATAAGATCACCAATCATATTTGGATTAGGGCTACCTTAATATCTTTATTTCATCTGACATCTCTTTAAAGGCTGTATCTTCAAATACAGTCAGTCTTAGGTATCAGGGGTTAGGACCTCAATATATAAATTTAGGGTTGAGGAGAACACAATTCAGCCCATAACATCCCATTTTACAATAGAGAAATTAACATAAAGAGGATAAGTGATTTCTTTAAGAGCTTTAGACCCCTTAAATCAATTATCTGATGGCTCCAGTCTTGAGTCTTGAATTCTGACTCCTGAGTCCTCACTCTTGTGGGATGGAAGGGCTATAAGGGTCTTCATGTGGGAGAGAAGCCATTCTCAGAAGTCAGAAATGGCTTTGCATGCCTTCAGGAAACAAACTAATTCAGCTGAAGCCATTAACTAAAAAAATATATCTATACCATTTTAAAGGGAAACAAGCATAGTCAAATATTATTTCTTGTCATTCAAAAGTATTCCTAAATAGGCTAGTCATAGGCTTATAAAAATAACTTGGGAGGGTGGTAGGGAGGGATTTCTTGGAGATGGCAGGGGCAGGTTATCATTATTCCTAATTAATCATACGACACGTAGAATTTGCAGTTACTCGTTAAAATACTTTTCCAACTCTATGCCCATTTGATAGTTCCATCATATTTCCATATATAAGATTTTATTCCCCCAAAAAGAGTAGTTATTTCCATCTGTTTCTTCCACCACCTCAACACAAGACGTAAGGAGGCACCTACTGAGAGGGTCCAAACATCTGGATAAAGTTTATCAACCAAATGTTTCAGAAAATGCAAAAGAAATGTCCAAAGAGTATTAAGGCATGGAGTGTTAAGGCATGGCAGGTTTAATAGCAGTGAGCTGGATCTCATTTTCTCAAAATTCATTCTTTACTACTTGTCCAAAATGACCCCCTATCCACCTTATTTAAAAACAAATGTTCCCTTCCTGTGAGCATTTTACATTTAGTCTGTATCATTTTTATTTATTTTATCTTGAAAATCCTTGAGAAAAGGGACAGAGCCAACTTCTAGACCAGAAAGACAAAGTAGGCATCATCAGACCTGTTTCTACTCTTAACCACTAACGAAGTCATTGAGCCTTGCTTTTTCATCTGAAATTTGCAAGTAATAGCGGCCTGCAGGGCCAGTTTCATGGGTGTGCAATAACATAGGGGCCCAGTCTTAAAAGGGCCCCATGTTTGGTTTAATGCTCTGCTGACATTGTTTTTGAAATTCATCATCATTCTTTTGAACAAGGAAGCTCACCGTTTCATTTTGCACTGGATCCCACAAGTTCTGTAGCCAGTCCTTCATACCTGCCCTCCCTGCTTCACAAAGCCTGAAAAACTGCTTGGTAAACTAAAGAGCTCTAACTGTATAGGATAAGTCAAAGTTCACTTTCACAGTATGTGAATGAAATAATGAAGAAGTGCCTCCAAATGAAACTAGCAGTGGGAAAAAAAGCTGGAAACTTGGCATCCAGCCCTGGACTTGTCACTGTCTTGGTGGCTTGCACAAAGCATTTATCTCTTCATACCCTCAAGAGTTCATCTGAATGATGATTTTTTTGTTTCTCTTCTCTGGTGACATTAGTGGCATAGTGCCATCTGGGAAGATTTAAAAAAAATTGTACACACACACACACACACACACACAAACCAGTTCTTGCATCTTACCCTCAGAAAGTCTGTAATTTCATTGTTCTGAGCTAAAGTCTGAGTAAACTTTGGGTATTGGCATTTTTTAAAGATCCTAGATGGGTAAAGAATGTGGAGCAACTAGAAGCTGAGTATATTTTGGTATAACTACTGGAAAAATGAGTTGTTGTATACACTGAACACACACATATACCATGGTTCAGAAATTCCACTTTGGATATATGCCTAAGAAAATATTTACATATGTTCACCAAAATATTCATAGCAATATTTATGGCAGCACTATTTGCAATATCTAAAAACTGCAATCAACCCAAATGTCCATCAATAAAAGATGTAAATAAATGGTGGCATATTCACATACGAAGCATACGACAATAATGAGAATGAAGGCGTTACGGCTACTTGCAGACTCTCACAAACCTAGTGTTGAGCAGGAAAAAGAAAAAAAGACACAAAAGAACATAAAACAGTATTATTTATTTCATGGATATAAATTTCAAAAATATTTTACAGGATTCAACATCAGGACAGGAGTTACTTTTATAAGGCAGTAATGACTAGGAGGAGTAAGAGGGCTTCTAATAAATAGGAATGTTCTGTTTCTGAATTCGGTAATGGTTACATGGGTATATATTCATTTTATGAAACTTAATAGAGCTAAGCACTCATGGTTTGTACATGTTATATTTCAATGATAAGCTAATATTAAAAATACCTGCATAATTTTAACATGCAGCCCAAGGTTGAGAATTACAAGACTAGACATCTACAATGTTCCTTACAACACTGAGCATTTTTCTTACACTTTTCTCAGATCTTTATCTCTTTTAAGATTGAGTAACACTAATAGTGCCCCTCATGTTTCACTGATACTTGTTTCTTTTCACTCAATTCTCACATGCTCACCTTCACTACAAACAGGTCCCTCCATGTGCTGGTTCTGTAAGTTTTTTAATATGATAGTTAAAACGTCTGTGATTCAATCATGCACAAACTGTTTGATCACAGAAACAAATATTTCTTTATATCAAAGTGTTTAGTTACTCATTTGTTCATTATACATTCCACAGATAATCAATAAAGAGAAGGAAGAAGGTCTTGGTGCAATAACCTGGTACCGCTACATGCACCAGGCTTATGCAAACACTGTCCTGAGGACAGCAGAGTAAGTATGCTTCATTTTGTCCAGTTACCCTGGAGATTGCCTGTCTCCTCAGCAACTCATAAAAACAGATAACAGGCAGTCCACTTGCTCTCTGCTGGTGAAGAACATGTTGGAGAAATCTATTCGAAAAACCAACAAAACACCTAGGAGAACTTAGGGATGAATTTATCAATAAAGATCAATAGTGCTGCTTGCATGTTCTATAGCTCTGAGCACCCAGTCTAAACGTGCAAGTCAGGTAATGGCTGCACTGCTGGCATCAAACCCTTTCAGCCTTTTGCTCCTTAGAAAGCAGAATCCAAGAGATATGCATGAATAGGATCATAAACACAAAGCCTCCACTTGCTGGATAGCACTCAGAACTGCAGGGTATTCAGCTACATTGCTGTCTCAAAGGGGTTCTATAGCCTCACTGAGATCCAAAAACCCAGGACAACATGAACATGTCATGACCACAATGAAAGTTTTATGGATTTTTCTCAGAAAAAAAAAAGAATATTAATAAAAGTATATCTACTGTGGCACACTAATCGCAAATTTAAGGTAATTTTCTTGTGAATTCAAAGGCATGGAAATAAGAAATGAGGCTTGTGGCTGATTACATCTTACACTTTGGTAGCAGAGGTGGCATTTACACTTTAAAGAAAAGGAGATTGCCTTAAAGGCAACTAGAATGTTTAGAGTCTGTTTAGAGTCCCATGCTCCTCAAGAGGAAAGGAATACCATGTTTATATACTCAAGCTGCTAAGGTTGAACTCAAAGCAGTAAGAGGTGTGATAAAAATTTTTTAAATCAACTATGTTCAAGTCCCAAAACATGGTTTCCTGGAGAAATTGTCTAAAAATTATGTAAACTTTGCATACACTTTTGTTAACAACACTCTCATTCTAACAACCCTTCAACCAATAAAATGAAAATCTCTCCAAAATGTTTTGAAATTTATCACAAAAATGCACAATAGATAGGAATGTTCGGTTTCTCAATTAGGTAATGGTTAGATGGGTATATTTAATTCGTGAATCTAAGAACATAGATTAAATAAGGGAAAATTCTCTTTCTCCCTTTCTCTCATTGTCTCTCAATATATATATATTCCAAAGCTAACATAAAAAACTTAAGTATTTTGGCGTGCCTGGGTGGCTCAGTCAGTTGGACCAACTGTTGATTTTGGCTCAGGTCAAGATCTCACAGTCATGAGATAAAGCCCCTGCAGTGGGCTCCACGCTGAGCTTGGAACCTACTTGAGATTCTCTCTCGCCTTCTCCTCTCCCCGCTTGCACTCTGTTGAGTGCCCTCTCTCAAAATAAATAAATTTTTAAAAACTCCAATATTGCCCAATAAGTTTTTAAATTTATAATTATAAACTTATAATTGCAGTTGACTAAATTTTTATACAGGTATTATTAATTTGCAATGGGGATCAGTATTGAGGAATGTCTACTCCATTGATTTAAAATTATTTTTTATGGGGCACCTGGAGCCTGTTTCAGATTCTGTTTCCCTTTCTCTGCTCCTCCCGTGTTCATGTGCACTCTCTCAAAAATAAACTTAAAAAATAAATAAATAAAATTATTTTTTTAGGAGCACCTGAATGGCTCAGGCAGTTTAGCACCCAACTCTTGATTTTGGCTCAGGTCATGATCTCACAGTTCATGGGTGGGAGCCCTGCCTTGGGCTCTGTGTTGACAGAGCAAAGACTGGTTGAGATTCTCTCTCCTCCTCTCTCTGCCCCTCCCCACTCAACTTCTCTGTCTCTTTATCAAAGTAAGTAAATAAACATGTAAAAAAAAAAAACTTTCAAAATTATTTTTTAAGTACAGATTTAGTAATATCAATGGGTCATATTACTCTTCATTAACAATGTTCAATGAATACCTACTATTTATAACACTCTGTCCTTGATGTTCTAGGAGATAGAAAGATGCCTAAGCAAGGCCTTTACCTTCAAAGTACTTACATGTTTTAATGGGTGAATACCAAAGAAATAATGTGATACATGCAATGAATACTTTAACACTTCTGACTCTGAGTAGCTCTGAAGTTAGGCAGTTAGAGAGAGATTTTTTAAATAGACTTTATAGAGTGGTCAACTTAGATAACTGAAGTGTCTTCCAGAGAAATGGAATGATATGAACAAATTCACAAAACAATGTTCTTCAAAATGGGTTAATTAACAACCTGCATCACAACCCCTTTAAGAAACTAGTAGTCATATCCCTTCTGGATTGAGTAAGTCATTTTAAAGCTGACGAATATACTATCTTATTTTAATTCCACTTTGGTTAACATACAGTGTTGTATTTTTTTAGCTGCACAACATAGTGATTTAAGAATTCCATACATAACCCAGGACTCATCACAAGTGCACCACTTAATCCCCATCACTTATTTCACCTATCCACCCCCCCCCCACCTTCCCTATACATTTTTATATAGCATGCCAAGCAATCACTAACAACAAGAATACAATGCAAATAATATACTCAAATTAAAGACTAATATAGAGAAAAGTCAAGGAGGCCTGGGGAAGTGGCTTGAAATGGTTGATTGGAAAAAGAGCATGGACTTCTTTTTGTAAACATGGGAAACTTAATTAATTTGAGCAGTGGAACAAGGAGGTCAAAGAATTGTTCACTGATTCAGCAATGGTGTGAAGGACAGAATGGAGTAGGTAGAGTAATAAATGCAGAGTAAAAAGTGAGATGACCACTCTTGTTGTCCAGACATGAGGGACTATGTTCAGTTGGGGATGAAAGTGAGGCAAAGGAGGGAAATAAATGGATATTAACACAATTAGAAACAAACTGCAATGTTCACAACAGAAATGGAAAATTCTCATGTCAGTCTATCACCATGTTGAGTGCAAGGCATAGGCTAAGCTATTTGACCACACAATAGCTGTTTCCCCTCATCTGATTAATATTTCCTTTCTTTAATGGTTGCTATTTCTTTACCAATGATAATTCTATCAGCATTTAATTCCCCCTTTCAGATAAAAATGATTAAGAATCCCAATTACTGAATGCCATTGTTTTTTTATTGAGATATAATTGCCATACAACATAAGTTTAAGAAGTAGAGCTTGTAAGTTTGATACATTTATGTATTACAGTATGATTACCATCATGGGAATAGCCAACACCTGTTAGGTCCCATAATTCATTTTTTTTCCTTCTTTCTTTTCTTTCCCTTTCTTTCTTTTTTGTGGTGAAAATAAAATCTAGTCTCTTAGCAAATTTCAGTTTTCTAATATAGTATTCTTGAGTATATTCACTATGCTGGCATTACATCTCCAGATCTTATTCATCTTCTAATTGCAAGTTTTTACCCTTAAAAAAAATCTGCATAATCTTTTATACACACACCCCCAACTACCCTCGGTAGCCATCATTCTACTCTATTTCTATGTGTTCACCTATTTTTAGATTCCACATATAAGTGAAGTCCTACATTTTTTGTCTTTCTATATCTGACTTATCCCACTTGATGTAATTAATGTCCTCTTCTTGATAGTATTTGAGACCAAGAGTGTACTTCCCTAATACCTCCTCAGAATCATCCAGAACAAGCCCAAACCAACAAAAAACCCATCCAACTCCCTTCACTAAAATATTTCTTAAGTTTTTCTAGAGTCTCCCTTGCTGCAAAGTAAATAAACCTAACTTTGACCACAGTTATGTTCCACAGTGGACTTCAATATATAGGATATCAATAAAGACAAATCAACAATAAATGATTGGTCAATTGAATAAAGGAGATAAAAAATAACTTCAATGTATGAAGACTGAGCAAATGTAATAATACCTTGAAAGAAAAAGATATTAGAAGTATGAGCTAATTTTAGACTTGATAAACTTGAAGAGACAGCATCACATTCAGAGAAAATTTTGAGGACATAACACCTTTATGGGCCACTGGCAGTGGAAAAGATATTGAGAAGAGGTAGAGATAAAGCACCCTTATGCCAAGGTGTGCTTCATCCCCACCTTCAGCCCGACACAATACCCTCCTCCTTTTCCAACCCTGTATAGCATTCAAAGATTAAGGCATCCTCAGTTGTTTCTGACTAACCACTTTTTTGCACAACATCAATGGAGAGATCAGTAAGTCATTATGTAGATTATGTTATTCAGCCTTAAAAAGGAAGGAAATCCTGCCATTTGCAACAACACAGATGAACCTGGAGAACATTCTGGTAAGCAAAATAAACCAGACACAGAAAGGAAAGATAAATATTTCATGATCTCATTTATGTATAAAATCTTAAAGTCAGAGTAGTGAGAATGGTCATTACCAAGGACTGGTGCTGGGATAAATTGAGAGATTTTGGTCCAAAGGTACAATCTTTCAATTCCAAGATAAGTTCTGAAGACCTCATGTAATGTATAATACGTTGCATTATAGATCTCCAATGTTCTTAACACACACAACCAAATGTTAATTTCCTTAATTGAGGTTATCATTTCACAATATATACACCTATTAAAACATCACATTGTATACTTTAAATATACATATAATTTGTCAATTTTATCTCAGTAAAGAGGGGGGAGGGGGAGAAAGTCAATGAAAGCAATGAGCTAGTCTCTTTTCTCTGCTGTGTTCCAAACACCAGATCTAGCACATCACATAAGCACTCAACACATATGTGTTTAATGAGTGAAGGAGAACAACAAATGTGCTAGACCACAGAATGCTGAGAATTTGGTTAATCCCCATCACTGCTCTAACTGTGGGAGCAATGGATAGAGTTTCTAGTGACAAAAATAAATACGTAGAGTTGAATTCAAGTATTTTATAACTGAATCCAACAGAAACCTGAAAGACATCAGGCACACAGGATCTGAGGGAACATCAGCATTCAAACTATTCAACTCAGACAAACAGATGTGGATTCAAATCCCAGTAATACCGTTTCATGTCCCAGGATGACTACTATCAAAAATAATCAGTGTAGGGGGGAAGAGAGGGAAGATGGCAGCGTAGGAGGACGCTGGGCTCACCGCGTGTCCTGCTGATCACTTAGATTCCACCTACACCTGCCTAAATAACCCAGAAAACCGCCAGAGGATTAGCAGAACAGAGTCTCCGGAGCCAAAAGGAGATGAGAGGCCCACTGAAGAGGGTAGGAAGGGCGGCGAGGCGGTGCATGCTCCACGGACTGGCAGGAGGGAGCTGGGGCAGAGGGGCTGCTCGCCGGCCAAGCAGAGCCCCCGAGTCTGGCTGCCAAAAGTGGAGGGGCCTGATGGACTGTGTTCCAACAGCAAGCGCGACTTAGCGTCTGGGAGGTCATAAGTTAACAGCTCTGCTCAGAAAGCAGGAAGGCTCCCGAGCGCCATCTCCCCCACCCATCCCCCAGCCAAAATCCCAAAGGGAACCAGTTCCTGCCAGGGAACTGGCTCGCTCCCGCAAACACCCAACTCTGTGCTTCTGCGGAGCCAAACCTCCAGCAGCGGATCTGACTCCCTCCCGCTGCCACAGGGCCCCTCCTGAAGTGGATCACCTAAGGAGAAGCGAGCTAAGCTGGCCCCTCCTGCCCCTGTGCACCTTGCCTACCCACCCCAGCTAATATGCCAGATCCCCAGCACCACAAGCCTGGCAGTGTGCAAGTAGCCCAGACGGACCAGGCCACACCACCCCATAGTGAATCCCACCCCTAGGAGAGGGGAAGAGAAGGCACACACCAGTCTGACTGTGGCCCCAGCGGTGGGCTGGGGGCTGACATCAGGTCTGACTGCGGCCCCGCCCACCAACTCCAGTTATACACCACAGCACAGGGGAAGTGTCCTGCAGGTCCTCACCACTCCAGGGAGTATCCAAAATGACCAAACGGAAGAATTCCCCTCAGAAGAATCTCCAGGAAATAACAACAGCTAATGAACTGATCAAAAAGGATTTAAATAATATAACAGAAAGTGAATTTAGAATAATAGTCATAAAATTAATCACTGGGCTTGAAAACAGTATAGAGGACAGCAGAGAATCTCTTGCTACAGAGATCAAGGGACTAAGGAACAGTCAGGTGGAGCTGAAAAGCACTTTAAACAAAATGCAAAACAAAATGGAAACAACAACGGCTCGGATTGAAGAGGCAGAGGAGAGAATAGGTGAACTAGAAGATAAAGTTATGGAAAAAGAAGAAGCTGAGAGAAAGAGAGATAAAAAAATCCAGCAGTATGAGGGGAAAATTAGAGAACTAAGTGATACACTAAAAAGAAATAATATACGCATAATTGGTATCCCAGAGGAGGAAGAGAGAGGGAAAGGTGCTGAAGGGGTACTTGAAGAAATTATAGCTGAGAACTTCCCTGAACTGGGGAAGGAAAAAGGCATTGAAATCCAAGAGGCACAGAGAACTCCCTTCAGACGTAACTTGAATCGATCTTCTGCACGACATATCATAGTGAAACTGGCAAAATACAAGGATAAAGAGAAAATTCTGAAAGCAGCAAGGGATAAACGTGCCCTCACATATAAAGGGAGACCTATAAGACTCGTGACGGATCTCTCCTTTGAAACTTGGCAGGCCAGAAAGGCTTGGCACGATATCTTCAGTGTGCTAAACAGAAAAAATATGCAGCCGAGAATCCTTTATCCAGCAAGTCTGTCATTTAGAATAGAAGGAAAGATAAAGGTCTTCCCAAACAAACAAAAACTGAAGGAATTTGTCACCACTAAACCAGCCCTACAAGAGATCCTAAGGGGGATCCTGTGAGACAAAGTACCAGAGACATCACTACAAGCATAAAACATACAGACATCACAATGACTCTAAACCCGTATCTTTCTATAATAACACTGAATGTAAATGGATTAAATGCGCCAACCAAAAGACATAGGCTATCAGAATGGATACAAAAACAAGACCCATCTATTTGCTGTCTACAAGAGACTCATTTTAGATCTGAGGACACCTTTAGATTGAGAGTGAGGGGATGGAGAACTATTTATCATGCTACTGGAAGCCAAAAGAAAGCTGGAGTAGCCATACTTATATCAGACAAACTAGACTTTAAATTAAAGGCTGTAACAAGAGATGAAGAAGGGCATTATATAATAATTACAGGGTCTATCCATCAGGAAGAGCTAACAATTATAAATGTCTATGCGCCAAATACCGGAGCCCCCAAATATATAAAACAATTACTCATAAACATAAGCAACCTTATTGATAAGAATGTGGTCATTGCAGGGGACTTTAACACCCCACTTACAGAAATGGATAGATCATCTAGACACACGGTCAATAAAGAAACAAGGGCCCTGAATGATACATTGGATCAGATGGACTTGACAGATATATTTAGAACCCTGTATCCCAAAGCAACAGAAGACTCTTTCTTCTCAAGTGCACATGGAACATTCTCCAAGATAGATCACATACTGGGTCACAAAACAGCCCTTCATAAGTTTACAAGAATTGAAATTATACCATGCATACTTTCAGACCACAATGCTATGAAGCTTGAAATCAACCACAGGAAAAAGTCTGCAAAACCTCCAAAAGCATGGAGGTTAAAGAACACCCTACTAAAGAATGAGTGGGTCAACCAGGCAATTAGAGAAGAAATTAAAAAATATATGGAAATGGGGCGCCTGGGTGGCGCAGTCGGTTAAGCGTCCGACTTCAGCCAGGTCACGATCTCGCGGTCTGTGAGTTCGAGCCCCGCGTCGGGCTCTGGGCTGATGGCTCGGAGCCTGGAGCCTGTTTCCGATTCTGTGTCTCCCTCTCTCTCTGCCCCTCCCCCGTTCATGCTCTGTCTCTCTCTGTCCCAAAAATAAATAAAAAAAAAACGTTGAAAAAAAAAAATATGGAAACAAATGAAAATGAAAATACAACAATCCAAACGCTTTGGGACGCAGCAAAGGCAGTCCTGAGAGGAAAATACATTGCAATCCAGGCCTATCTCAAGAAACAAGAAAAATCCCAAATACAAAATCTAACAGCACACCTAAAGGAACTAGAATCAGAACAGCAAAGGCAGCCTAAACCCAGCAGAAGAA
Source organism: Panthera uncia (assembly GCF_023721935.1). NCBI lineage: Eukaryota > Metazoa > Chordata > Mammalia > Carnivora > Felidae > Panthera > Panthera uncia. The sequence continues at coordinate 74,174,464 of NW_026057577.1, read as the reverse complement.
GAGAAATAATAAAGATCAGAGCAGAAATAAACAATATAGAATCTAAAAAAACTGTAGAGCAGATCAATGAAAACAAGAGTTGGTTTTTTGAAAAAATTAACAAAATTGACAAACCTCTAGCCAGGCTTCTCAAAAAGAAAAGGGAGATGACCCAAATAGACAAAGTCATGAATGAAAATGGAGTTATTACAACCAATCCCTCAGAGATACAAACAATTATCAGGGAATACTATGAAAAATTATATGCCAACAAATTGGACAACCTGGAAGAAATGGACAAATTCCTAAACACCCACACGCTTCCAAAACTCAATCAGGAGGAAATAGAAAGCTTGAACAGACCCATAACCAGCGAAGAAATTGAATCGGTTATCAAAACTCTCCCAACAAATAAGAGTCCAGGACCAGATGGCTTCCCAGGGGAGTTCTACCAGACGTTTAAAGCAGAGATAATACCTATCCTTCTCAAGCTATTCCAAGAAATAGAAAGGGAAGGAAAACTTCCAGACTCATTCTATGAAGCCAGTATTACTTTGATTCCTAAACCAGACAGAGACCCAGTAAAAAAAGAGAACTACAGGCCAATATCCCTGATGAATATGGATGCAAAAATTCTCAATAAGATACTAGCAAATCGAATTCAACAGCATATATAAAGAATTATTCACCATGATCAAGTGGGATTCATTCCTGGGATGCAGGGCTGGTTCAACATTCGCAAATCAATCAACGTGATACATCACATTAACAAAAAAAAAAAAGAGAAGAACTGTCAATCGATGCAGAAAAGGCCTTTGACAAAATCCAGCACCCTTTCTTAATAAAAACCTTGAGAAAGTCGGGATAGAAGGAACATACTTAAACATCATAAAAGCCATTTATGAAAAGCCCACAGCTAACATCATCCCCAACGGGGAAAAACTGAGAGCTTTTTCCCTGAGATCAGGAACATGACAGGGATGCCCACTCTCACCGCTGTTGTTTAACATAGTGCTCGAAGTTCTAGCATCAGCAATCAGACAACAAAAGGAAATCAAAGGCATCAAAATTGGCAAAGATGAAGTCAAGCTTTCGCTTTTTGCAGATGACATGATATTATACATGGAAAATCCGATAGACTCCACCAAAAGTCTGCTAGAACTGATACATGAATTCAGCAAAGTTGCAGGATACAAAATCAATGTACAGAAATCAGTTGCATTCTTATACACTAACAATGAAGCAACAGAAAGACAAATAAAGAAACTGATCCCATTCACAATTGCACCAAGAAGCATAAAATACCTAGGAATAAATCTAACCAAAGATGTAAAAGATCTGTATGCTGAAAACTATAGAAAGCTTATGAAGGTAATTGAAGAAGATATAAAGAAATGGAAAGACATTCCCTGCTCATAGATTGGAAGAATAAATATTGTCAAAATGTCAATACTACCCAAAGCTATCTACACATTCAGTGCAATCCCAATCAAAATTGCACCAGCATTCTTCTCAAAACTAGAACAAGTAATCCTAAAATTCATATGGAACCACAAAAGGGCCCGAATAGCCAAAGTAATTTTGAAGAAGAAGACCAAAGCAGGAGACATCACAATCCCAGACTTTAGCCTCTACTACAAAGCTGTCATCAACAAGACAGCATGGTATTGGCACAAAAACAGACACATAGACCAATGGAATAGAATAGAAACCCCAGAACTAGACCCACAAACATATGGCCAACTCATCTTTGACAAAGCAGGAAAGAACATCCAATGAAAAAAAGACAGTCTCTTTAACAAATGGTGCTGGGAGAACTGGACAGCAACATGCAGAAGGTTGAAACTAGACCACTTTCTCACACCATTCACAAAAATAAACTCAAAATGGATAAAGGACCCGAATGTGAGACAGGAAACCATCAAAACCCTAGAGGAGAAAGCAGGAAAAGACCTCTCTGACCTCAGCTGTAGCAATCTCTTACTCGGCACATCCCCAAAGGCAAGGGAATTAAAAGCAAAAGTGAATTACTGGGACCTTATGAAGATAAAAAGCTTCTGCACAGCAAAGGAAACAACCAACAAAACTAAAAGGAAACCAACGGAATGGGAAAAGATATTTGCAAATGACATATCGGACAAAGGGCTAGTATCCAAAATCTATAAAGAGCTCACCAAACTCCACACCCGAAAAACAAATAACCCAGTGAAGAAACAGGCAGAAAACATGAATAGACACTTCTCTAAAGAAGACATCCGGATGGCCAACAGGCACATGAAAAGATGTTCAATGTCGCTCTTATCAGGGAAATACAAATCAAAACCACACTCAGATATCACCTCACGCCAGTCAGAGGGGCCAAAATGAACAAATCAGGAGACTATAGATGCTGGAGAGGATGTGGAGAAACGGGAACCCTCTTGCACTGTTGGTGGGAATGCAAATTGGTGCAGCCGCTCTGGAAAGCAGTGTGGAGGTTCCTCAGAAAATTAAAAATAGACCTACCCTATGACCCAGCAATAGCACTGCTAGGAATTTATCCAAGGGATACAGGAGTACTGATGCATAGGGGCACCTGTACCCCAATGTTTATAGCGGCACTCTCAACAATAGCCAAATTATGGAAAGAGCCTAAATGTCCATCAACTGATGAATGGATAAAGAAATTGTGGTTTATATACACAATGGAATACTACGTGGCAATGAGAAAAGATGAAATATGGCCTTTTGTAGCAACATGGATGGAACTGGAGAGTGTGATGCTAAGTGAAATAAGCCATACAGAGAAAGACAGATACCAGATGGTTTCACTCTTATGTGGATCCTGAGAAACTTAACAGAAACCCATGGGGGAAGGGAAGGGAAAAAAAAAAAAAAAGACTTAGAGTGGGAGAGAGCCAAAGCATACGAGACTGTTAAAAACTGAGAACAAACTGAGGGTTGATGGGGGGTGGGAGGGTGGGGAGGGTGGGTGATGGCTATTGAGGAGGGCACCTTTTGGGATGAGCACTGGGTGTTGTATGGAAACCAATTTGACAATAAATTTCATATATTAAAAAATAAATAAATAAAATAAATAAAATGATTAATCTAAAAAAATAAAATAAAATAAAATAAAATAAATAATCAGTGTTTAATGGGTATAGAGTTTTAGTTTAGCAAGATGAAGAGTTCTGGAGATTGGTTACACAACAATATCAATGTACTTAACACTACTGAGCTATATACACTTAAAAAAGTTTCAGATGGTGAATTTTATATTACATACATTTTACTACAATTAAATGGGAAAAAAAACCAAAACAATGGCACCTGGTTGGCTCATTTGGTTAAGTGTCTGACTCTTGATTTCGACTCAGGTCATGATCTCTTCATTCGTGGGATCAAGCCCTGCATCCAGCTCCTCACTGACAGCAAGGAGCCAGCTTTGGATTCTCTCTTCCTCTCTCTCTTTGCCCGTCTTATCCCCACACCCCTCTTTCTCTCAAAATAAATAAACTTAAAAAAAAAAAAAAAACAGCAACAACACATGACAAGGGAGAAGGATGAGTTGTGTCCACTAGAGATTACCCTGACTCAGAACTAGGCCAGCTTCCATAACTGTCCAATATGTAGTCTCTTTAGAGTAGTGCTCTACAGCTATAGTTTTGTAGACTGTATAAACAGAGTGACCAATTTAAGTTACTTTAGGAAAAGCTGTTGTCCTCAGAATTATTTCCCAGTAAAAAGGAGCCCCTGGCTTGGTAGTCCCAAACATGAAGAACAGACAGCTGAGAATGTTCAAGTAGTTAAAGATGGGCAGGTATCACAAAAAAGAACATGATCCAAAAAAAAGTAAAATTCAGGAGAAAGCATCAAAGCAACTATCAAAGCAAGAATTTGGTTATTGTGGTAATAAAGTATGCAAAAATAACATGAAGCTCTTAACAATTAGAAGGAGTACTCCATGTAAAATAAGGTCATTATTCCAATTTGTCCAGTACTGGCTAGATGATGCAAGAAAAGGTAAACTTCAGGAGAAAGAGTTTGAAGGTAGAGAGTTTCAAACTCAGGTAAGGGAAATAAATGATCAGGAAAGTATGCCACACTTCTACAGGAGTGGAAGAGCAGGTCATCAAGAGGTGAGGAGGTAAGTTACATCTGACAGGGAATAGCAGCTAGATGCTATATTCTGACCTAGGCATCAGGCTCCATTCTTCCTGTCTATTATGGAAAATATGTACCAACCTGCTAGTTTCTCAGGCACATTGACACACAGAGGGGAAAAAAAATCAAGTCTGAGACTAAGTGGTCAATGCAGGACTTGGAAAAAACATTTTTAGTATGTTCATGGGATTCAAAGTTATATTAATTAACGATATCAAACACTGAGAGTGAAACGAAAAATAGAGGAAACAAATAGTGATAATTCTTTTAAGAAAGTTGTTTTGAAACAAAAGAGAAAAATAAGGTGTTAGTCTTAGAGGTCATACAAGCTTTAAAGATAGCAATGTTTTCTTTCCTTCTGTGGTAGGCCTCCCTTCCCAAGATAACAACATCCTAAGCCACAGAACATGTGAATATGTTACCTTTTATGGCAAAACGAACTCTGGAGATGTGAAAACGGCCATCAAGGAGCTAGGAATGGGAAGATTATCTGGATAGACCCTATCTAATCACATGAATCCTCATAAGTGGAGAACTTTTCCAGGCTAAGTCAGAAATGCTACATTGCTGGTTTTGAAGATGGAGGAATGGGGCCATGAACCAAGGAAGGCAGGTAATCACTTGAGTGAAAAGGCATGGAAACAGAATCTTGGACTTTAAGGGCTTCAGGAGGAATCAATCCTGCTAACAGCATATTAGCCCAGTGAGGCCTGTGTTGGACATCTGACCTCCAAAACTAAGATAATAAATTTGGATTGTTTTAGGTGTACCTGAGTGGCTAAGTCTGTTAAGCATTGACTCTTGTTTTCAGCTGAGGTCAGGATCTCACTGTTAATAAGTTCGAGCCCTGTGTCAGGCTCTGCACTGGGAGCCTGCTCAGGATTCTCTCTCACTTCTCTCTCTACCCCTCCCTCTGTTCACACACTCTCTTTCTCTCTCAAAATAAATCAATAAACATTTTTAGAAAATTACATTGTTTTAAGGCAGTACATTTATGGTAAGTTATTACCACAGAAACACAAAATAAGACACTTCTTCACAAGTCAGCTTTATCAAATTGCAATAATAAATTGTAGGATATAAAACCATATTACATGTTAGGGTATTAAGCAAAGCATTATGTCATGATTAATAAATACACCTGAAATATATCCAAGGGCTCTACATCTACCAGTTATTCTCATCATGAAAATACAGATCTGTTCCAGATTTTCCATTATCTATGTCCCACAAACTCTAAGGATGCATTCAAGCCCTCTTGGTATTGCCTTCATTCAGCATGAAAACTGGAACAAGAGGAGAAGCAACATATTTTTCTCTACTCTTTCCAAAGCCCTTTCAAAGTATTTTCTGCTCATAAATCAAAAATGAATTTCTGGGTTCTCTTGATAGAGAAAAGCCTCTGAAAAACTCAACCCTAAAGATGTATTGGGTGTATCTATTCCCTCTGTTCAAAACATAGTGGTGCTTTTCCATATGACATCAGCTTTGAAGCTTGAACAAAAATTTGGAGGCAATAACAAAAGTCCTTTCCTGGATTATGGGAAATATATATGATATCATGTAAAGAATAAAATAACAATTATAAATTGAAAATTTTAATTCATTAATTTAAATTGATTAAATTTACAAAGTGGCTTATCCTGAGGCATCTCAGTGGCTCAGTCAGTTAAGCATCTGACTCTTGATTTCGGCTCAGGTCATGATCTCAAGGTACATGAGATCAAGCCCCATGTTGGTCACTATGCTGACAGTGCAGAGGCTGCTTAGGATTCTCTGTCTCCCTCCGTCTCTCTCAAAATACATAAACATTTTTTAAAACATGATTTATCCTTCAATGTAAAAATAAAAATAGACCATTTACAAAAGAAATACTAATATATAAATATGTAATAATTATATGAAAAATATCACAATATGAAATGAATATAAGGCAATAATGTCCACCTGTTAAATTGGATAAGATCAAAAGAATCACCCTACTACTATCATATGCAACATGGGGTTGGAGTAAATTCTATTAATTGGTATGAACTTACAGATTCTACAGATTAATTTTTAAAAAATAAGAAATGAAAAAATAGTCATAGGGATTTTTATTACAGCATTATATATAAACATAAACATTTGGAAGCCATATGAAGGGCCAATAGTAGAGGATTGGTCAAATCAATTATAGAATACCTGTAAATGGAATCCTATATATTTACTAAAATAATATGTATATACACATATATGTAAAAATATTCATAGTGTATTGCTAAATTATAAAAAGCATATTGCAAAAATAATGACAATGTGATCCCATATATGATATACATAAACAGATTATAGAATTAGTATAAATTTATACATGCAGACACTACCAACAGCATCAGTAGCTTTTATTGTCTTTATGCTCTAAATTTTTCTGTAAGTATTAATTTTGTTGATAGAAAAAACATCAATAAAAGTTACACAGATGTTGTTTTCAGATTTATGTTGACTTAAGAAAATGTGGGATAATGATAGGAAAATAAGGAGAATACAAAATTTTATACACAGGATGACTACAAAGAAGAAAATTTTGAGCAGAAAAGGGCTATAATACATTTAAATAGTCACAATAGTAATCTCTTGGTTACTTTTTTCTTTGTTTATAAATTTCCTATAAAAAGCATATATTATCTTCATTAAAAAAGTTATTGTGTTTATCCTTTTCTGACTTACTTCACCATGATTTCACTTATATGTGGAATCTAAAACAAAACAAATGAATAAACAAAAATTTGCACAAACAGACATGTAAATACAGAGAACAAATTGTTGGTTGCCTGAAGGGAAGAGGGCTAGGGAGATGGACAAAATGGGTGAAGAGGAGTAGAAAGTACAGGTTTCTAGTTATGGAATGGATACATCATGGGGATAAAAGGCACAACACAGGGAATATAGTCAAAGGTATTTTAATAGTATTGCATGGTGATAGATGGCAGCTACACTTAGGTGAACATGGCATTATATATATATAAAGGTATGAGTCACTATGTTGTACACTTGAACCTAACGTAGCATTGTCAACTAGAGTTCAATTTTTAAAATGTCATTTTAAGGCTTTATGTTGTTGCTATTGTTATAGTAGTCTCCCTAGCTGCGTTGGTTTGTAAACTGAAAGTTGAGAAGATAACAAGATTTTTATTGTTTGCTCCCTTTTTTTTCTTTTATATCACCCACTGCTACAATTGTTAAAAAGCTTGCAACTAATTGATTTCCCACTTAATCTTTGCTTTTCTAACAAGCCCACATTCTTTTCTTCAATCCAGCCCCTATTATTATTTGTTTCTATCTCTTCTATTACAACCTAGCATGGGTTTCTTTCTAATATGATTCATTATTCTGAAATATGAGCATTAATCACAACAGAGAAAGAGTTATGTAGGTCAAAGTAGCAAAATCTATGATTTTATAATGCATTGTCTAATATCAATATCGACAAAGGGATTTCTATGTGGAAAGGATATCATCTAACAAAAGACACAAAGATGAGGTTTCTGACATCCCAAGGAAAAAAAACAGGAGCCATGATTACTAAGACTTAGCAGGAGGGAGACACAGCTCTGAGTCACCAAACTAGATTAGGTCCTCAAGGAAATCTGTAAAATTAAGTCTATAAAAGCTGGTCCAGCTGGTTAATTAGCACACTGTACAGCAGATTATGTTTTATAGTTTGATTTTTAAATTCAAAGCTACAACCTAATAAGTCAAGCCAATTATATTACCAAGGACTTGATGACTTCTTCCTTCTCATATGAGCTCACCAACAATCGCTAAACTTCTATTTATACACAGTCAGGGCCATTTTTGTTATGTGCCTTATTTCTCAAAGCTCCATGTTAAAGCACCATCAGTAGACAGGGAAATGCTTCCAGAACTGCTAACCCACAGAATGCCATGCTCAGACCCCAACTAGTGCCAACTGAAGGAAATGATTCATTTATTAAGGTTGTAATTACAGCTATGAAACAGCTGGTTATGGGTTCTTTCTCCAGGCCTGAGCTACTTTCTAACATCTGTTGTTAGTCTGAGTGGAGAATGCATTGGCATATTCTTAAGAATCCTTTCCTAGACAGGAAAAAATGTATTTGAGAGGGCTTAGGGTGATCAACTTAAATAATAAACAAGAGATCAAATGTTGGGTGGCCAAGATGACCAGTATGAAAACTTGAACATGCCACTGTGACCTCTTTCAGTCAAGACCAAAAACCCCATGTCATGCATATCATGCTAAAATGGGCTCTATTGCCCATTGGTTCTTAGCTGCTGCTGCTATTCTCCAATTGCCTTGGCTGTCCACTTCCATTTCATTACAGAGCCTGTGTGTTTGCTTTATGTAATTCATAAACATTTTTCTCTCTCCCTCCCCCCCACACTTCTCATTTTTTCCTGAATATGCTCTATATTTTTCTATTTTCTTATATTTTCTCATGCTATTTCATTAGCTCAAAACGCCTCTTATTTTTGCCCTGCCATCTCCTTCTGTCAAAATCTTATTCAGTCTGACTACAATCCAAACTGGATTTTGTTGTAAGATGAATCAGTATAGTACAGTTGTCAAGAAAGATTGTTTGGTCCCCTTTGTAAAAGTTCAATTGTTTTGGCACTTCTTACCTGCATGATGTTGGGCAAATTACTGAACCTCTCTGTCAGTTTTCTTACCAATAACATAGGATAATAAATGGATCTTCTATAAGAATAAAATGAAATAATACTTACATATTTCCTAAAACAGTGGCTGGCAGGTACCAAGTGCTCAGAAAGCTGTTTTTTGTTAGTTTCAACAGCACAAAACTCTACCCAAAGGAGTATTTGTGGAGAAAATAATTCAAGACTGAGATCACATAAAGAAAAACTGATCACATCTTTTCTGATGTTATCTTCCAACTAGAATAAAGAGATTCAAGATTCCATTCAAGTGCTACCTATCTCAACTATAAATATTCATCCACATGTTCCTGAAACAAAATGATAATTTCATTCACTCTGGGTGATTTAGATTATGTATAAGTCCTTTTACTGTTTTGTCATTCTGTGTCAGTCCTATAATTAGGTGCTATCTCACTGCCACACAGCTTTCCCTCACATTTCCACAGTATAACCTTTAAGAAGATATTTAACATATACAACATCCCCAACTCCTGACATTAATCACATGATAGGAGGTACAATGACAGGAATGAATTAGGTTTAGTTAACATTATGAGGACAATTAGCAGTAATTACCACTGTTATACAAATGGAAGGATCTTACCATTGCTTAAGGAGATAGGTGAGGAGAATGATTCAGAATGAATTTTAAGGATTAGATTTTAATCTGAACAAGTTATTTTGAAGATGCTAAGCAAGGGACAGAATTTTGATACTTCCATTACAAATTGTTTCATAACAAAAGCATAGTTTCGAGTTTTGTTTTTTGGAGGTTTGAATTTGTCTGACAGTGGATTACCTCATGTTTTAGGATCAATAAACCACTTCAAGCTTTAGAATTAGGTTCCTCTTTCAAGCCATGACTATAATGAGATGACACAGCAAATTGCCTAAGGAAGAAGATAACACTAAGAAAAGCAAAGTCATACAAACTGAATGTCAGTACCATTAGCATTTGTTAGGAATGAAAGGAGGCACTATATGACTTTGCTTTGTAGATGCATCTAGTAAATAAATTCTTATATATTCTGACCTTTCAAGTGTTCTACTCTGGAGAATAAATGAATTAAAGAAAAGTATAAAGGGCATAGATTTGGCAGAGTATGTTATTACTTATACATTCTGAAAAAGATATTTTCTAACAGGTTCTGATATTTGCTAAATTTCCAGATTTCATGCCTGTGCTTGTTTTTGAAAATTACATGTTTTGTTTTGCTACTTTAATTGAGTGGGAATAAAATTCAATTGCGATTTTATTGTTTAGTTGAAGTTAGGGTCAGTACAGTGATCTAGAATTCACAAATTGGCATTCCTTACTAGAAAACTGCCTATTTGCAAATGTGCATCTATAGTAACATGGTGAGGCTCTCCAATACCTACTATTTTTTTATGGTAGAATTGAGCAATTAACCAACTAAAAAACAGCTTGATTGTGTTCTTAAAGTCTTAAGATTAGCGTCACTTCTGGGACCAAACAGATGGAACTGAAATATTTTATCTGCCTGACTCCTTCGGATATATGACCATCCTTCACCTGGAGACTATCATGTCCAATCAGGCAGAATGGCTGGGAATACAATACTGGTCTGTGAAAGAAGTTTTGTCCTTTTTACCATGAGCTGCACACATCAGTGTGGATAGAAAGGATATTTGGGTTTCATTACCATCTTACTGCAATTTTCTTGTGTGTTACCAGCCTACATACCCCATGTTTTCTGTAATCATGCAGGTGTGAATGGGAGTTTGAACGATTAAATACATGAAAAGTCCGTTTACTGCAGAGAGTCATTTCACGAGGCAGCCACACTGGGTTTAGAGGACAAAATCATTCAAGAAATTCTCCACGTCTTCGGGTTCGTTTTAGAATCCATGAACCTTAAGCTGTTCCTCCTTGACAATGCCAACCTCCAGGAGAAACTGGCAAATGTTTTTTCTTTGGTCACTTTGAAGCTGAATAACCTCTCCATACTCAGGATGCTCAATCACAGTACCATTATATTTGGTAGGATATTTGGGTAGTCTAAGTGAGGGGGACAGAGCTGTATTCTAAAATTACATCATATTTTATAGCCACTAAATCTAGCCTATGGATTCATCTTGAAACTTGAATGTTAATCTCAATAATCTCTCTCCCTTTCTCAGTCAACTCCTGTCCATTCTAGCCTCTAAATAGATCATGATTCCATCCCTTCCTTTCCATTCTTCTCTGGGGAAAGAAACCCAGTTTATGCCACTGCAGCAATCTTAATGTATTTCTGTCCAGGTAAAGAAGATGAAAGCTTTTTGAGGATGGGCGGTTTTGTTGACATTTGTAAATGAGGACACAAACCATCACTCATAGGCATGAATTATGTAACATCCAATGCCTGTGATACAGTAAAGGCATTAAATTCTAACAGCCCATTTTTAGAAATTTTAGATTCAGTTATTGTGCTGAACTGGCTTAATAGATTAACCCCTCGAGTACTCAGGGATTATATGTTGGGAAAGATGAAGACAGGGTTGCTATAGGGAGTATGGGACCAGGGATGGGGAGAGATGACAGCAGAGAGGATGACACTTAGTCCCATGTACCTAACAAGCAACAATAGTTTTACAGAAGATATAACTTTCAGATAAACATTAGGGAAAGCCTTTGGAAAACAGATATCTGTTTCCAGTAAGAAAAGCTTTATTCTGTGTTTCAAGAATCTCTTTTTTAAAGGATAGAACCCAGATTTTCCTCTTACCTTCATGACTACAGACAAGCTATGCATGTGGTAAGGAGGCTGGCCATCACCCACTGAAGCATTCTGAGGGCCTGTAAGCAGCCCTCACAGTATCTTCACAGCAGAGTATGGCCGAGGTTCAAAGAGATGTCACAAGTTACAAATGTTCTTAAGACTTTAGTACATCAAAATCTTCAGAATCAAAATACAAATTCCTGGTCCCCACTCCAGATTTTGAATTACACTTCTATTATTTGAAAAACCATGGATGAAAACCTTGGTTCCAGCTATAACTACACAGATGAAGTAAATAATAATCGCCACCTCTTATTGAGTACCTGCTCTATGTTAAGTACTTTACTCAGTGTTTTATATGTGTAGTCTTATTTATTTTAATGTTCCTTTATTTTGAAAGAGAGGAGAGAACACACACAAGTGGGGGAGGGGCAGAGAAAGCAGGAGAGAGAATCCAAAGAAAGCTCTGCCAGTGCACAGCCAGACATGGGACTTGACCTTGTGAACCATGAGATCATGACCCGAGGCATAATGAAGAGTTGGATGATTAACCGACTAATCCATCCAGTTGCCTGGAGGTAGTCTCATTTAATATTTAATCTTCACTATACTAGCATGAAGTAGGTGTTGTTAGTGCCATTTCAGCCATAAGGACTCTGAAACTCAAAGAGTAACTTGTAAGTGACAGAACCAGAATTCAACCTAGCTCCTATTGATACCACATCCAAGCCTACCACAACACAATACTTCCTCTTTAAGATTTTGTCACTGTTGTAACCCTTATATAGATACTTACTTTAATGAGCTTGAATGGGGAGTTAGGGAGAGGCTGGATCAGCAAGCCTTACTTCCTTTAAACTCTTATTAGAAAACTGACGCTTCTCTTTTTAAAAACCCCTCAAGATAAGGCTAGAATGAAGTTTAATGAGCTCACAACAACGTAACAGAATTTTTTTTTTGTCTGTAGATTGCTAATTGAAACTTATTTTAGGAAATTCCATCATTTTAAATGGCTTCCATACCCTTTCCAGTAGTTGATAAGTAAACAGATTTCTTGGATTCATCCTGTGCCCTGAGGCGCACTTAGGGATCCTCACCTCTTCATTCTTACTACATCTTTCAGATCTGTTTCTAGGCCCTCCAAGTTCCAAATTAGAGGTTCATCAGGCTTTTCTGTGTATTTCCTACTTTGTGCTGATGCCAACAGTCAATTTTAATTAACTTAACTGATCAGGACATACCAGCTCTACTCTTTCATCCTTTTTTCCCCACTCATTCTCCTCAGGGTGAAAAACTAGGTTCATCATTACTGGAATCAAGGAGTAAAATCCCCTCAGCACAGCTCTGTTAGAAATCTTAGAGTTAACCCCATGGTGGGCCCAGCTTTTTTAAAAAGGTACTCAGAAACTCCACATTTTTGCTATCTATTATATCAATATCTATGTGCCAATTCTTAAATGACATTTCTAACTAAAAGTGATAAAAAGCAGTATACCCTCAGTCAACATTAAAATTAATCATACATTTTAAAGTAATAAATAGGGATTTACTGTCCAATTTAGAAGTCAGCAACTAGTGTCCCAGATAATAACCAGTGGCCCATCTTTTTTTTTTTTTTTTATCTTGCCATAAGATTCTGACACAGAAGCAATTTGACTCCTCTTCTAGTGTCCTCATCCCCAGATCTGATCATCTCTTCACTCTACACCTGGGCAGAGACTTATTACCTAACTACGGATGTAGCACAATAGGAGCCAAGGACTGATAAGCACAAAGCCTACCTATGTCCTCAGAGCTAGGAATTCACATAAAGCAGGGTATAGTTAAAAATGGAAATCCATTTTGGGGCGCCTGGGTGGCTCAGTCGGTTGAGCGGCCGACTTCGGCTCAGGTCATGATCTCACCGTCCGTGAGTTCAAGCCCCGCGTCGGGCTCTGTGCTGACAGCTCGGAGCCTGGAGCCTGTTTCAGATTCTGTGTCTCCCTCTCTCTGACCCTCCCCCATTCATGCTCTGTCTCTCTCTGTCTCAAAAATAAATAAACGTTAAAAAAAAAAAAGTTTAAAAAAAAAAAAAAATGGAAATCCATTTTAAAGTTCTGGCCAACTTCCCTCTAAATTATTATCTGAGAATGATGTAATAGAAATTTGCACTGTAACTTGCATGACAAGGAGGATTGTTGCACATTTTGTAACCTGAAATAATGATCATATGGTTTCTTTAAGGCACATGTCTATAATAAGAGATAGATGAGAGACAGGAAAATAGAGAAAGAGACACCGTATCTTTTTGTCACAAGTAACTGGCATGTCATGACTAATCTTCCCTTGTTTAGAGACTGAGAAACTGTAGGAATGCTCCATTAACCATGAAATGGAATTGCTGTGAGTATGAAATGAAGATAAAGTGAGGATTCTGCAATCCTATTGGTAAGTGAGAGCTAGTTGCACTACCTAACATCTTTCATGATGTAACCATGGAGGATGGTAATTCATCAAATTTTAAAGCATTATAATTACCTGGATTAATTTGTCTGAGAACAGAGTAACTTGAGCACAGTTGGTGATAAAGAATTTAGAGATAGTTCTTTCAAATACAACAGGTTTTTGTCATATAAATTGGTGTTTCTATTACATTTCAAGTTTTACTTAGCCAAGTTTAAGTGGAAGGAATCAGGATATTATATAATATTGCTTTCAAACATGGATTGCAAAGAAATAAACCGGCAGTGTAACAAGGCCTCTTCCCTAAAGGCCAGTCCCTTATTTAAAGCAATGGTAAGAAAAATGTTCTTCCCTGGTGTACAAAAGCATGCTGTTAGTTTATTTGAGATGGCAAAAACCATTCATGGTAACTAAACCTTAGAAATCTGAAAACCCATACATTTTTTTCTCAGTGGCATCTACCTTTAAGAAAAAATTTTGAACACAGCAATTTTGGTTTTTAACCTTGTAGAGGATAACTTTTTATAATAATAATAATACATTACCTACAAAGAATGAAGCTTTTTCAGGTAATAATTACTGTTAATAATTACTGATTTTTTTCTTGTAAATGACATAATTTCCCATTGTTCAGATTTTAACCTTGTTTTGTTTCAGGTGACAGAAAATTCTGTTCTATTTTAATATTAATGTTTAGTTTACAAGTCTCATTTCTTCTAACAGTTATGGTCTATAAAGTCACCACAAACACTGAATTAGTCACAGTGAAACATGGTTCCTAGGGGAAACATAGGGTTATGTTCCTACAAGCCTCTGGTCATGTTATGTTTGCCAGCATCTCATCTTTAAATAGAAACACACAGAAAACAAGAAATTAACACATGTATTAATTAACATATAACCCTGTTTTATGTGTTTCTGTATAAGACACCTTAATATATACTATTAATTAAAAACATTCAACTCACAATAACTACTGTCTGAACAAAGCTTATCTAACATATTTTTTCTCCACAAGACACATCAGAATCTTTTTGTGCTTAGGAGCATCACAATACATTTTAGCACTGTGTACTCTTTCAAAAGTATCACCAACAAAAAAAGCAAAAGAGAAAGTAAAGAGAGAATGGCACTACATAGAACCGCCCCCAAAAGGATACTTATTTGCTCTAAGAGAACTAAAACAAGAAGGCAGAGCAGTGCCTTGTTCAAACTCTGAGAACATAAGCATCTGGGACTTCATTTTTTTTTTTTTTTTTTATGGCTCTGTACATGTTTGTGAATGACTACAAAAGCACTAAAAATGTAGAGTATTGATTTGTGGGTCACAAATAAATTTTAGGAAATTTGTAAATACTGAACCTGTGAATAATGGCAATTGACTATATAAAATAAATGTACACATCATTTCAATGGAGTCTGAGGGAAAATTAATTAAAATATAGACTTGATAGGACATTACAAATTTTATCAATTGGACCATTACTTCCAATATACGCAAGGATCACAAATGTGTTTTATTTTAAGCTTTAATGAAGATAAAATCTAGTCAATTATATAAAATAAGGAAACTATTATATAGAAATGAAATGCTTGGTTTATCATTTATTTGTTTCAGTAAGTGTAAATTAGAGAATTCTGAGACCCATTTATCTCAGTCCATTTGCCTTACCCTACATTATGTATGCCCACCACATGCACGCTCTTCAAATGTTTGGTTGTTCTCCATTCTTAAAATTTGCAGAGATGCTGTGGTATGGCCATGTGAGTTTCTTTGGCCCAAGGGACATGGGTAGAGGTAATAACCACGTGGGAGCATTTGAGCAATAATGCTTAAACAGGCCACTACTCCTTTTGCCACTGTAACCCACAACTTTCCCAACAATGAAATTTCGACCAGTTTCAGTCACAGAGAGGATAATATAAAATAAAACTTCCCACTGCCTTGTTATTATTGGCATGCAACAGACACTTGGTATGAATTAAAGAACAAAACTTTGTTGCTTGAAGCTGTTGTTTACTGCAGTAAAATCTATCCTTATACAAAACACCTAAAATAAGATTCTTTTTGGTCATTTTGGAAATAGTGACAGTATTCATTAAATAATAATTTTGAGGAAATCATTATGCATGTTTGTCTTTAAAATGGGTCATAAGGGGGCGCCTGGGTGGCTCAGTCGGTTAAGCGGCCAACTTCGGCCCAGGTCATGATCTCGCAGTCCATGAGTTCAAGCCCCGCGTCGGGCTCTGTGCTGACAGCTCGGAGCCTGGAGCCTGGAGCCTGTTTCAGATTCTGTGTCTCCCTCTCTCTGACCCTCCCCCATTCATGCTCTGTCTCTCTCTGTCTCAAAAATAAATAAATGTTAAAAAAAAAATTAAAAAATAAAATAAAATAAAATGGGTCATATGCTCAATTACTAAAATTAATGTTTGAAATATGTTACTTTTGTTCCAACCATTATTCAAAACACTTTACATCTATTATCTAACTTAATATTAACAATGCTACAATGAGTATTTCAACTTTATGCATGAGGGAAATGAGAATCAGGTCATTTAATTCCGATGTCCAGTCCATACACATAGTTAAATGGTAGTGCTATTATCTTGCTGAGGTCAATGCCTTTCCTTTAAATGCTATGAAGCTTCCTGAGAGTTTTTTGTTTTGTTTTTTGTTTTTTAACACAATGCATATACTTGTATCTCGGTAAATAAAAAGACTTCATTTCAAAAATAACTAAGTAGACATTGCTGCCTGGGTAAAGTTTTTAGATCATTTCATAGCTTGGATCCTCATAAAATTTCTGAGTCTGAGCTTAAGTACCATATGATGGAACAAAAGTTAATATTCTAGACCTACACATGTTCTGATTGGATGAATCAACTGAATTTTCTCAGCTGGTTTTATAACATGATTAAACCCTAATGTCCTAAAGTAACCAACCACTGAATGTGATGAATGAACATCTCTCATGAAACTCCCTTCATACTAGTTATCTAACAGCCTCGTTAGAATTGAGAAAATAGTCATTTAAATAACCATCTGTAGCTCAAAAGAGTAATCCTAGTTGAAAAAGGTTGGTAGCAGTCTCATTTTTACTGTACTTCAACACCCAATTTTATCTTGTAACCCTGGAAATACTTTCAGTTTTGCTTCCAGATATGATTTACTGAGTAGAGATTTGATATACTGACTATCCAGCCTATAAGGAAATTGATGTTTTGTCTCTATATAAAAACATGCACACCATATACATTACATATGCATATTAATATGTACATAAATATACATACATGTATATGTATTTATGCATAGATTTACACATCTATATAATACACATGTAAAATCTCAGTTAGGGGTGACTGGGTGGCTCAGTTTGTTAAGCTTCCAACTCTGGCTTAGGTCATGATCTCATGGTCTGTGAGCTCAAGCCCCACATCTGGCTTTGTGCTGACAGCTCAGAGCCTGGAGCCTGCTCCAGATTCTGTGTCTCCCTCTCTGTCTGTCACTCTACCACTCACTCTCTCACTCTGTGTGTGTGTGTGTGTGTGTGTGTGTGTGTGTGTGTGTCTGGGAAATAAACATTAAAAAAATTAAATAATCTCATTTAATCCTAATGTCAATCTTAAAGAGAACTGTGTAACACTTATTTTTCACAGTAACTTAAGTAATAACTTCCTCTGATACCTCTTCAAATCTCCTGACCCTCAGGTTATAAACATGCTCAAGCTATCTTCTATGAATCCTCCTTCTACAACTCTCAACCTTAAGTTTTGTTAGGCTTCCACCACCAAGCTTTTGAAAACAGTAATCCATATTTATCATCTCCAGTTAGGGAGTGGCAAAGTCAGGAATCAAACCCAGATCAGACTGATCTCAAAGCCTATGGGTCTACGCCCTATACCTCACGCACACTCATAGATTTGTATTTCTACTTTTTTTTTTTCTGGGTGCAGGTATGACTACATAGTAGGTCTCTGATATGAGACAGAGCTCAAACTAAAGAGAGTAGTGGTCTGTGTGACAAGGGTTTGCTGCAAAACTGTATGAAACCCATGTCCATAAACTCACTCCTTATTCCTCAGAGTGCTATTACATCATTCAACTTCCCTTCAATGTCATTTCTCTCTACTCACTCCTCCCTCTTCACAAGAGTGAATCTCAGACTCAGTCATCACACATGTCAGTTCAGAGTGTTTCCCACCACTTGGAGGGAAGAGGGGAGAGAAAAAAATTGTTTGCTTTCCAAGTTAGTGTTTCTGGATTCAGTCAATGGGTGCTTACCTTGAGCAAAGTTATACTTTTGTTTTAAACAAAGACATCATTCATATATAGATCTTATCATGAGACACAGTGCAATCTAAAATTTCAGTACTCCAAGTCAGAACACTCTGACCCACATAGTGAGACTGCTAAAATCATGGAGTAATTCTGGACAAAGTGTAGTACAGTTATATATCTAATGTAAGAGATCATTTTCTTTCAGTCAAAATTATTTTGTATTCATACTCAACTGCTTTCACAATTATGAAAATTTAACAATGTAAATTAAAGGCTGAAGTTTTTAAGAAACTAAAATTGTCTTTCAAATTAATACATCTCTCAGTCATAAATATTGAAGTTGGTGGGAAAGTTTCAAGGAGGAAAGACTTTGGAATTAATAATAGAAGACTGAGCATATACTATGTGCCAAGTACTTCACTATTCTTGTTTCTAATTCTTACAACCCCATGAGGTAGACATATGTTCCAGAAGACTTTTGACCATTTAAATTCTTTTGTAAAACTAAAGTAACCTTAATATTCACCATACCTTTAAGAATATGTTTTCCATTCTCTTGGGGGAAAAGTAGAAATTATATATTTTGACTGTTAAGTATTATTCTTAGGTGCATCTTTCTCAAAAGGACAAATTTTCCATTTTTGTAAAAAACAAAACATTCATGTACTTAGCATTCTTGTGACCAATCTTATTAAAAATTTTTTTACTTTTTAAAAAAAATACTACTTCCAAAAAGAAAGACTAATTACAATTGGGGGCCATTGTAGTGGGCAAGAGGCAAAGTTGATCTGAATCATCTTAAAGGAATTTTACCAGAAAAAGGGAGACGATGGGATTTCAATAGACAGTCTGACTGAATAGGTAACAAGGAACTAGAGGCTAAGTTGGGAGTCATAAATGGCACTCACAACAAACAAGAAGTACTAGAGATGAGAAATTTGCAACAATGTGGAATGAGAATCTCACTCAACAATTATGATAAGCGCAGTATTTAAATATATGTCATGTCCAATGGAAATTCAATGTCAGAATTTAAAAGGTGAAGGTAGACCTTTCATCTCTCCCTGTAATCCTTTACTCCTCTCAACTCCCATTTGTACTCTGAAGAATCAGAAGCCACAACAAGTAACTGGACAGGTGGGAGGAGATAGGTGACCCATTTTAAAACAAAAACTCCCATGTCCCAGCAGCCACCTCACACCCCCTTCCAGACATTTTGGGATGGTTGGTCACCTTAGAGAGTACCTAAAATAAAAGAAACCAACCATGTTCCTGTTTCTTACTTAAAGTTTCTTTCCATCAGTTTACATAAGCTTGGAGGGAGGACAGGCTTTAACTTTGAATGCTATTACGTATTGTTATCATCCCCACCATTGAAAGGCTAGAGACTTTATACACACACACACACACACACACACACACACACACACACACACAGATAATATATACACATATATACCTGACTAAACAGATTATATTCTTCTTCCAAAAAGTAACTAGTAATATTATAGCATTTAGACAAGTTGCTAACTTAAGAAAACAAGGAGAAAAGATCCTATCAAGTATATTTGTAGGGACAGCTTTAAGGAAAAATGCAATTACTGAGAACATTCTATAACATATTCTTTCAATGTACCACTTGCAGAAAGTATAATTCTTTACGTTTCAAATTTAATGTACTTAGAACTTATATATCAGGTGAGATGATAAAATAATTTTTCTAATATGTGTGTCCATTTGTTGAATAATTTATTCTTTCTCCATTAAGTATGATTTCATTTCTGTCATTTAGTAACTTTCCATGTATACGGAAGTCTGATAATGAACTGAATATTCTATGGTACTAATATCATCCTAATGTAATTACTATAGGTTTTTTTTTTTTTAAGTTTATTTAGAGAGAGAGAGAAAAAAAGTGTGCATATTGAGTGGAGGAGCAGAGAGAGAGGGAGAGAGAGAGAGTCCCAAGAAGCACAAAGCCCAACACAGGATTTCAAACTCATGAAGCTCAAGACCATGACCTGAGCTAAAATTAAGAGTTGAACACTTAACCAGCTGAGTACTTAACCAACTGAGCCACCTGGGTGCTATAATTACTACAGTTCTGTCACAATTATTATTGTCTTCTAAGCTAAGTCTCCCTGTTATTCTTAAAAATTGACTTTTTTCATTTTTTTTCTTTTTTAATCCAAATAGGTTTTAAAATCAACCTGTTTTACACAAAAAACACCTTTTGGTATTTTTATTGAAATTGAAATAAAAGTAACATTAAATGGGGGGATAATTGACATCTTTAGGATAATAAATGCTGTATCTCTAACATATTTCAGAAAATATATTATCTTCTTTACACAAGATTCACACACCTTTGATTTAAATCTAGATATCTTGGGGAGACTGGGTGTCTCAGTCATTTAAGTACTTGCCTCTGGATTTTGGCTCAGATAATGATCTCATGGTTTGTGAGATTGAGCCCCCAGTATGGATGGCTTGGGCTCTGCTCTGATAGAGTGGAACCTGCTTGGGACTCTCTCTCTCTTCCCATCCCCCTATTTTATTCTCTAAATAAATAAACTTTAAAAATAAATAAAGAGGCACCTGGGTGGCTCAATTGGTTAAGTATCTGACTTTGCCCAAGTCATGATCTCACAATTAGTGAGTTGGAGCCCTGCTTAGGGGGCTCTGCTGTCAGTGCAAAGCCTACTTCAGATACTCTGTCTCTCTCTCTCTCTCTGCCCACCCCTCCACTCTCTCTCTCTCAAAAATAAACAAACATTTAGGGGCGCCTGGGTGGCTCAGTTGGTTAAGCGTCCGACTTCAGCTCAGGTCATGATCTCGCAGTCTGTGGGTTCGAGCCCCGCGTGAGGCTCTGTGGTGACAACTCAGAGTCTGGAGCCTGCTTCGATTCTGTGTCTCCCTCGCTCTCTGACCCTCCCCCATTCATGCTCTGTCTCTCTCTGTCTCAAAAATAAATAAACATTAAAAAAAAATAAAAAATAAATAAAAATAAAAAAATAAACATTTAAAAAATAAATAGATAAATCTGGTTATCTTATCATTTTAGTCACCATTTTAAACAATGTATTTTAATATATATATTTTTTTAAGATTTTATTTTTAAGTAATCTCCACACCCAGCATGGGGCTCAAACTCACACCCCCAAGATCAATAGTCACATGCTCTACTGACTGAGCCGGCCTATTTAAATATACTTTTAAATATTTGCTACTGGTTTTAGAATTTTTTTTACATTAATCCTAAAACAGCATTCTGATAAACTCTCTTACCAATTTTATTTGGTAGATTCTCTTGATTTTTTTCTTTGCAAACAATATTCTCCCCATGTTTCTACTATTCTAATTATATATTTTTTATATATTTTTTTGTCTTCATGTCCTAAGACCTCCAAAAATGAATGGAAGCAGTGACAGAAAGCACTGTAGCTTCGTTTCTGTTTTGAAAAAAAAAAAAAAGATTCAATCATTTCATTCTTAATTACGTGTTTTGCTGTAGTTTCAAAGATAACCTAGGTAATTTTTAAGATGTGTAAGAAATTTTCCTTCTATTTGTAGTATGATATTAAGATTTATTGTTGTCCAATCTGTTTTTAAGCATAAGTATTAAATTTTATTAAATGCTTCTATGAAGATGACCACATTCAAAGATGCTTTGTTAAACCCTCTTCAAGTTCTTGGATACACCTGAATGGGCCTTAATGTATACATGTATGTATATGTCTTGTTAGATTTTGTCAGCTTATTTTGCTTTCATGATTTTTCATCCATCTTCATGATGTCCCCTAAATTTTTAATTTTAAATTATTTTATCTGGTTTTGGTATCAAGATTATATTAGCCCGATCAAGTGATTCCAGGAATATTCCCTTGTTTTATTCTGTGGAAGGGTTTGTCTAAGATTAGAATTTTCTCTGAAACAATTTGTAAAACTCTCTTTAAAAATAATCTGGTGGTAAAAAAAAATCTGGTGATTAGAAACTTGATACATTAATATTTAACCACTGATAAAGTTGTTAAGTGATTATAGGATGATTTCAATATTTCCTCTTTCATCAGTTTGATATCCACTATTTTGCTAGACAATGCTCATTTTGTACAAATGCTCAATAATTTGTTTTCCCTTTTTTCTTATTCACCAAAGATAGGTATTTAATACTTACTCATAACTTTTAAAAATATACTTCGTTGTTTTTATAGTATTGAATGTTAAATTAAAAGCATCTTGACATCCATTCCTAAAAATCTAAGTATTCTACTCTGAAAATAAAAAAACATTTATTTCATGCCTAACAACATTATCACAAGTAACAAATTAATAATTCTACATATTCCGTTTTTGGTACTTATTTTTGCACTGTAAAATATAGATAGAATAGTGCATAAATTATGTGTATAGCTCAGTGAACTTCTGAAAATGGACACATACAGATAACCAGTATCAAAATAAAGAATATTACTAGCACCCCAGAGGAACTCCCACTTGCTCTTTCCTATTACTAAATTCTCAAATGGAAACCACTACTATACTGAATTCTCACATAATATATTGTTAATTTTTTGATACAATTTTTTATACAATGTGTACTCATCACACTATATACATTCATTTTTATCTAGCTTTTTTCATTCCACATTATGTTTGTGAGATTTAACTACGTTGTCACGGTAGGAATAGTTTATTCATTTTAATTGCATGAATACAGAAGAGATACAGAATATAACAGTGAAGAGTTTTTATTTTTCCTTTACTTTCCTTATCTGCCTAAAAACAGAGTCTCCTTGAAGAATTCAACCATCATAAATCCTCTCCCAGAGAGTCACAATCAGGGAAAACAGTCTTCTATCACCAGAAACAACTCAGGATAAGAAAACACCTAAGTAGACATTGTCACAAAACTATTATATTTACCGTCTATTCTCTAAAAGTCCTATTTGTCTTTCTTAAAACCATTTATTTTCTTATAAACACTCTTTCTCCTCCCTTCACTTTCTCTATTAAGATAATAGTTAAGCCACCAATCTAACCACCTGAGCCACATTTTTCTATGAACTCCCAGTTACATATGTAAATAATAATTGTCTTTTCTCTTGCTGATCTGTCTTTTTTTAGTTTAATCCACAGTCCTGCAAATACTGAAATAAAAGGGTATAAAGTAAGTTTTTCTCCCTCACAAGGCTACAGCACAATTTATTTATCCATTAAATTTAAATGAATAAAGCTTCTCTGAATGTTCTTGTGTATGTCTTCCCATGCTTATGTGTATGCGTGTGTATGCATGCAGGTGTGTATATATATGTATATATACATACATACATATATACATACCTATATACATACATACATATATACATACCTATATACATACATACATATATACATACATATATATACATATATATACATACATATATATACATATATACATACATATATATACATATATATACATATATATATATATTTTATTTATTCAGGGTCAGGAAATATAGACATACAGTGTTCTAGAGTAATCATGTTAATGCACACCATCAGCAAATCAGTCGTGTACAAATTCCAGCTATTTCATAGCGTCACCATTATCAATCTTATTTAAATTTTAACTATTCTCACAAGTGTATGCTGACATCTCATTTCCAGTTTAACTTACATAGCCCTGTTTACAAAACACATTTGTATATTCTCATTGGATACCTGGGCATTATCTTTGGGGAAAAAAAAAATCAAGACTTGCCCATTTTATTTTTCATCTTTTTTTTTTAGAACTTGTTTTGTATGACCTTTTTTTTTTAAATATATTCTGGATATAACTACTTTTTTGGTTATTTATGTTGTAAAATATTTTATCTTCTTCATTGTCTTGCCTTTTCAATCTCTTAATGATGTCTTCTGGTAACCCAAAGTTCCTACTTATGTTTGATGTGTCCTTCCTTTCTCACATGTTTAGTGGTATATGTAAAGGCATGTTGGCTTTTTATTCAGTTTTTTTTTTTTAATTTTTTTTTTTAATCAGAAGGATTTTTCAGTTACCTGCCATCTGCTATTTGTTTCCTTTTTTAAGAACATAAACCAATTTTTCTGGAGACAAATTATCAATATATAAGTCACCTACTTTCCCTTTTCGTAGGTGCCATGGCCAAAAAATTATGATCAGAGTTTTTTAAATATGTCTCATAACTACAGAGAAGGTTCCTGGATCAGATTTTTTTGTGTCTCCTAAAATCCTCTTGCATCACTTGCCTCTAAGGTCCCAGGCCACATGTTTTACTCTAGTCATTGCCAAGGCAACAAATATTGCATGAGCTCCAAAGAGCCACCAACTTCAGAGGAAAACAAAGTTGCTAGTCTCCTTTGTATCACAGGACTCTGGTTTCCTGCCCCAGAGTTTCTCTATTGCTGGTAAAGTATGCAGCCTAGAAATACAGGAGGATTGACACCTATAGGACAAAGTTTTGACCACTGAGAGGTAAAAGCCAGGGGAAAATTTCATCTCTTCTACCCCTGGGCAGACTGTTTTCAGAAACATTTGTTCATATGTCCTCTCAGAATATGGTCCTGCTAAATCAAGCAATCAGTTTAACTTGGTACCACGAGATGGCTATCTGGGTAATACATTCCCTCCTGCTCTGCTCTTCTCCCACATTTGGCTTCCCTGGGATTGTACTCCTCCACAATAAATTAGTATCACATAAACATTTGCCCCTGGCTCTATGCTTTCTGGGGAAGTTGGAGAAACAATCACTCTACAAATCTGATTCTTATGTTAAACAAGACAACTGTAATACATGATTTCCATTTCCTTCTAAGGTTCAATAGTTATTTCTTTGGAGAAAAAAAACCGTGTAATTCCACCCCTGCTTGTTGCATGCCCAGCTGGCTCTGAAAAACCATGCAAGGAGAAAACCATGTGTCACGTTTAGGGTTTGGAGGGAATAACTGCATGATGAAATGGTGCAAATTGGCAATGTTTATGACAATTAATCTCTTCAATTATCTATACTTCTCAAACACAATACCTCTAATGCCAACCATTTTTGATATATCAACAAGAACAAAAAATGCCAGCCAGGGACACCTGGCTGGTTCAGTAGAGCAGGTAACTCTTGATCTCAGGATTTTAAGTTCAAGCCCCATGTTGGGTACAGAGCTTAATTAAAAAAAAAAAAAAAAGAAAAAAAAAAGAAAAGAAAAAAAGAAAAAGTATCTCTATTTCAAAATTATCCCTTTTATGTTCCGTGTCTTCCTTCTCTTTTAACCTCAAATTTTGGCTTGGTGCCAGCTCTAAGTTGAAACAATCACAAGCAAGCATACTATACTGTAATTTCTTTCTTTAAATAGACCTAACTTTAACTGGTTACCATGTTGTCAAAGAAATGAATAATTTCATTAGTAATTGAATAAGCATTCTCTACATTCTCAGTGTGGTTCCTGGGACAGCATGATCTCTTGGGGGTACTTAATATTCTCATACTCTCATCCACATCTGCTGGATCAGCATCTTTGCTGCTGGGGCTTGAAAATACTCATTTAGCAACATTCACAAGTGACCATTTTTGATGACGTTCAAGACCCAGTATCCCCAAACATGGCACGTTGGCATTCAGGAAGGATTCTTTGACCTTTCCCTGAAGTAGATCATAAGATCCTCATCCTTATCTCCAAGACAAAAGGACAGAAAGAACAATATGAATGCACAGACCCTCTTAACTTCCTCCCAGTTTACTACATTTACCTCATACTCTTTTCCCTATCATATTTCTCCACAACTGTCCACTGTTCATCAAACGTAGTATCAAAATAATCACATTTAATCATTTCTTCATTTACTTAAAAAAGCTTGTATGTCACGTACAACTTACATTAAATATATTTATATGCTTTTTTCCTGTTAATCTGTCTTTGTCAACTTAATTTTCAGACCCAGCCAGGGACCCTACTAGGATCAAGGAAATTTTTTTTTTACAGCTCCCTTATATTTTTATAAATTTTGAGAGGTACCAGTTTCTTGAAACCTTCCTTCTAGCGCACAGGTTCTTATAATCTTAAAACTGCCACAAGTAAAAAAGTGGTTTCTCTTATCAGAGACACATCTTCCTTCATAAGTCTGTATTTGGGGCAGGGTAGGAAGAGGTACTTGTTTGACTGTCAACAATTACAGTGGATCCCCAAAAGGCTTGGAAACTTGCATCAAAAGAAACTAAGTGCAGGGCATTTTTGGAATCACTTCAGAGGATTTTTTTTTATAAATCAAAAGAAAATCACAATGTATTGTATTATGAAGTAGATATAATGTGCTGGAAGAATTAGTATTTTCAGAGAAAACAGGTCTTCTGTTAGTCACATTAATTTATGAACTGGTTCCTTAAGATTTTTCTTTCAAAATAAACTTTTACTGTCCTGTCACATGTTTTCTATTTAAAATTTAATTAAATCACAAAGATTTCTAATCATATAAAGAGAGAGAAGCACACACACACAAAATATAAAATGATAGAAGAAAATTTCAAAGGTCATTTTTTTCCCTGATTAAAACTCATAATAAAGTTACAACAGCTATGTTTTTCATCAAGGAAGTATTTAAGCAGCTAATTTTTATATAAATATATTCCATGCTAGTTCAATAAATTAGAAAAAGGAGCATAATCTTGTTAAGATGCAATTCAGAGGGAACAGTGGGTGGATAACCACTAACATGTGAAAGCAATGAATGAATATACTGAATAAACCCTATAAATTACTCAGAGCTAACCAATAGAATTTACATGATCTTTTTTTCCTAATTAGGTGAGATCTAAAAATATTTTTTTTAAACATGCTATGCAAATTTCCTTTTGCACATGCCAGTGGCAGTTGAGTTCCATAGCAGGTTGGGAATAAAGGCCAAGGTCACATACCTACCTATCAGGAACCAGTGATAAGGTCCTGTCATTATGTCAGGACTTGATGTTCTAATAAGCTTTGCTAGTGGCTCCTTCAGAAACACCACACAAAGGATCATGGGTTCCTATCAAGCATCCACGGACAAATATGTTGGTAGGCTTAGGCGGTTTTTTTGTTTGTTTATTTGTTTTTAATTATACTGTTTTTTCTCCCTCAAAAGCTACTTAATTCAGTTTTCATGAGTAATAAAATGCTTAATTCTGCCATAAAAAAATCTTGCAAATTTCAAGTTGCTGCCCTTTCCACTGTGGTTTATATTTGCCCCCAGCATTAAGGGCAAAAGGAGCCTATGTCTCTCATTTCTCAGCTAGAAGGCTTGTCCTGAGAACTTGGCCTAATAAAGGTGGTTATATAATTTGATCTTTCATATGTAACATCAGGGCCTTATTAAGTTGAGCCTAAGTGGATAAAATTACAACTGAGCGAAGGAAGCAGTGCTCGTCATAAAAGGAAATATCTCTAGAGATATTCTGGGTTTTACCCTTTTTCATGTTCAATTCTTTAATGACTGCTTATCACTCCTAAGTAGGAAGCACTGGTCCTGTTCTTATTAAATGAAAGCTGATAGTGGAATATTGACATAGCACTAAAGATGGAAACCACTGTGCAGTACAACTGGTTTTTAAAAACAGTTTTATTTAGAATTTTTTGAATGATTATTTATAAGATGTGGATGTGATATGGGGCAAGATTAAGAGGGAAATTTTCTCACTTTGATAATATCAACTGAGCAAATTAATTGCTGCCAGTCATTGGAATTTTTTATTAAGCGATCTTGATATTGGGGACAAAAGTAATTATTACACTGTGAGAAATGGAAAAATAATTCAACGTTTTCAGCAAAGACTTTGAAAATCTAACAGATCCTGTTCATAGATGTAGTTGCTAGGTAATCTTAGTAATCTGGAGCTTTTTTCAGATGAAGCTGCCTATAAAGGCAGATTTTGCTTTGTCTTGTTTCCTTTTTCAGGTTGAAAAAGATTAGCATAGCTAACATGTGTAGTAGCTAAAACCCAATGATGTCGCATAAAATGACTGAATTTCAAAAAATCTTGATGCTTTATATGGGGGCCATATAAACTTAAAGTAAACAGTAATAAGTAAACAAGAATTGGGGTATGCTAAGAATGCTTTACTCTGATATACCTTACCAGATGCTTGATCGAGTTTAATACATACGGTTAAAAGAAATCCATCTATGTATAGTATGTCTCATTCTTCTAAATACTACTAATATGATTTCCTTCAGTTGGTCATTTCTTATAGAAAAAACTTAATTTATACATAAACTGGAAAGGAAAAAATATTTTTATAACAAAGGACAACTGCTTATATGCTACGGCTGCCCTTTATCCCTACATTGCTGTCTGATGCTTTATTGGAAATTGCTGTTCTAGAGAGTTAAAGGGCCCTTCTACAGTTTGCCATTAAAATAATCCATTCATTCAAAAATGAAATTGATTCAGCACCTATTTGTATGTCAGAACAGTGCTAGGCATTAAGAGAGACAATGTGAGTAAGGCAGACACAATTCCTGACTTCAGGGAATGTACAGTCCTCAGGGAAGGTAGGCATCATTTAAATAAACATATTACTAGGGCAATTCTCCCAGATGGCATGACCCTGGTCCATGCCTGTCCCCAACAGTCAGCACTGAAATCACTACTCAGAAGTCCCTCTGGAACCATAGAACTAGCAAGGACCCTCCAAGTGAAAGAGACGTAACATGAAAAGCTACCTTTGGGTATGTAAGGTACTTGAGTATCCCCACATGTAGATGACTATTTCTTGGTAAAGGATGCCAGGTAGGACTAAGATTCTTCAGTGCAGTAAAGTCTTATTCAGCCTAAAGCCCCTAAGACAAGTGTAGAGACACAGTTGTTTTTATTTTTTTTTCCTCATATGAGAAATATAAGGGCTGGGGGACTGTTATATCTGTTCTAAAGATACATTTAATATCATTTCTTTTCCTGAGAATGAGATCAGTGGGCTCAAGTGACAGCAGTGAGGCATCTCAGGACATGGTAAATGTGAGATTGAAGATAAGTGACAAAAATTGCAATTCTCTCTTCCCACCCTAGCTTACTACCTACAGAAAAGCAGAAGAAAACAGTACATTGGGAAACAGTTTTGTCTGATGAGTAGCAGAATTTAAGAAATGAAAGATCAACCATGTCAAATTGAAATTAGAATCTCCAAAAGATATCTGCACTCCCATGTTCAGTGTAGCCAAGTTATAGCAACAACCTAAGTATTCCTCAACAGATGAATGGATAAATAAAACATGGCATATACATACAATCATACATTATTCACCTCAAAAAATAAAGAAATCCTATCATTTATGACAATATGGATGGGCCAAAAGGACATCATGCTAAGGGAAATAAGTGAGTCACAGAAGGACAAATACTGCATGATTCCATTTATGTGAGTTATCTAAAAGAGTCAAACTTTTAGAAACATGGAATAGAATCCTGGTTGCCAGGAGCTGGGGGACAGGGAAACAAGGAGTTGCTATGTAGTATGTAACTATATACCTATATACTATGGACATACAGTTGATGAATAGGTTCTATATATTTGCTGTGCAATATTGTGCCTACAGTTAACAATACTGAATTATGCACTTAAAAATGTGTTGAGTGTTGCCTGGGTGGTTCAGTCAGTTAATCTTCTGACTCTTGATTTCAGTTCAGGTCACGATCTCAAGGTTCATGGGATGAAGACCTGCATTGGCCGCTGAGCTGAAAGTACGGAGCCTGCTTGGAACACACTCTCTCTCTTTTTCTCTCTCTCCCTCCCTCCCTCCCTCCTTCTCTCCCTGTCCCTCCCCAAACAGGCACACGTGTATTCTCTCTCAAAAATAAACAACAATAACAAAAATTGTTCCAAGGATAGAGCTCATGTTCAATGTTCTTACCACAATAAAAAAGAAAGGAAACTAAATGAAATGATTGGGGGCACCTGGGTGGCTCAGTTGGTTGGGTGTCCAACTTCGACTCAGGTCATGATCTGGCCATCCCTGAGTTCGAACCCGTGTCGGGCTCTGTGCTGACAGCTCAGAGCCTTGAGCCTGTTTCAGATTCTGTGTCTCCCTCTCTCTCTGACCTTCCCCCATTCATGCTCTCTGTCTCAAAAATGAATAAACGTTAAAAAAATTAAAAAACA
This sequence comes from Panthera uncia, assembly GCF_023721935.1. Classification (NCBI taxonomy): domain Eukaryota; kingdom Metazoa; phylum Chordata; class Mammalia; order Carnivora; family Felidae; genus Panthera; species Panthera uncia. The sequence goes on along the minus strand of NW_026057577.1, from coordinate 74,144,086 downwards.
AATAAATGAAATGATTGGATAAAAGAATAAGGAAGATAAAACCTATTTTGAAAAAAGGAAAGATTTGGGGCACCTGGGTGGCTCACTCAGTTGACTGTCCGGATAGGGTCATGGTCTCCCAGTTCCAGAGTCCAAGCCTCACATCGGGCTCTGTACTAACAAACAGCTCAGAACCTGGAGCCTGCTTCAGATTCTGTATCTCTCTCTCTCTCTGTCTCCCCCTCCCCTGCTCATGCTCTGCCTCTCTCTCAAAACCAAATAAATGTTAATTTTTTTTTTAAAGGAAAGATTAACCACAAACACTAGTCTCAACTCACTTCTTCCACTTCTTATACTAGAAACTAGAGGTGAAGTTGAGGGCAGACCAGTAGACAACTAAATCTGAATTTCTTCTCCTTTTGTCAGAGATACTTTTTATTCCCATTGAACAATTTCCTCATTCTGTTGTAAAAGTTTTCAGCATTTTATCAAGCAGTCAAACCACACAACTACAAAAGTTGCTAGTGTTTAGGGATCTCACATGAGTATTTAACTTGTCCTGGTAGGTCTAGCAAACATCAGTGAGAGTGGGTAGTCCAGGACACATGATCCATAGCTGTACAAGATATTCTAAAATTTCCTTCCTGGATCAAGGTAGATGACCAGAAAGTTATAAGCCTGTTTCTCACAAAGGTAGTTTAAACATTCTTTCAATAATAGTTTAAACCTCACTGTCTTCATTTTTTTAATCAAATGTTGCTATTAGCAGTACTCATCCAAATAAACAACATTTTGTAATTTCTACAATTGTTGTTGGAAAACATTGTCCATTGTTCTGACTGGTGTTTTTCATATAAGGTCACACACATGACATACTGAGTAATAGCTGTTCCCAAGAGAAGTACTAGTTATCCTGCTCTTGGCTTTCCCTAGTAAGTCTCAGACATGGCACTAAAACTGACCCAAGCACAATGTCCACCATGTGGAACCACCCTTCTCTAGGCCTTTGAAGTTAAAAGATGAGGAAATACAACAGGGCAGAGTTTGGCTCAGGCTCAGAGACTACTTTTCTCTGCCTTTCTGTTCTTGAATAACAAATGAACTGTTTTTTGAGGTGTTCAAAAACACAGAGGGCAGAGGTCTTTGTTCAAGGCGCATCTAGCATTGCTAAAACACATGAAAGTGTTTAATAAATAATTGTACCCAAAGGGAGTATCCATTAAAGTACTCAGGACTTAATCCTTAGGAATAGAGTGAATGGGTAACAGCCACTCTTCAATTAAAAAGAGCCTGCTCTTGGGGCGCCTGGGTGGCTCAGTCGGTTGAGCATCCGACTTCGGCTCAGGTCATGATCTCACAGCTTGTGGGTTCGAGCCCCGCGTCGGGCTCTGTGCTGACTGCTCAGAGCCTGGAACCTGTTTCAGATTCTGTGTCTCCCTCTCTCTCTGACCCTCCCCCGCTCATGCTCTGTCTCAAAAATAAATAAACGTTAAAAAAAAATTAAAAAAAAACAAAAACAAAACAAAAAACAAAAAGAGCCTGCTCTGTATGCTTGTCACCATGATCACTGCCAGGACAGAATGGGAGTCCTCAAAGGTGTGTATGAAAACGCTGAAATGCTAGCACCCCAGGTATTTGCCCAGACTGTTTTATTTACCTGTTTTAAAAGGGATTCTCTTAAAATTGACAAAATATTTTCTTAAGTAAATGGAGAAGGAGAAGGAATAAGACAAAAAGGAGAGAAGCACCAGCAGCAGAATGGAAGAAAATAAGAAATCTGTAGGTAAATTAAAAAGATATTAGAATTTAGAAGCTCAAAATAAGTTATAGAACAATGAAAAATAGCCACTGTAATTACAAAACTAGAATATTTTTTAACTTAAACTCAAAAAAATACATCCTTAACACAACATTAACACTATTAGAAAATAGAGATGTCAGAAAGAATAAGATTCTTGGGAGGTTTTTCCTTGTAAAATAGAAATGTTAATATACCTTAGTTGTTAATTCAGAGTCATTTAGACACTAAGCAAATTAGTAATATAGAGTGTATCAGTTTGGGACTAGATTTCACTATGAGTGACAAAAAACCCAAAATATCCACATGATAAAGAAGATGGAAAATTTATTTCCGTCTCATGAAAACTTAGGTAGTCCAGAGCTCAATTAGCTGTTCCAAAATCACAGGGAACTCCAGGTTCCTTCTATCCTATTGCTTCTATCTTGTGGTCCAGGATGGTTGATCTAGGTTAGTCATCATGTCCATATTCCACTCAATACGATGAAAAGGACAGAGAGAAAGGTGCCCTATCCCATTAAGAACACTTTCTGCAAGATTATTTCCCCTTGGCTAGACTTTAGTCTGGACCCACCATGTTCTAAGGGAAGTTAGCCATCTGTCTTCATGGTAGCCATGTGGCCAGCTACCATTGAAGATGGGATAGCTCTATTTCATAAAGACAGGAAGAGAACAGAGTCTTTACCACAAAAGAATTATTTTTATCTTCAGAAGGCACCATAAGTACCTCAAAGCAAAAATTATCTACAAGAAAATGTAGGACAGGACAAACTAAAAAAAAAAAAATTTCAAAATACCACATTGACAAAAACTTAGCTCTTGGATGAGACATTCTAGGATCTTACTAACTTAGGGATAGTTGGAAAGAAGAGAGGAATCTGGAAATGTGCAGAGATCTGCTTCCCAGATCTCACTAGGGAGGGTGTGTGTGCGCCTTTATTCAACCAGCAGAAGCTGGCCTGAAAAGAAGAACCAGTGGGGTCTGCAGCAGTATTAACAGGTATGGCAAAATCATGCCTCATTCAGGTGATCATTACTATGTGGAGGTCCAATTTAGCAGCTGGATCACAGTAGTTACTAGTAGAACATAGTGGTAGACACTCCTGGAAGTTAAAATGGTAGTAGAAATCCAAAGGACTAGGATATCCCGAGAAAGGCAGGATGATGACTGAATGGGGAACAAGACAAAATTTAATCCAAGGGAACTGGGTTCGCTACAGAAAGTGCTGGTTAAATGCACTTCTAATTAGTCATTAGTACCAGTGAAAAAAGTTCACTTCGAGTCAACCTACTGTCCTATCATCATCCTTGATTTCTTCCTTCCTCAATTGTTAAATGGTATAATTCTGCAAGATTATCATTTGGTAAGTGCTATTTTTACCACTTTTATGACCCCTTATGTCTTTTTTAATATTTTCCATTTTACTGGGCAATCAATTTGCCCTACATTCATATCATATTGACAGACAGCAAGAATAGATGGTCTGGTGCTAGCTAGTGCTAGATACTAGCTAGTGTTTTGAGGAGAGAGGTGGTTAAGGTTTCAAGTGCTTGGTTTATCAGTTGTAATTTTTGTGAAGTGACACTAATCAATATTATGGCTGCAGCAATATAGGTAATAAATAATTGGATAACTTAGATATATATAGATTATCACATTAAATAAAGACCAAGGCAGAGTCTCCTGCCTATAGCAGGCTGACCCAGGAGGTAGAAAGCATCCTTATTTGTTTGGCATTGAAGGAGAGACTCTATCACTGTCTTGACAAATTATCACAAACCCACCAACATAAAAAATAACCATTTATTGTCTCATGGTTTCCTTGGGTGAGAAGTCTGGACCCAACGTACCTCTACTGAGTTCTCCGCTTAGAGTCTCCCAAGGCCCAAGTCAAGGATGTGGCCAGACGGCTTTTATCTGGAGACTTTGGGGTACAAGAAGCTTCCATATTCATTCACGTTGTTGGCAAAATTCAATTCCACACAATTTTATGACAGAGGTCCATGCTTCCTTGTTAGCATGTCAGCTGAGAGTTGTTCTCAGCTTCTACAGTCTACACCATTCTCCAGTTTGTGGCCCCTTCCATCTTTAAAGCCAGCAACAGTATGTGGAGTCCTTCTCATGCTTTGAACCTTTCTGCCTTCCTCTTCTACTTTTAATGAGCATGGATTTTAAAACATTTTAAAGGATATTGGATCCAGATGGAGAATCCAGGATTAATTTCCCAATTTTAAAATCATCTGATTCATAACCTCTACCATATCTTCAAAACCTCTTTTGCCATGTAACATAATATAACCACAGGAATAGCACTATGGGGTGAAAAAGCCCTGCTACTGGTCTAACTGGCCAACCACTCCTTATCACTCTCTTTGGTTACATTGTTTTATTTCTTTCATTGCATTTATCACTGTGTGAAATCACCTTGACCACTAACAAGCATTTTTTTTTTTTTTAATCTGTGTCCCCCTTCTACACCACAATTTCACTTCCAGGAGAAGACCTTATCTCATCTCTTAGATAGGTAATAGTGAGTGGTACTTTAAAAATATTTAAGTTATTTTTATTGAGTGAATAAAACTTGTCATCTCTTTGGGAAAAAATTTACTTTTAATCATAATTACCAAGATTATTTTAATGATCTTCTTTCATATGTTATACATATTTCTCCAGGAGAATATTCCTAAGCTTTTGTTTTGTTTTCCTGAATTCCTTCTGATAATACTACTCAAATACACCAGTTCTGGGGAATTCTATAAAAAGGTAACATACTGCTATAATCTGAATGTTTGTTCCCTCATGAATGGGATTGGTGTTCTTTCTGAAAGAAATTCCACCGAGTGTCTTACATGAACCAGGAAACAGGTCCTCACCAGACACTGAATATGTTGGCACTTAGATCTTGGATCTCCCAGCCTCCAGAACTGTGAGAAATAAATTTTTGTTGTTTATAAAGCCATCCCATCTATGATACTTTGTTACAGTGGGCCAAACGGACTAAAACCAATGAAGATGAGACAAAGTATTTTCACTGAGTCAAAGCATTTATAAATATATTTTAAGATTTTGAATGTGTGAATGATCTATGACAACTACTGGTTAATTTTGTGACTAGATATCTTTATATTTCTAAAAGCAATTACTATTGATAAAACATTTTACTTTTATTTGGATAATAGCAATTGTTCAGTTGGGACTAGTTCACAACCTCATTTTAAGTACATTCCTACATTAAAGTTCTGCAAGGGCTAAAATTATTTTGGGAAGTTTTTATGTGGCTTTACCATGGAGTCATTTTAAATATTTTTTTTCTTATAGGACTTTTTCATTGGACCTAAAGTACTGTATGTTTATTGGTATAAACAAATGCAGTGTTTCATGGCTATGATTCAATCTGAGATTTCTACCTGGTTGAAAAACATTATATGTAATCAATTTACTCTGGGATATTTATTATGATAAAATGTTTTGGAACCATAGTTATTATGTCTCTAATATACCCTGATGTTTTTCAGAGTTGTGAAATGAGACCATGTAATGCCCAAAATATACATTTCAAAGTCAGTTCGACTAATGACAAATTACAGGATGTCAATGATTTTCCTTTCTCTCTCTCAATTCTTTCTCTGTGTACACACACACACACACACACACACACACACACACACACACAGAGTTATACATGGTTACTCATATATACCAGTATCTAGATATTCCTGGACTTAGAAAGAATATTTGTTGGCTCCCTTAATGAAATAAAATCCAATACCACATAAAGAGGAATACCAATAGTTTATAGTTGAAGCTTTTGTCTGCTGAGATTACTTATAATCCTAAAGGGTAGGAGTTTGATTTCACTCAAAAGGTACAGATTTCCTTGTATGTAATGACAGAAGTGGGATATATTCAGGAAACAATGTTCACAGGCATGCCAAGCTAATTAAAGCCAATTATACAACCAGAATATCTCATTGGCTTTATTTATTTCCCCTGTTATTCCTAGACCTTTAATGAACTCCAAATAAAATGTTCTTGCTACTCTTCTTACATGAAGACTGTCCCACTGTGGTAAACAATGGGACTTACCAGCATCCATTCTGCTGACTCAAAAATGATCAGTTTTAAATCAGTTTCAGTGAGTGGCATGCATGAAGAGGATTTAACAGACCTTCTGGGAAAGAAAAGCTACTCTGTCTCTCTCTCTCTTGCTGGACACTAATAAGGAAGCATCTAGACACAATAGCCACTGGTAGCCATCTTGCAACCAAAAGGAGTATCCATTCTAATAGGAAGTTGACCTTGAGGATGACAGAGTAAAGAGAAAGGATTAACCTGGATACTTGAAATGATTTATTTTAACTATTAGTCACATCATGTGTGGAGCCTTCCCAACTCCTGGACTTTCAGTTAAATGGGAAAAAAGTCCTTATTTTTAACCACTTTGAGCTGCAGTTTTTACTTACTTTCAACCTCAAATATATGAATGATCAACAAACAATAGGGTCTAGAAGGAGCAATAATGGTGTTCTTACAGGCTATCAAAAAGGTCTAGTGCTATCTCCACTCAATCACCTAGTCACAGTGTAACCAATGATATCCACAGTGACACTGATATGTAACAAATTCTGAAATAATCAAGGCAAATTCATTTTTTTGCAGAGTGTAATTTCATTGCATTCTTTTCTTTAACCGGTAGGTTCTAAAATTTAATTTTGAAATAATGCTTGGTATTAAAAGAAAATAATGCTTGATATTCTAAACAAATGTTTAGCTCTGATGGTGTCAGTGGGTTAGCGATCTTCAGGGGCAAAAAGCTACCTTAGTTTAGGAGGGACAGGCCACTACTGAATCATTCATTTGCTCCTAGCTAAAATATCAAAGCAACAGAGAAAGATCTTTAATTCTGCACTCACACATGTGTATGTTTTAGTATCATTGCACAGAAGGAGAGAGAGGGTGGGAAACAGGAAACAAAACGGTCTCTGGTATTCAAATATTGTTTTTCCTTCTTACTCATGGAAGCATCAATGTTGAGAAGCAAATGTTCAACTCACAAACACAGTGACCCTTCACGAGTAGCTGGAATGAACACGAAGGAAAAAGATTCCAGAACACTTTTTTTTGGCACTTGATGCCCAAAAAAGTTTATTTAGGTAAAGTTCAAATTCACAACCTCATTCAATAACCCCCTTAAAAAGAAATAATGTGATGAATATGTACCCTAAAATACAACTGATGGTAATAATTTTGAATGCTTCAACTATTTTTATGGTTCCACTTGTAGGAATGTTGCTTGCACCTGAAATCAAGCTAAAGAACCACCTTCTAATTGAAGAAATATTTTGAACATAATTCAACAGGTCTTTCAGGTCCAGGAGAATAACTTGTTCAATACTCTTTTTGCTGGGGACTTGTTTAAATGGGGACTTCACTGAAAAAAATAAAGGCTACCAAATAAAGTTGTAAGAATTCAAAGTATCACCTAAAATGTATCCTTTTAATTTGGATTAAAAGTACTCCTTTTGCTTCTTTTGGAGCAGCTTTGCTCATGTATGTCATTCAGGACGGGCAAGAGAAAGCTAGAAGAGCAATACTGTTGTCTAGGCAAGGGGGGACTTATCAAGGCTGACTGAATTTATTACTTAACCGGGATCCCCAGTCTCAACAGCTCCATTTCAGCTTGATTCTCCTGTCAGTGTTTTTTTTTTTTTTTCAACCATATGAAGTTAGGGAGAACACAGTCTACACCTAGTTTTACAGACTATAATGTGAAATGTTATATTTTTTCTATCAAGTAACTGGCAGAAAATAACCAAATAATATGGCCAAACACATTGACAAAAAATTCGAAGGGATATCACAAAACTTGAAAGAAATATCTGCATACATTGTTTCAATTTTGGCACAGCCAGAAAGAAACCAAGAAATAAAGAAAATGCTGCTGTTCTGAGGTATCATTGGCTTCTCTCTAATCCCCAAGATCTAGTTAAAATAAACTCATGCTATCATGCAATTTTAAGAGTATGATCTTATCTTAGTTCATGCGTGTATCATTCTTGGTCTACCTACTATTAGAAAGTTTCCTAATCGGTCTAGCTGCCTCCCATCTCCCATTTTCCCAGTCCATACATTGTAATACTCAGATGATCTGTCTAAAATGGTTACTACTCATTTACTTTAAAAACTTAAATGAATTTTCACTGCCAAAACAAGTCCAAGCCTTTTCCATGCAATGCCATGTTTTTCACTATCTTCCCTTCCTTAACTTCTCTAGCTTCATTTCCTACCATTCCTTGGTAATACTTAAAATTTCCTAAGTCTCCACATGTTTGATCATCTTTTCATGCCTCTTAACATTGTTAGCCATGCCTACCCAATACTTGGCCATAATTCTTCCTGGAAAACTACTTTTGAATGTTTCTATAGATGCTTCAAAGTCCATAAATGTGTCACAATTTCTCTGATACTCTCTTTAGCAAATCCTGGAAGATTGAAGGGTCTTCCAAAAAAGTGAAACAGTATTTATGGCCTTTATAATCCAAAAAACTTCCTATATGTGCTAAATACTAGATCACATATAGCATTTATATGCTAAATATAGAAGTCTTGTATTTCAATTGGAAAAAAAAAGTATTATCATTAGGCTGTCATTAGAGTTAATTACATACACCATTAAGATGACGGAAATAAAGCTCGATTAATTTTTATGGTGTTTACTGTACCTTGTCCAATTCATCACAATATAAACATGCTTCCTGGAATCCTAACACATTGTATACAGTGATAAAACTATCATTTATGTCAGAGTAACAGAGTATCAAATTCTTGAGAACATCTTCAAGATCATCTCCCATAATCCTGTCCTCCACTGAGGTCCAAAAGGTGATATGAAATATCCAAGGTAAGATGGTTAATTAAAGACAAAGCCAACAATGGATTTCTTTTTTTCCCAATCCTATTATGTCTCACTCATCTGAAGCCTGGGATACACCTGAACATATAACCCTTCTCCAAATGCCATTTTAGACCCTAATATCTAGCTCCTTGTTCATAAGCCTTTCTAAAATCCACCTTAGCTTTGTTTCACTGAGAAGAGTCTAGCTTAAAATTTTCTCTTAAGTGAATGCAACAGTACTTATTACAAGTGTTTGAGCATATGTAAGAACATACAAAGACTTTTTCCAGTACACTCTGTTTATTTTTGATGAATGATTAACTATCTTCACAGGATTTTGTAAACTTCATAGTTGTCTTAAAATCAAGACTCCTCTGTTACAAACATAGAACTAGAATCATACAGAAGAGTTTTGAGAAATGAATTCATGAGTTTGTCTATTTCTGGGAATGTGCATCTGGGTGTGGGTTTGTGTGTATATTTACAATTCAAATTTTTTTCCTTTCTTTTCTTGACTTTCAGTCTACTCAGCTCCCATTATTACATGCAACTACCTATTTAGGTTCCAACTAGTGAAATCATTCCAGAAATTTTATGCATATTTAGGCATGCATGCACATAATAAACACACACAGATTTATTATCACAGTGTTTATATACTACAGTACTATTCTTCACTTCGCTCTTTTTAAGTAATGTATCTTGGTGATCTTTCCATAATAGTACATAAAAATTGTTTTTACTTTACTATTTTACCTTTTTCTTTTACTTTGTACAATATTCTACATGATATGGCAGTATCAGATATTATTTAAAGCAGTCCATAGCTTATGAACAATTAGGTTGTTTGCAATCTTTCATTATCACACTGAATAATGTGTTTAACTTATTTAACATATTAACTTATTTAATATCACAAAATCAACAACAACCACAAAAAAACAATATTTGCAAGTCACTAAACTAAAATAATCATTGAAATGTTAGTGGAATAACAACGAAAGTTTGCTTCTTGATTAGGAAAAGACATTTTTATTCTTTTCAATAAATAAAGGCAAAATGTTCAAGCCATGAAAGTTAGCTATTTTGATACCAAGTGAGGGAATGCTAAATACTTGTTTTAAGAATTTTTCATTATGGCATTCACAAAACCCAAATTATGGAGCTGGAAGGGCTTTTGTAGATTTCTTATCCCTTTGTATCATTTCAAGACTCAGGCAGCATGATTTGGAAACAAGGAGTAGAAATGTGTACTTAGCAAAGAGTGGTCTATGAACAAAAATGGAAAAGAATGGAAATTCTTAAATACATTACTGCTAAAGTAAACAAAATTTAAGAAAATGTGTCTATAATCATTTTATTCATGGGCTCTTGGTATGGTGAAATCATTAAGTATTTCTTCTTTTAACTAAGGAGAAAGGATAATAAAGCACAATTTCTCTGACTTCCTACTACAGAGATAATTTGAAAATTGATTTCCAGCAAAAACACATATTTATATATTCCTGAAACAACAGTTTGTAAGTGAGGAACAGTTTTCCTCTTCTGACGGGTACTTCATGTTCAAAGAATCAGAGGAGCTAGAAAGGCAATTTTTCATGTTGCAGCATTTTGGATTAAACAAGTAAATTGGTACCCTTGTGCTGTTGATTCTCTGGTGGAGCCCAAGTGTCAAACGCATCTTCAATGTGTACAACATTGATTTTTAAAACAATAAGAATATTCTTACAAGGACCATCTGAAGGTGGCACTTTAAGGTTTATATATGAGGAAAGAACATCTGCAGGAGGCAAAGAACATTCATTCTCTGGAGAACAAGACTGTGACTGACAGCAGAGCACTACCAAAAATAGAAAATTTTTAGCTTTTTTGTGAGACTTTCTTTAAGAGAGCTCAGATATAAATGAGTTTGCAATGTCTCTGTATATAAGTAATGAGGCACGCCTTTGGGAAATATTAATTACTGTTTTCTAAATTAATATACTACCAATATTTAACTTGATATTTGAATATCTTAATTTGGCAATTCTAAGTAAAATGTCTGTACATAATAAGCACTAAGTCTTCAAAATTCAAGAAAATATGTTACCATAAAAATTATGTGGCTTTTATTTATTTTCTCTCAATTTAAATATGGTCCTCAGATGTGCCAGTTTTTTTTAAGTCCTAATTGTTCAAATATAGTATCATCACATACTTCCATCACTGAAGAATTAGAACTCTCTAGAGAGAACTGATATTCCAGTCCCATTTTAGAAGATTGTAAAAGAACTCAAGATCAAATTCTTAAGACTGAAGCCTGACGTAACAGAAATCATGTAATAACATGAGTAAAATAAAGATACATGTAAAAAGTAAACCAGGTGTAATGTATCTACCTACCATCTTTGCCTCTGGGATACTGGCAGCTTGGATGGAAATTATAGAAGAAAAAGTCAGTCAGAGGCAAGAAAGTTTAAGAAAATAGGGGACTTAGCCACACTGATTTTCAGATGAAGAAACAAACCTAGTGTTAAAATAAGTCAACAGTATTTTGGTCAAAAAACTGCTTCTTCAACAGAAACAAAACACAAGAGTAAAGACCAATGACCAAGTAGTAAATGTTCAGGAAAGGAGACCAGTTAGACACAGAGCCCCTCCTCTTGGACTGGGGCCAGGCGGCATGGACTGGATTTTCCTATTATATGTGTTTGTATGTAACATACATATGGGCAAGCTCAAAGGGTGTGACCAAGAAATGGTATGCTAAATGGAGCAGCAAGAAAAACTGTTCAGTAAAGGTCTGTGAACACATTTAAGAACCAGGTGATGTGAAAGCCCCTTGGGCCTCTTCAATATCACTAGGTAACCCTTCTGGGAAGCAGATGGAATTAACAGTCTCCAACTATTTTCTACTGTGCTTAAGCTGCATAACCATGTGTGTCTCTTTCCTCAAAGATAACATATACAGAGTTAAGAGAAAATGAAACTCCTAAAAAAAAAAAAAAAAAACAAAAAAAAAATCCTTTGATCAGAGTCTTGTTGGGATATTCTAACAACTGGCTCTCTATGTTTCCATGAGATAATACCCTGCCACTTAGGCTGTAACTGAGGCAAAAAGATAATGACTCCATTTCATATGAAACCAGACTCTGAGTTTCATGATGTCACCATTGCCTCACCAATTCAGAAGTTCTAAAAATGTGGTTCTAACATGGTACCCTAAAAAGCAGTTGCCTCAAGGCTTTGCAGTGGGATATAGGAAGTCCTTTCATCTACCCATAAAAATCAAATGAATCATGCAAGAGCCTTCCAAGGAACTTCACTTTGACAGAGTTGAAAGCATCATGTATAATATCCAAATGGTGCTTAACATTGCTTTGGATAGGGAATACAATACAATTAGACCTACTGTGGAGAATAAAGATATCTTAATTTGGGCAAGCTCTAAATCAAAGTTCTCCATTTTGGAAGCCATTGGGAACAAGTTTCAAAGGGCACACAGTGATGATCCCTCTCCCCGTTTGCCTACCTTTTCATGTTCACTTTCAGAGCTATTATCCAAAACAATTATAATAAGAGGGGGAAGAAAACATCAAGAAAAAAAAAAAAAGTCCCTTAAAAAATCCTGGTCAGTGAACAAGTACAGATTCACAACAATGTGAGGAATACTACTTAGTACATATTCTTTGAGCAGGGATTCAAATTCCCTCCCAACATTTATTTTATATATATATATTTTTGTTTTTCTTATGTTTATTCATTTTTGAAATACAGAGAGAGAGCACAAGTGGGGTGGGGTGGAGAGAGAGTGGGACACAGAATCTGAAGCAGGCTTCATGCTCTGAGCTGTCAGCAGAGCCCGAAATGGGGCTCGAACTCACAAATTGTGAGATCATGACCTGAGCCGGAGTCGGCTGCTCAACTGACTGAGCCACCCAGGTGCCCCATATTCCCTCCCAACATTTAAAAGCATGTAGTGTTTTCAACTGGTGAGCCCTGCTGGAAGAGTCTGGCAAGTTAATGACTACTGAGTAATGGCAGCAGGCATGTATCGGCATGTGCTCTCCCAAGACCACAGGGTAAAAGGTCCTCCCCAGCCCAAGACTCAACCTCCTCAGCTAATCCGATGTTCAGTTCTTCTTTTTCCTTTCTTAATATTTAAGGTTGCTGCTGGATTTCTTTACAGATTAAAATTATTTTCAAGTATCTTTCATCTTAAAAAAAAAACAAAAAAACAAAACACAAAAATCCCTAGTTACTGTGTATCGCTGTAGCTCCTTAAATTTTTCTCTCCTTTCCTTCACTTCTAGATCTCCTGAAAGAAGTCTACCCTCCATCTGTTCTCTCTTGCCTCTTCTTTACTGCTCAAACTATTATATTTAGGTTTCCATCCCTGAAACAGTATTTAAGAATACAATAAATATCTCCCTACTGCCAGTACCAACTAATGCATTTGACTCACTTTCTTATTTGACTCCTCTTCTACATTTAATATTATATTCCACTTATTTTTCAAAAATTTCTTCTCTAGTATTTTCTCCTAAAATCTCCTACCAGTGACTCCCTACAGATTGAGTTTATAAAATAAGTATTACAAAAAAATAATAATAATAACTATTGCAAAATACAAGACTGAGATTAAAAATACAAATTCCATCTCAGTTGGATCCTCAACCTGTCGTCACTGCTAAGGAATGAACAGACCAAAATCTGGCTTAACATACAAGTGTGCCAAGACATTTCAAAGCTGTGCCTAGAATGCCCTTTCTAACTTGTCAGCTATAGAGGTTTGAGAAGGTAAATTCACCACCTATCTTATTCCTCTGTCCTAATTGGGAAACCATTTGAGAGATAGATACAATAGCCAGAAAGGTGAACAAATATACTTATTCCTGATAAAACTCATTCTAGTCAAGTCGTTTAGGTCAACAGCAACAGCAGGCTTGCTTACCCTGTAATAGTTATATTACTGGTACAGGGGAATAATCTCAGCCCATACTCTCAGAAGAAGCACCTGATCTACTAAACCTCCATCACAACAAAGTATCTATAGTTCCTGGCACACTGTGTACTCAGTTATTTGTTAAATTAATAAATGCATTAATTTTAAGTGGTTTAACATTCCCTTCATGGTGGAGTACACAGATTAAAGATACAATTATCTTCAAAGGATTGATCAATTTGCCTTATGCCTTCAAAAAGTCCTTCAGTTATACCAACTTTATAGATTGTGATAGCTCTTATGGAAATTAAGTTCTGCTAATAGAGTATTTAGCAAGAGAATATAATTTTAAAACAATCACAGTAAGATGCACACATCATTCAAAGTTGCAATGGCAACCAGATGGCACAATCAAATTAATCAAATTAGTATAACTCAAGGAGAGTTTATTTCAAAAGGACTATATTCACTAAGAGAACAGAGGAGAAATGTAGGGCCAAGCAGCCAAGATGTCAACCACCTCTAGGCCAGAAGGGATGACCAGAGGAGAGAGGTTTTCAGAGTCACATAGAACATTACATTTGGCAAAAAAAACAGTAACTTGCAGATCCATGACAAGGCAAGTTCCTAGGGAAATTCTAATAAGAAGCCAAGGGAATAAATAAATACCCCAACCTCACTATTCACCTCAGTTTGATCTCCTGCCACCCCATCAAACAAATTCAACCAGAAGACAGAGAGCTAAATGCCCTGATGATGCATCCCTTCAGTTCAACCTTCTAGAGGAGTAGGATGAAAGGTAGAGAGTAGATTAGTGGAGCAAAAAGACATCCAGTATAGCACAACGAAAAAAAATTCCCAATGAAATTTATGACAACAACACACATAACTGTTCTTCCATATAAATATACTGTAATAATTCATAACTCATCCCAATTAATGTCACCCATTTTCAACTATTTCTTGACTAATGCATAAAAGAAAAAATACTATCAGTGTTACAAAGATGAATGAGATGGGGTCCCTTCTTCCATAACTTCTTGTCTAAAAGAAGACAAATAATGTACAATGTAGCAACTTTTGTAACAAATTAATGGATAAATCATTCCATCACCAAATTTTTAAAATCCACTTGAATTTACTATGTTATCTGCCTACACGAATTCATATACATCCAATTTATAGCACCCATTTTTGTACCAACAGAATACTTTAGCTTAATTCTAAACATTGTTTCTGTTTAAACAGTTACAGTATTTCCTAAGTAACAAAATTATCAATCACCAACTAGAAAAACTAGAGAAAAAAGACCAGAAAAGACACTGATGTAACACAAATTTACTAATTAATTTACTAATAGGAAGGCACAAGAAAACATTAAAATTTGATTTATATTTCCATAAACATCACATATACATAAAATTTAAAAGATTAAAATTTACACATTTTAATGATGTTTGTTAGCTTATAACAATAAAACAGCAACAAAACAAAAATTAATCATTAAAAAATGTTTAATCTAGGGGCACCTGACTGGCTCAGTTGGTTAAGCATCCAACTTCGGCTCAGGTCATGATCTCACAGTTCTTTTTTTTTTTTTTTTTTTTAATTTTTTTTTTTTTTTAAATTTTTTTTAATGTTTATTTATTTTTGAGACAGAGAGAGACAGAGCATGAACGGGG
This sequence comes from Panthera uncia, assembly GCF_023721935.1. NCBI lineage: Eukaryota > Metazoa > Chordata > Mammalia > Carnivora > Felidae > Panthera > Panthera uncia. Next base: position 74,128,807 of record NW_026057577.1, on the reverse strand, counting down.
GAGGGTCAGAGAGAGAGAGGAGACACAGAATCGGAAGCAGGCTCCAGGCTCTGAGCTGTCAGCACAGAGCCTGACGCGGGGCTCGAACTCACGGACCGTGAGATCATGACCTGAGCCGAAGTCGGAAGCTTAACCAACTGAGCCACCCAGGCGCCCCAATCTCACAGTTCTTAAGTTTGAGCCCTACGCTGGGCTCTGCTGACAGCTCAGAGCCTGGGACCTGCTTCAGACTCTGTTTCTCTCTCTCCCTCTCCCTCTCCTTCTCTGCCCCTCCCCCACACACATTCTGTCTTTCTTTCTCTCAAAAATAAATACATATTAAAAAGTTTTTAAAAAGTTTAATCTACTCATGTACATCTTTAGTTATATTCAGTAATAAAATATTTACAAAAAATGTAAATAAAACAAACGTTAAATAAAGCTCCATATGAAGACATAAAGCATATGGCTTGAGTACTTTATAGGTTAAAATAATGTAAGCAATAATCTGTTCCATTTTCTCAAAATGCAATTAATTTAAGGAGGCCACTGTCCAGTTCTCAGAAATAGCCTGTAAATCATATCTAGTCTTGCTCATTACAAGGAGGATGACATATGAAAATATTTTAGTTTCAACCTCACTTTAAGACAAAAGGAAAAAAGCAAATGAAATAGAATTCTGGTAACTAAAATGAATTATAACAATAAGTTTATACTACAGAGGATCAATAAAATGAATCTCAAATTCTCAGAGAATCATCCTCTTTCTTTTGTTATTCCTTCCACACATTTGAGCAGATAACAAGAAGATAAGCACTAAGACTCAATGTTTCCCTATTTTGCCCTTTGGATGTTGACACCTAAAGTTATCTGGACAGAGAAATATGAACAATTTTCAATAGTGCTATTGATTTATTGTCTATCACAAGCCTTTCAGCTAAGTGCTCTTAAGATTCTAAGATCAGAATAATGGAGGGCAGACCTTCACAGGACCTTGAGTTCTACATTAATTTTATGAATTGCTAATTCAGAGTATACTCTCCCTCAAAAAATATATGCTAGTATGTGTTATTCTAATAATATCATAACCTTTCTATAACCAATAGCTTTCACCACAGAAACCCACTTCAGAGCCTTGCTGTCCTCTTGAATTAAACTAATCTGAGAATTAAATGCACTTGAAAGGAAATGTCAACCAAATATACTCTTTTTAGAATAACTGCTATTATTTCTGATATTTGAAATCCCTTATGCATCTGGACATTAAAATTATTTCCAGAAAGTGAATAGCCATAGTTTTAATAATCTAATAAATGATTTGTCACGCAACATTGCTTACTGAGGAATTAGGAAGGTGAAGTAGAGAGGGGTCCTTTAGTACAAGATCTTGAATAATAGAAAAAAAATATTTGATTCAGAAATTAAAGATATTGTGTATAAAGTAAAGAGTCATAGAAAATACTTAAAGTTAGAGACTTGTACTGTGTACACATATGTACCTAGAAATACACATACTTCTAGGTACAAGGTAATAAAGATGAACAGCCAATTAGTCTTTTTTTTTTTTTTTTTTTTTTTTTTAACTAGGGGCACCTGAGTGGCTCAGTTAGTTAAGCATCTGACTTCGGATCAAGTCATGAACTCACAGTCCATGAGTTCAAGCCCCTGCGTCCGGCTCTGTGCTGACAGGTCAGAGCCTGGAACCTGCTTCAGATTCTGCATCTCCTTCTGTCTCTGCCCCTCCCCCACTCGCACTCTGTCTCTCCCTCAAAAGTAAATAACCATTAAAAATGTTTTTAGAAATTTAAAAAAATGAAAAAGTTTTAGAGTATATTTACTTATTTAGAGAGGGAGAGAGAGACACACACAGACAGACAGAATGAGTGGGGAAGGGCGAGACAGAGATTGAGAGACAGAATCCCAGGCAAGTTCCATGCTATCAGCTCAGAAACAGATTCAGGCAGAAACCACAAGAAACTGAGATCATGACTTGAGCTGAAACCAGGAGTCATATGCTTAACTGACTGAGCAACCCAAGTGCCCCCAATTCAGTCATTCATCTAATAATCATTTAGTGGAACCCTCTTTTCATAATACACACTATGCTAGATAAGTACCAGCTGTGGAACACGTAATGCAATAGACAAGTTTCCTGACTTCTTGAAGATTTCAGTCCAATGGGGAATACTGACAAAAAAAAAAAAAAAAAAAAATTACTTCAGCATCACCTGATAGGTTCTATGATGTGCTGTGTTTGGATCCTATGGCAGCAATTGGGAAAGGCAACAAAACTGGGCTTGGGATGCCCAAGTAAAACTTCTTGGGGAAGTTCAGTGGAACTCATCACTAAAGTTCACATAGAAATCAGGCAAAAAGCAATTAAGGATGGTTTTTGAGGCTGAGGAAACAGAGCATGTCAAGGTCCTAGGATATAAGAACATGGTAGTTTCTTGGATTTCAACATATTTTAGCCTGAACAGAGCCTAGATTTTAGAGAGTTGGTAGAACTAAAAATGAAAGTGTAACCATGTAAAGGTAAGTAGGGCCAGGTCCTGAGGATCTTGTGTCTGTTGAGGTTCAGTATCTAATAAGGAAAGAGAAGAGTAGAAAAAGCCTTCAACAGAGGTAAGATGTGTCAGAAAACCACACCCTCTGGAGCTCCATCACCTCACTTATTATATGGTGAGCAGACAGTGGGAATTTGAGTCAATGATCTCTAGGAACACTATCAGCTCTGACACTGTGAATCCAAGCATCAGTAAAATCTGGCAATAAAACCAATCTATGAAGCAGAAATATCCCTATAAGGACAAGAACCTGATTACTGAATGAGCCCTTCACAGACATGTCAAATCAAATTTTCAAACATAGCAATCAACATTCTTTATCCATGTGAGGTCCTCCTCCTAACCAAATGCACAAATACACTTCTACCTTAGCCATGGTGGTAAGGAAACAAAGAATATAGATTAGTCTATTTTTATTGTTGTTTTCATAGCATTGTCTTATAAATTACTTCCAGAGTTAGGCTGAATACTGGCTTTAAGTTGAGAAAGGAAAAAAATCAGGCAATGAGGTGTGAAATTATATTGGCAAATTTAATCCATTTGCTATTACATGGTTTTGGTGCTTAATCAGCATATGTAATAATTGGATTAAAAAAATTTTTAATGTTTTATTTATTTAGAGAGAGAGTAACCTGTGTGGGCTCGATCTAATAACCGTGAGATGATGGCCTGAACTGAAATCAAGAGTCTGACTGAGGCTCAACAGACTAAGCTACCCAGGCACCTCTGGATAAATGGCTTTCATGGCAAATGTATCCAGATACCATGTTGCAAATAAGTATCTGCTACAATGTAGGAGGCCCCAGAACTCCTTGTGGAAAAACTGCTGGTTTGAGAATTAGGTAATATTGGTTCTAGTTATATTTTTGCTACATGCCAGATATGTGAAATTGGTAAAGTCCTTGATCTCTGAGGGTTAGCTTCTTCAGCTATAAAATAATGAAAATACATACAGCACTGGCATCAACTTCTTCATAGCTTTGTTATGAAGTTCCCTTAGGAGCATGGATGATAAAGCAGTTTGAAAAGCCTTAAATACTTTAGAAATCTAAGATATTATTTTAAATGTTCTACACTTGTATCTGAACAAATAAAAAATACAGAAGGTGTTTCCATTTCTGGTTGAACCATAGCTTAAGAATAGCATGTGCTATCACAGGGAATATTTAGGAAGAAGGCACTGAGTAAAGTCCTCATCGTTCTTAAAGTACTCAAAGGAAGAGTATTTCCCTGTTATGCAGTTGAGCATGGTCCACACACCCAATTCCAATCTTTAAAACTGAAAATTATGTAAAGGGAATTTTTTACCACATGCACTTGGAAAAATATCAAGTCATTTCAAGCTTCATGGATGTCTGTAAATATTTTAACCCAAATCTATTGTAGCAGTAGCAGCACAGTTTTTTTTTTAAATCTCTGAATAATCTCTGAAAATATATTTTAAAAAATAGACACACAACAAGATAGCAAAACTCAAACTCATGGATAAATTTACAGTTGGTAACAAAGTATCTCTACCTCCAAAATAGAACTAAGAAACTACTAACCAAAACCTACACGGTATCATTGGCTATACGGGATGGAAAAAAAAAAGTCAAATAAAAGAGCCTGGGAATGACCTATTAACAGGAGAACACCATAATGTCCACCAGGTTGGAATCTGCTGGAAACCTCAGTGGTTAATGTAAGAACAGCTGAAAAGGGGGGTAATTATCTCCAAACCAGTAACAGATGAACACAAGCGCCAAAGTTCAGTCTATAAATGGCTAAAGCAGTAGAAGCACTTCTGAACTCTCACCACTAACCAGCCACGAACTCTCTTCCAAACAAGATCCTGCAGGAGTAAGAATAGGGAGTAAATTGAGAAATTAATTAGATAAGAACAAAAAAAAGAAAAAGAGTAAGGTAGTGAAGAGAAACAGCCAGGAAATGTCAGAAAGCAAATCACCAAATTTTAAAACATTACACAAACACAACAGAGGTAGAGCTCAGTGAAGTTATAAAAACTATCTTGAATTACATACACTTTCTTAAAGTTCATGGAAATCAATTTTGCATCAACATGAGCAATTGAACAAGCTCATGGTCAAATCCTGTAAAAATTAAAATAACGATTAAATAAGGAGCAAAAGACATCCTTCCAGAGAACAAAAACATGTCAGAAATAAAAGTACACAAAACAATCAAACCTCTATTTCAAAACAAGCTAAAAGTATCAAGTAAATAAAGTAAGACATGAAACAACAACATAAATTAGAATTGGTTCAGGTCATGATCTCACAGTTTGTGGTTCGGAGCCCCACATTGGGCTCTGTGCTGACAGCTCAGAGCCTGGAGCCTGCTCCAGACTCTGTGTTTCCCTCTCTCTCTCTGCCCCTCCCCTGCTCACACTCTGTTTTTGAGAGAGAGAGAGACAGAAAGACAAACGTTTAAAATTTTTTAATTAAAGAAATTTGGATTAAACTAGAGAGACAAAAATGAACATAACATATATAGTCTTAAGATAAATAGAAGGTGAAAAGGAAGAAAAATTTTCAACCAAAGAGAGAAAGGAGATAAAGGATATGAAAAAAGTGACAAACATTAAAGATAGACAAAAAATAGGCAATATATAAATAAGAGTTTCTAAAGAGGAAAGCTACAGTAAAATACAAAAAAAGACTAAAATGCAAAGTAATTTATAAGGGAAAGAAAAATAATCATCTTTCAACATCAATGTTTCCATGTCCTAAGAAACTAGAGTAACATATTTAAGATAAATAAGGAATATACAAAGATTTGATAATCAGAGAAATTGAATTTCAATTACAAAGAACATAGAAAAAAATCTTATGAACGAGCACAAGATTCAGATACTATTGCTTCCATGAACTTTTTCTGAGGACTCTTACAGAATAAAACTCAGTCAGCCAAAGTGATTCAATAGCGCTCAAAATAAATTCTCATGGTTACCTATAGAACTAATGCTCACTGGGGTTTAAGAGGGAGGGAATAATAATAATAATGACTGTTTAAAAACTTTTTTTTTTTTAAAGGAGGGAAGGGGGCACCTGGGTAGGTCAGTCGGTTAAGCATCCAACTCTTGATTTTGGCTCAGGTCATGATCTCACAGTTCATGAGTTCGAGTCCCATGTCAGGGTCTGCTCTGATGGCACAGAGCCTGCTTGAGATTCCCTCTCTCACTCTCTTTACCCCTCCCCTGCTTGGTTCTCTCTCTCTCTCTCTCTCTCTCTCTCTCTCTCTCTCTCTGTGTGTGTGTGTGTGTGTGTGTGTGTGTGTATGTATATATATAATAAAATAAAAGGAGGGAAGAATATGGGGAGAACAAAGGCAAAAATACAATTGATAGTAGTTGTATTAATAATTCTGAGTATGCTTTATGTGTAATATGGGATAAAGCAAATGAGTTATTTAGAGATATTGTATCTTTATTCTTGTCCTTGAGAACCAGTATTCTCAGTGGAAAATACAGAAGCAACAGAAAAATTTAAGTACAAACACTTGAATTTTAACTGAGAGTATTTGATATGAACCTTCTCAATTATGTTATTTTTACTGGATAACCTCTTTTCCCTAAAAAGGTATAACACAATGACCAACCCAGCAGGAATGAGAATTCCTAGTGCCCAGAATATAGCCTTGAATCACAATCTTTCCAGGTCTGGGGTAAGAAATATCCAAGATAGTCCTGGAACATCTTGTTCAGTCCTGTAGCAAGAAACAGTCAAAAACATGTGCAAAGAACTCAACAAACAACTTAAAGAGACTTCCATTGCACAAAATTTTAGTTGCAATAAGGTTAAGATTTAAACTAGTAAAATGTATTACAATTCATAATGACACTCTTAATAAACTATCACTTTAAGAGGACAATAGGAAACCAGTGTATCGTTTTAAAAGTCACTATAAGAGTGCCTGGGTGGCTCAGTCGGTTGAGCGTCAGACTTTGGCTCAGGTCATGATCTCACAGTTTCTGAGTTCCAGCCCCACATTGGGCTCTGTGCTGACAGCTTAGAGCCTGGAGCTTGCTTCAGATTCTGTGTCTCCCTCTCTCTCTGGGTCTTAAAAGTAAACATTTTTTTAAATAATTAAAAAATAATAAAATAAAAGTCATTATCTTAAAAACGGTTAGAAGGAAAAAAAAAGCATTATCCTACCTTTTTTTTTTAAATGAACTATACCACTAGATAACCAAATAGGTGAAGCTGTTTAGGTTTATATTAAGGTATTATATTCACTTTAAAAGAAATGATAAAATTGGACTATCAGCATTTTGCAACATTAAATCTAAATTGAGCATCAATGACCACTACAATCATAGACAGCCAATCAATTCATGCCTCTTGATTTAAAACAAAACCTTGCCAAAGGGACTCAACCTGTGTCTGATCAAACCTGAGGATCAGGTCCCCGTATGGTAATACAGAGGAGAAAAAGAAAACAAAATAGAGAAACAAATTGAACTATACTGTAAGTATGCAATCAGGAACATGTATCAAATGTGAGAAACTGTACAAATCAAACAGGCTAGGATTTTCTAAGATAAATTGAAAAGAAAGTGATAGAAGGGCAATCTTTAGATTACTTAAAGGGTGTATTGAGTTGTTTTTTTGGATTTGTTTTTGTTTTTTTCTTTTTAATGAGCAAGACTAAGGTAGAGGACCTAAGGATATACCCATTGGTACTAAAAAAAAAAAAAAAAAAAAAACCAAAAAAAAAAAAACACAAAAAAACAAAAACAAAAACAAAAACAAAAACAAACAAACAAAAAAACTAAGTGCAAAGGAATGATTTCTAAAAAGTCAGAATATGTTAATTTTGATGGGAAACAGGCAGATATGAATGGGGTAAGGCACATGGAAGACATAGGTTGTCTGAACAAGAATTGATTCCTTAATGTCAATTGTGGTTACTAGAATACTTTTTTAAAAAATGATGTTTATTTTGAGAGAGAGAGAGAGAGAGAGAGAGAGAGAGAGAAAGAGAAAGAGAAAGAGAGAGAGAAAAAGTGAGAAAGAGAGAGAGAGACAGAGACAGACATGAGTGGGGGAGGACCAGACGGAGAGGGAAACACAGAATCCAAAGCAGGCTCTGGGCTCTGAGCTGTCAGCACAGAGCCCTACATGGAGCTCAAACTCACGAACCATGAGATCGTGACCTGAGCTGAAGTCAGAGGCTCAAGCGACTAAGCCACCCAGGTGCCCCTGGAACACTTTTGATAATTCACTAAGGTATGCATTAATTTTATATGATCTCCTGTATCTATTTTATAATTTAAAAAGAAAGTCCAGAATTCAACCCAATCATTTATAACTGCATGATTAATTGCACACTGATAAGTTTTGTATGAAGAAAGAAAAATATTTTAAGGTATTTCAGTTACTTAATAAATGCAAGATAATTGGCCATTTGACCACAACACATTCACATGTAACTAGAAAACTAACTTATTTAAAATAAAAACTTATCTGTTTTACCTTCAATGAGTACAGTATTTTGCAAAGATGCAAAGAAAATAGTGTGATTTTTAGCAAAGTTCAAAATTCAACTACAGCAAAATTATACTTCTGAATTTCAAGCTTCCAGGACTGTGGTTGTGAAAACTTTCAGCCAACTACTAATTCCCTTATGAAGCTGCCTTGTCCTTCAGAGTCAGTAAGCTCACTAAGTGACAAACTATGCACTATTGAATTATTTTCAAGTGTTTGAAAAATACTATTGGTATTTTACACTTAAGCTACATTTTGAGTCACAATCACAGTAATAAGATACTATCACAAATCCTTATCATGAGGATTTAATTTTAAAAACTGCTTTCGTTTTCACCAGGGTGTTAACTGGGGTGTTTGCCAGGGTAGCAACTTGCTTTTCATTCCTCTAAATACTTCCAGAAAATAAAATGATGCATCTAAATAGCTTCAAGTTGTCAATCATTCTTTGTGTGCAGTATATCAAAATCCAATAATGTAGAAGACTATTTCTTGTAAAACTAACCTTACTTTTCATATGATCCAACAATCATGCTCCTTGGGATTTACCTAAAGGACCTGAAAAATTAAATCCACACAAAAACCTGCTCATGAGTTATAGCAACACTATTCATAATTGCCAAAAATTGGAAGTGACCAAGATGTCCTTCAGTAGGTAAATGGATAAACTCTGAATATCTAGAAATAGAAGATTATTCATCACTGAAAAGAAATGAGCTATCAAGCTATGAAGACATGGAAGAAACTTAAATAACTATTATTAAGTGAAAAAGTCAACCTGAAAAGGCAATATACTTTATGATTCCAACTATGTGACATTTTGGAAAAGGCAAAACTATGAAAATAAAATGATCAGTCATTGCCAGTGAGCAAGGGTGTAAGGAGGTGGATGACTAGGCAGAACGCAGTATTTTCAGGGTAGTAAAACCCTGTATGATATTATAAGGATGAATATACATCATTATGTATTTTTCCAAACCAACAGAATATAGAACACCAACAGTGAACCATAATATAAACTAGGGACTTTGGGTGGTTATGATAAGCCAGTGTGTAGGTCCACCAACTGTAACAAATCTACATCTCTAGCGGAGAATGTTGATAATGGGGGAGGCTATGTTATGTTTTGGGGCAGGAGATGAAGCAAAGCTCCAAAAAAATCTTTCACAAAATTGAATAACCTACCTACACAAATTAAGAGGACAAGATTTGCATCAAGAGGATCTCAACTAACTAAACACTGGTTCTTGAGTTTCCATTTGTATAACCTGGGCCTGTTTCTGATGTATAAAATAGGGATAATTCTACGTATTTAAAGACCATAATAAGAATTAAAGGAGACAATGAATATAAAGCACTTATCACAGCAAATACTATGTAAACATTCAAATATTTTGAAACCATCAACAAAGGCAGACAATGTATTTTAGAGGGTGAGATGACTTGTTATAGAAAACTGGAAGACATGTAAGCCTGGGTGCTTTTTCAGTGTAGAAAAACAAGTAACGTCAAGGTTCAGACACTTTGGTCATATAATTAAATTACTAAAATAAAAACATGCAAAACGTTGTCATTTGTAGAATATTGTTTTTTTTTCTACAATTGACTATTTTTATCATTTAACAAACAGTCCTCTTTTTTAAAGATTTAAAATCTTATTTGTAGTGACTCAGAAAAGTTACGGTCAATTTTGACATTGACCGTACACAGATTGAAAGTACACAGATAAAGTAAATACTAAATGTACAATAATAAAGTTCTAAAGTACTCCATATTAAGTATATTTAACTTCAGATTTAAAACAAATTAAACGAAGAACTAAACTATATGGTAAAAATAAAGTGTCCAAGAGAGTCTAAACCTACTGATAACAAAAGAGCTGTAAGAAGAACTGTAATAAAAAGAGAAAGACCAACAAATATATAAATAACTTACATAACTATCAAGACAGCTATGTGGAAAAAGGGGTGCAGGTGTGGAGGTCAGATCAGTCCTTATTTTAAATCCTGTTTCTACCACTTACTGTGTGGTTTTGGCAAAACTACTTCAGTCCTTCAAGATTTGGCTTCCTCACACATCAAATGAAAAGGACACAAGCTTTATAGCACTGCTATTAAGAATAAGTGTGTTTGGGGCACATGGATGGCTCAGTTGGCTAAGCATCCACCTCTTGATTTGGGCTCACGTCATGATCTCATGATTCATGAGATAGAGCCCTGCATCAGGCTGTGTACTGACCGTGTGGAGCCTGCTTAGGCTTATCCCTCTCCCTCCCTCTGCCTGGCCCTTCAAAATAAATAAAAACATTAAAAAGAAAAAAAAAAGATTAAGTGTGTTTGAATATGTCAGCACATTATAAGGGCTCAATAAACTGTCAGGTTAACATCGTATCAAATAATGCTGTTATCTTTCAAAAGTAGCATGAATGAATCATTCATGTTATTCTGGGTACATATGTAACTTCACAATATATTGCACATGGATCAATTCATTCTGCGGACGTGAATGCACAAAGCATGCTATGAAAATTCTAGATGGGTTTTGTTAATTTTCTCAGTTGTTTATTTTTTATTTCATTGCTTTATGCTCTTACCTTTATTTTCTTTCTTTTCCTCACCTTGGGTTTAAATTACTTTCATTCTCCAGTTTCTTAAGGTATAGATTTACACCATTGCTTTTAAACCTTTCCTATTTGAATCTGAGCTTTTAAAGCTATATAGTGTTTCACTATAAACACTGTTATAGCAGCATTCTACAAATTTTGATATTTTGTCTCTTTATTATAAGTTAGTTTCATTTATTCTAAGTTTCCTTTGTGATGTCTTCTTTGACCCATGTGCTGATTAGCAGTGTTTTGTTTGACAAAAAAAATTGGGGTTTTTCTATTTCTCATTTTGTTATAGTCAAAGAACATACTCCGCATGATTTCAGTCTTTTGGAATGTATTGGCACTATTCTTATGGTTCAATATATGGTCTTTATTATTGAATATCCAATGAGCTTGTAATACTACTATGTATTCTGTAGTTGTTGATGGTCGTGTTCTGCAAATGAGAATTAGGTTAAGGTCATTGACAGTGTTGTTCTATTATTTTATAGACTGCTTTTTATTTTTAATGATTGAGAGAAGGGTATTAAAGTCTCTTTTTATTTCTGTCAGTTTTTGTGTGTGTGTGTGTGTGTGTGTGTGTGTGTGTGTATGTGTGTAAGTTCATTACTTTGAAACTCTGTTAAGTACACATGTATTTACAGTTAGGTTTCCTGATTATCTTTTTATTATATGGCCTGTATTTGTCCCTTAAGTTATTTCAGTAATTTTAAAACCCATGTATTATGTGCCTCCCTATATCTCTGGCAGTACTCCTGGATTAACTTTACTCTATGTGGTTTAATCGAACCACATAATACTATTTACACAGCACGTATTTTCCATTCTTTTATTTTTTTTATTTGCCTGAATCTTTGTGTTTAAAAAGACAACATAAAGTTCCTTTTTTAACCATGCTGACAATCTGATATTAGTTGCAGTGTTAGTTCACCCAGGTGGCTCAGGTGGTTAAGCCTGAGACTCTTGATTTCGGCTCAGGTCATGATTTCACAGCTCATGAGATTGACCCCACATAGGCCTGAAGCGCAGGTGCTCTCTCCTCTCTCTCTGCCCCTCCCCTTGCTCGAAATAAATAAACTTAAAAAAAATTAAAAATAATATTATCACTTTATGTAAAATAAAAACCTTAAAAAATAGTGTATTTCCATTTAATTGCCTTCATTTGTGCTTCATTTCTTCAAAAATAACTATTAAGAAAAATTTTTTCAATATAAAGTCTTGTGTAATTACCCATATAGTTTTCATTTCTAGTTCTCATTTTTCTTATACATTAAATTTTCAATCTAGTATAATTCCTTTTCATCCTGAAAAGTTATTTTCAGCATTTCTTATTTTATAGGTCTGCTGGTAATGAATTGTCTAAGCTTTTCATCTAACAATGGAACTATTGGCTATTCTTTTTGGAAGGTATTTTTGGTAGATACAGGATTCTAAGGTGACACTCTTTACTTTCCTCTCAACACTTTAAAGATGTTAAATGTGTTCTGTCTTTCATTGCTCTTGTTCATGTGTCATTCTTTTCATTGTAATCCTGTGTGTGATTCACATGTCTTCTCCTATGGGTGCTTTTAATACTGTTCCCATGTATCAAATCATCACATTATACACTTTAAATTTATATGGTTTTCTACATCAATTTTATCTCAAAGCTGGGAGGGAGGATTTTTCTCTTTTTACTTGGTATTCAGCAGTTTGCAATAATGTCCTTAGATATGATTTTACTTGCATTGACCTTGCTTATATAGATCCCAACTTATGGCTTCTCAGTTAGTAAAATAAAGAATAAACACTCAATCTTCTTCAGAGAGTTTAACTTTTAGCCAACTTTTTACTGCTAACCAAAAGCCTGTCTGAAATAAATGAGATAATTGACCATAGTTAATACCTCAAGGGAACACATGAATTCAGTTTTGTATCATCCATATACTCTCAGGTTTCAGCTAAGATTGCTTGAGTGAAGTGTCAGGTGATATAAACTATGTAATTTTACTTTTTAACTTTGCTTGCATCTCTCCATGTCCCAATGGGAAGAAGAAGGCCTCAGATGAAAAAACCTGTTATAGAATTTACTGTCAAGAAAAACCATAGTCGCTCTTGAATAACTGTTTTATTCACCACTAATAGGGTAGCCTGAAAATTTACCCTGACAGCTAGACTATGTGTATTATCATTCCCACCTTAGTAACAATTTTTACTTTTAACAAACATGAATGTAAGAATGGCATTTTGATATGGCAGAATACCAGCCTATCAAGGCAGAAAATACACATGCACGCGCACACACACACACACACACACACACACACACACACACACTATAATTACAGCATTCCTCGGAGGAATGTGTAATTGTCACAACTGGGAGGGCACTACTGGTATCCAGTGGGTAGAGAGCTGCTTAATATCCTACGATGCATAGGACACCCAACAACAAAGAATTATCCATCTCAAAGCATCAATAGTGCCACCGTTGAGAGTCGCTGTATAAGGCTATTTCCAGTATCTACTTGTCAAGCTATTTGTTATCTCAACTATACATATAGATTATTACCAAGCAGTACACAAACAGCCAGAAAATTAAGAGGCTGACTACTCTCTACTTTGGAAGCTAGGCCTATATTTGAACTAATTAAGTGTATACAGGTGGTACTTTCTATTCTCTGAATATAGACCCATGTTTTTGTCTGTTGTTTTGTTTTTTACTTCTGTTTCACCAGCCTGGTAAAGGAGCTCCCATCAGTTTATGTGTGTTGAATGATATTACTGGACTGACTTGAATAGTTCTACTCCAAAATATAATGGATAAGTCATTGAAGAAAAAATTTACAAGGTATGAATTATGGCTAAAATATCTAGGTATATGGATATATATATATATATATATATATATGCATTCCTCTGATTAATCTTCAAATAGAATGGAAACATCTCATACGGGTCCAACAGATCTTCATATTCTTTACTGCTAACTCATTTGCGAAGGTGTAAATACTTCTGGTTCAGAACTAATAATTATCCATCTTACCAAAAGTAAATTGAAATCATTTAGGATTACTTTTTATCATTTACATTGTTAGTGGTTATTATTAAAAAAAAAAAAAAAAAAAAAGACTATACTGACTCTAACCTCTTTAATTAGCACATTCTTCAAAGGACACAGAGAATAAGGTTTTGAGCACTCCAGTGGGCTCAAGTTTAAGTGAGTAAAGAATATATTTTCTCACAGTATGTTTGGTCCTGTAGATAAATACACTTCATGAAAAATGTGTTTAATCTCATCTGTTACTGCCAGAAGACTTGGCTAACATCCTTATGCAGCTGCACTGGAAATCAGGTCCCACTGAGAAATCATTCTCAAAGACAAAATGTGCTACTTCAGAATACTGGCTTGAAAATGCCACAGATTTTTCAATTAAGTTCTTAAAACAACATTTTATATAAATGGCTCAGGACATTTTTCTCCCCAAATGTTAACATAAACTGACTGACTAGCATTCTAATCACATGGTGCTAACAAGTCACAAGTTGAATTGAGTAACATGGTCTTAATCCTCCTCACAGAACCACCATGAAATCTGACTAATTAGCCTCAAACTTGCAAAGTCCATGGATTGAGGAAATAAATAACAAAGCTTTAATTAATGCCACGCTCCTCCGACACTATGTTAAAGAGAATTGGCAACTATAAAATGTTGACATCCTGATGGGCTTCAAATCTGAAAAGGTGCTAATTTTTAACCTTAAACTTTTAAAAGATTTCACTGTGTATCAAGTTATGTTGCACACCTAAATTGACATTCAGCCACTTTAAGATTGGACTATCTTCAACATTCCCAGAAAAATTATACTGCCTTTCAATATTGTACATGTAGTTCAAGTAAACTTGCCTCAAATTCTACATCAAAAGGCATTTAAAAAATTGCTTGACAACTATACTGTGATGCTTCTTATGGAGCTTCTAGGTTTAAAAAGATACCATGGTTTAGGGGTGCCTGGATGGCTCAGTTGGTTAAACATCTGACTTTTGATTTCAGCTCAGTTCTAGGGATATGTAAAAAGACAGACGTGTGTATGTCTGGAGGATTTATTCACAATAAAAACATATGGCTGTTTAAGCAGAATACAGCAGCTATCCCAACTACCATAGCCTGAAATTATCCATCTTCCAAACAGTATTCTATTTAAAGGTAAGTAACTGTTTACGATCCTATATGGTTGTCTCTGAATTGCTACTCAAATCTAGTTCAACAGTGTTGATTTATTGTGTTCCGCCCCCCCATCACCTTGTATGTTTTTTCAAGTCAAGCCCTATTTCTCCCCTGCAATTTTTAAATGACTGCCACAGTCTCCTGCACAGATTTCTGTGAAGAACTGGGTGCTCAGAGCATCTAAGCTCTGTTTGTTAACTTTCTGCAGTATGTCTGGTTTATTCTGCTTCCAGAATCCTGTGACTACACACTACCACATCATTCAGGGTAATTTCTCCATTGCAAGATGATGCCATTTTACTTGTTGTAAGGATTTCACAATTTCTGATTGTGTTTAACAATGTGAGATTAGCTTGAGACTTGGATATACTGCTTTTTAAAATCAATAAAGAAGTGATTAATCATAAATGGCCTTTGTTTGAAATTTTATTGTTCATGGATAGAGTATCCTCCAACTGTTTTTTTTTTATTACAAGTATAGTTCTGATAGATATTAGCTACGATATATTAGCTTAACATTGATTACAACCTTATAGGGAAAGCATTATTATTATAACTGTAACACAAATGAGTTAAAATTATTATTATAACTGTATCAGAAATGAAGTATAGAGCTATCTTGGTCCCATACTTAGAAAGGGATTGAAGCCAGTTGTCTTTCATTTAAGTCTGAAAGGTGGGTACACCTTGCCCTGAATTTAAGTTATACCTATTGCCATTAGGAAAGAAGATAATGCCTGAAAAATACCCATGAGAAACATCTCCCTACCCTAAAATTTTAGTTGTTTAGTGTTTAATATATTTACAGTATTTTAAAAATACTGTTGACCCAGTGAGTTGTAACAAGGAAACATACCAACTATGAGGGAGTTAATGACAGGGTTCTGACCACCTCTCCCCATTCTCAGTCACTCACGTGTGCCTTTAGTATTTGTCTGAAGGTAGTAGACCAATCTTTCTAGGTCCACCCTCTCAAATGAAGTGTGCCCTGCAATACTGGACAATATTATGCAAAACATAATATGCCACTTACTGTTTTCTTTTCACACTAGGGTTAAAGGGTGGTCATTAGCAGTTCAGTATGAATTGCAGATATGGATATGTGCCTTGTACATGTGCCTTGCACATGTGCCTTGCATGTGTGCAGGGCAAAGGCAGAGGGAAAGTGGAGAGAGAATCTCAAGCAGGCTCCATATCCAGCATAGGGCACGACTTGGGGCTCAATCCCATGACCCTGGGATCACGACCGGAGTTGAAATCAAGAGTCAGACACTGAACCAACTAAGCCACCCAGGTGCCCCTCAATCCATTTTTCGGAATGGAGACCATTACGTACCTTTTTATTTAGTAATTCATTGTATTGTTTTACTCAAGTGTCAATAACAGATTGACAATTTTTAAAAAAGAGACTACAAGAATAAAGAGCATTCCTTTCTGTATGATTAACATAATTCTTACAGTATCTGTATCAAGTAGCTATTAGCCACATCTTCAGATGAACATACTAAGGCACAGAGAAGTTAAGCAAAGTTAGGCAGTTAGCAGGTTAACTTTAGAAATTCAATCCCAGGCATTCTGGTACCAAGACATGCCTTTAATCTCATGATAGATAAACGGTCTCTCCTAAGCCCATCTCTGGGCTTAAAATCTACTACTGGAATATTTAGAATCCTAAATTCTATAACTCAGCCATGTAATAAGCCACTCATTGCAGACAAAGTTTTGTGATAGAAGTCATTTACAATCATGGAACAAACATATGAATTAAATGCCCACTCTGTGTAGTCACTTGCATTCTTTTCATGTGTATGCTATACCTTATTCTTACTGTCCTACATTTTAAATACATTTGATTTAGATTAAAAACTCTTACACTTTAACTGACATATTGGATATTGGTTTAGTATTTAATTTTTTCCCCTTCAGTCAACAAGATCGGTTGAATCTCTTTCTGTTTCTCATGTGGTTACCATTCTCCTCCTTGTCAGGGAAAAAAGTACAGTGGCTATAGCACAGAATTTGAACTAAAAGTTTGGGATCTGATAGGTCCACTTAACCATTGATTCAACAAATAATGAGAATCTATTATGGATGAATGCACTTTTCAAATTGCTAAAGATATAGCAGTGATTGAGAGGACAAACTCGCTGTTCTCATGGAGCTTATATTTGAGGAATCAAACATTAAATACACTAATGAATAAGAAAATAGTACTAAGTGCTATTAAGAAAACAAAACAGTATCAAGATAAAGAGTGACTGATAGGGGTGTCTTAGACTGTATCAAGGAAAGGCTGTCTGAAAAACCGGCAGTTGAACTGAGATCAACACCATGCAGGAAGTAAACATTTAAAAACTTCAGGAAAGAATTCCAAGCAGAAGAACCTTTTACCCTAACAAACAAAACAAAACAAAACAAAAACTAGTTTAAACAAAAGAAGGGAAGATATTGGCTGAGTCCCATCTATGGGACTACCTCAACTCTCAGCTTGAGGCAACAGAGTTGACAAAATCCTTGGCTTTGCCTGGAATATACAATGAAGAGATGGTCTCTTGTTGGAAGGAAACAATTCCCAGAAACTTCTAGAAAGCTTTTCCTGTGTGCCACTGACCTGAATAAAGTTACTTGCCCATTCCTGACTCAATCCCTATGACTGAGGGATTATTTATATTGCCTGGCTTGAGCATGGGCACCTAGATCAATGCCTAACAAAAAATTGACAGTATCAGTATTGGGTTTGACTAGTGAGAATTACCCCACGGGCAGGAGTCAATCCCAGAAATTATGTGGCTACAATGTAACCAGGCAAAGGTGGCCACTTGAACAAAAAAGTGAAGCTATGGTGGAAAGGCTAAAAGGTGAATGGAAGCTACACTGTAAATCAGTAACATCCAGTGTGAACAGCTCATACAAAACCCTACATTCATTAGAGAAGCACCTAACTAGGGTGCTACTGGGGAGGGGAGAGTGATATTTAGATATTATTTTAAAGTATGGTAGAAAGCCATCAAAATGTTTAAACCAGAGTAGCAGGATGGGACTGGAAGGTGAGAGAAATCATGCTTGCCTTGGGAGCAGAGCAAGGTGGTGCATCACTGGGTCATTTAGGTACAAATTTAGTTCAGGCTGCCCAGACCAGCCTCATACTGACTACTCTTTCCTAGGGACTCCTGTGTTGTTTCATGGCCATAACAAATCATTTTCGTCTTTTTTTTATATATAATTTTATCAGAATAGTATATGTATAATACATTACAATTTAAAAGCATGATCATATTATGTGGATCCTGAGAAACTTAACAGAAACCGATGGAGAAGGGGAAGGAAAAAAAAAAAAAAAGGGGTTGGGGGGGGGGGGGGCCAAAGCCTAAAAACCTCTAAAAAACGGAGAAAAAATGGGGGGTGGATGGGGGGGGGGGGGGGGGGGGAGGGTGGGTGATGGGTATTGAGGAGGGCACCTTTTAGGATGAGCACTGTGTGTTGTATGGAAACCAATCTGACAAAAAATATAATAAATTTCATATATTAAAAAAAAAAAACATGATCATAGATCTTCAACCACATCTTAAGTGCCATCTTAATCTTTGGGGACCAGCCCCCTGCTTATGCTTGCATTGTGTTTTTCCCTTCCCTAAGCACTTTCTCTAGCAGGAAAAACAAAAAGGAGGCACTTAGTCATTATTCACAGAGTTATATACTCATTTAAACAACAAAATTTGACAGTCATGTTAAAAGGGACAGAAGTAAATGACAAAGAAACTCTAAAAATAAAAATAAAATTTTCTGTTGCATAATCATCTTGAAATCACTAGATTTTAATAAATTCTTAACTATCACTTCAGTTCTTTCCTGCGAGTTGCTATTGGAAAGGCTGAAAAAAGAGCTAGTATGTCGTTCAAAGTTTTTAGGCTGAGGAAGACAAAATAATCCACAGAAAAGAGCCAACATTTTTAGCTAATTATTCAGAAATGCAATGCATTTCAAAAACTAGAGGGCAAAACAAAGTCCATGTGCCAAGGAATGAATCATGCCAACATATCCACTGCACCTACTGTACATGCTCAGGGAGTTTTAGGCTCCGACTTACTCATACACTCCAGCTGAGACATCATAACCTCAACATCCTAGATGAAACAGTTGAGACCCTAAATCATGTTAAGCCATGTAAAGCAATAAACCTTCAAGATAAAAGACCAATAAAATGGCAGAGTTCGCTGAAAAGGCATGTGCACATCATGTTTATGTTTGATTTATTGAACAAAGGGTGAATGCTAAAAGCCCCTTTTTTACCCTTCTGTGGGAATATTAATACAGAGTTAGTAAGATCATATACTGCATGGTGCTAAGATATAAACATTATCAATTTTCCTGACATTGCTGAATGCAACCTAAACTCAATTTAGAACAAGTTTCAGAAGAAAAGCTAACAATTACTAACGAAATAAAATAAGACCAAAATGTAATACAAATATAGCATTATTCCTTTACAAGTTCAGGCAAGGCTGAAGGCTTACAATTATGTAATATTTAATGCTTTATTTTATTTTCTGTGGTACTTCTACAAGCCCGAGTCATGAAAAATATTAAAGAGCAAACATTTCAATACCACGTAATTAAAATAAATGTGAGTTGTTGTATTTTGCTTACTTTGCATTTGTGATTTATACATTCTTCTGAATACATAGTTAAGGGAATATATGCTCAGTAGGAGCAGTAAGATTACCACTACATGCTCAACAAATCATCTACAAAAGTGTTGCAGGCACTACCATTTACTTAGAGCAAATGGCTGTTTTTCTATAAACATATTATTTATGAGAGTATCAGATGCAATCTGCATACTAATGTAGTCTTGTATTTCACAGAATTACCCACACGATTTAGTGATTCTCTCTCTCTCCATAATAACGCCCTCCCTCCACCCCTAATTAGTTCCATCCTCAGATCTCCACCATTCAACTATCTGTCTTAGGTATACCAAAACTAGTTGACACACAGACATGGAGAAATAATTCAAACTATAAAAACATTCTAAGTCCTAAAAATCCATTTCTTGATTCAATCACTTTATTTCTACAAATAAACAAATAGATCCATCATTACCCAAACAATTTTAAATGCCTCCAGTGTAGATCTATACAAAGTAAGCAATTAAGACAGACTACAAAAAGTAGGCTGACAAACTTAATCAAGTTCAAAATAGTGAAAACCTAAATGCAAGGATCTAGACTGTGTGATCTCAGGAAAGCAAGATTCTGTTATTTGTATTTGCCAATATTTATATGAATCGGGTTTAAGTTTTTTCTTCACCCAAAGGCACCATTTAGGCTTCAAGGCTCCCTGTATGCTTAAAATGTATTACCAGCCTTAGAGTCATCTTTAAGAAGAATGGCTATACAGTACAGAGGTTGGCATTGTCACCCATCAGTGGCTTGGTGCCAGAATCTGTGACACTGCCTAGCAACCTCACCTTATTACAAAGGGGACAACAATGTACTGGTGGTTTGAGAAGAGCAAACTTCTCAAACCACTGAGCCACCCAGGCACCCCTATGTTGAGGTCTTAACTTTAAACGTGAAGGTATTGGGAGGTGGGCCTTTGGAAGATAATTGGGTTTAGTTATGATCACGGAGGTAGGGTCCTCATAATGTGATTAGTGCCCCTACAGGAGAGATACCAAAGAGCATGTAGTTGATTTCTCTCTCTAGAAAGAAGAGAGAAAACCCAAAAAGTTATTCAAACTTCTCTAGAATATATAGGAGTACCATTAAAATTATTAATTATTGGCTTCTCCTCTTGTTCATTTTCACACTTGTTAACAGTTAAAAATTTTAAGATGATTATCTATACATTTTATTTTCATATGGTGAAATGTTAGAAACATTTTTTCATAGTTATTTCTAGACTAATAAAATGTTTTAAACAAAATATATCTGAGCCAAAAATCTTTACAAAATTTCTAAGGAAAGAAGTAATTTTTAAAGTCTACTTAAAGACTATTGCAGAAATGTCAATTTCTTTATACATAAGAGTATGGATATTTTTAAAGTACTTTAAAGAGGGGTGCCTGCATGGCTCCATCAGTTGGGTGGCTGACTTCAGCTCAGGTCATGATCTCACAGTTTGTGATTTCAAGCCCTGTGTTGGTCTCTGTGTTGACAGCTCAGAGCCTGGAACCTGCTTCAGATTCTGTCTCCCCCTTTCTCCCTGTGCTATCTCTCAAAACTTGTGCTATCTCTCAAAAATGAATAAACATTGCAAACAATTAAAGTATTTTAAAGAAACCAGCTGACCAGATATAATGAATAGCCATCTTGGATTACCTAGAACCCTCCTGGATTTAGCACTTTAAATCCCCTACCCTGAAACACCCAGAACAAATAGAAATTTTCATGGTATCTGTATCAGACTATATTTAACATCCTTCTCTATCAATTTTAGAAACTTACAGCTAAAAAGGACATTAGAAATTATTTCCCTTAGTGCTTAGGTTACAAGTAAGCCAATTATAGTGTACACAGGTCAAAGTTTTTGAATCAGCTATAGTAAAAATGCTCTTCTCATCTTAGTCCTCATGGAACTTCTTGAAGATAGTCTAATAAAAAAAAAAACTGAAGAAATTCTTGATGGCTAAACGATGATGAAGATACTAAAAGGTACCACACTATCATTTAAAAATTCAGTGCAATGAGTAAAATCTTACCAGGAATAATTTAGATAAACCTTCTAATTCATACAGGGAAAATATCCAACAGTTGCTGAGACAAACATGAAAACCAAGAGTCAAGAATTAATTGTTTGTAAGATATAGACCACAGAGTTACAGAAGTCATTTCAATATGGTACAAATGCTTTAAAAACAAATCGTTTAGTGGAGTATCAATATATGGACTTGGAAAAAAATGGAAGGACATACCCAAGGTAATTAGCATGACTAAAGTGGACATGGGTTGTAGAGGCTTTAGGAAATGTAAAGAGGAAGAAAGTGTCTACTGATAAAAACTTGATGTAGGATAGGATTCCATTTATGAAGGAGATTCCATTTATGAGAGAGAGAGAGAAAATGAGATAAAGAGAGAGAGATGCCTAAAGAATATAATCACCAAAATTCTAACAGTGTTTATCTCAGGATAAACACTCAGGTTACATATGATATTTCATACAGTATTTTAAAAACACACACAGAAGGTATTCTATCCCTATTCATTTCTATGCTTTAGAAAATGAAGGACTACTGGATAAATTTTGTCTTGGTTTATATTGTCTTAGGAAGAATATAAGGTATTAAAAATTCCAGATGGGCTTTCATTAAAAGTTTCCATTTTGAAAAAATTGGCATATTTGAAATAGAATTAATGTAAATAATCTTTATATCCTGGGCATAGCAGAATATAAAAAGAATGTATCTAACAATTCTTTTTCTAAATTTGAAAGTAACATACTGCAAAATTCTCCAACTAATTAAAGAAAATTGAAATCACATTAAACACTTTAATCTCTACCCTCTAATACATACTTGTATAGATATGTGTGTATGTAAGTATATAAACATATATACACACATGTGTATAGAAAAATACATGCATATACAGCTTACCTTTGAAAAAAGTATTTTAAAGGACTCAACCCTCTGCACACAGTCAAACCCCCTACCCAGCCAAAACTCCCTAAGAATTATTAATAGCCTATTGTTGACCGGAAGTATCAATAACAAATATTTAAATAGCATGTATTTTGTAGGAGGTATGTTTTATATACTACATGTGTTATATTATTACAATTAAGTTAGCTAAAGAAAATGTTAAAATCAGAAGAGTACATTTACAGTACTGTAACCTATTTTAACCATATAGATGGACTCATGCAGTTAGATCCTTGTAGTTTGAGCGTCAACTGCATTTCCAATATCAAGCTATGTTAACTAAAATTCACTCTTCTAGGGAATTATAAAATTCTTCTACTGAAACTCTCTATGCCCAAAACCCCAATTTAGTACTTAAACCATTTATTTATATCCTGTCTATAAGGTCATACAATTTTAACTTAGAATTTAAAATGCTACAATTTTCACATTTGATTACTTCTTTAAAATATGCTCTATCTCCATAGAGGTTTATAAAGCTATTTAAGTGCTCAACAGCCAGCAGAGTTAAGCTGACTTTCAAATACTTGTGACCATGTATCTCCAATTATTATTTTTTTTAAGTAGGCTTTGAGCCCAACACGCAGAGCCTAGCACACAAAGCTTGAACTTATGACCCTGAGATCAAGACCTGAGCTGAGATCAAGAGTCAAATATTTAACCAACTGAGGCACCCAGGTGCCCCAACTTCACAGTATTATTCCATTTCTAGCCGGATGCCTTTTCCTCCCACGAGAATGGGCCTGAGCAAAGCATTTTGGCTGTAAAATATCTAATTGGCTTTTTACTGAACCTGGAAGGAAAATTTCTCCAGTGGGGTGCCATCTTCAAATTCACCAGATTAAACTCAAACATTTGGAATTTTAAATTCTCTCTTCCCCTACAGTACCACCTTTTCATTAGGAGTAAATGAAACAGTCAGTAGAAAGAGCACCTGGGCAACAGAGCAGCAATCTACACATCACTTCAATCCTTTAATAGCTCCCTTCTGGAAAAGATGTTGGAGAAGTTGGGATCCAAAGAGACCCCATCAGTGCCATCCCTTTCCCCTGAGTTCTGAACCAACTGAGAAATAAGACAAATGTACAAGGCAAACTGCCGTCTACAATACCATCCTTGTCACTGGTAAAGGATGAGTTGGAAAAGTTAGACTTCATGTGCAAAATTGACCAGGCCTAAAAACCCCCAGCCCTCCAGGGACAGACTACACAAAGCCAAGTTGGAGTCTACAAAGCAAAACATTTGCACAAGTCATTGCCTCTGCTCTTCCAGAATAGAGAAAGTTTAAAAAACAAACAAAAATCCCAATTCATTTCAGACTATTGATAGGTTAGCTTCTGACAACTGATAAATGTTGATCAATATGGTTTCCTGCCAGCCAGATAATTCAAACAATCCCAATGGGAAAGAGGAAGGAGTACAGTTAAAGACCAAGCATATTTAGGGAAAATGCCTTCCTGGAGAAACCAAAAAAGTAGTACTGAATTCACAATAATCAATACACAAGGGAATTATGTCCTGGAAGGAAGATCCCTTGATTCTACAGCACCACACATAAGTTTTGCCACAGAAATTTACAAAGCAAGGATCAGAAAAGCAAAGGCCCCTGTCCCCAATCCTACCATCATCCCACAAGAATTGAACAAGGACCAGAGTGTTTTACTGCATGTGCAACATGCATTCACTTTCCAGGGGAAGGAACCCTACACATTATCTCCCTTTCCCTATAGAGGGAGCACTTGAAGAATCTTTTGGAGTGCCAGCTATTTACAGAAGTTGACGAAGGAAACCAATCTGCCCACCACCTGTAGACCTGTCAGTAGAATTATAGCCTCTACTGACAAAAGAAAGGAAACCACCAGTCCTATGGGATAGTAAGTTTAGGTGTAGCTTCTCCTGTTGCATGGCTCACTGTCCAAACTACCCAGAGTTCACAGTGTCATTGCTTAGAAATTCCCCTTATCATAATCTCCCTTATTAAAATGTGAAAGAACTTTATCAAGTTTTCTCACTATAATTTTCAGATATTCTGAAATAGAGTTGAGCTCATGTGAATGTTTAAAACACACTGATGGAACAGCATTTAATAGGAATGCTCCTTTCACAACAACTACAGGAAAGAAAGGTAAGGCTTTCTTATCCATAGTAATTAGTTTCTGACTTTATTACAAAAAAATTGTTGTACATATGTGAATATACTTAATTGCAATTAATTGGGACATTCAACTCAGCTCTCAATGATTCAGTTGACACCCTACAGGGAGGAAATGGGATAATATGAGAGCACTCAAAGGAAAGGAAA
Source organism: Panthera uncia (assembly GCF_023721935.1). Lineage (NCBI taxonomy): Eukaryota > Metazoa > Chordata > Mammalia > Carnivora > Felidae > Panthera > Panthera uncia. Next base: position 74,104,012 of record NW_026057577.1, on the reverse strand, counting down.
CCAAGCTTGAAATGGACAAATCTTAAGTCCTTCATGACAATCTAGTCCCACAATGGTAAGTGAAAAAGCTGGCACCTCTTCAAATAAATCAAGTTCTAATATGTGCTCTAACATAGATGTTTCAAGAGAAATTTCCCATTAGCTAATGGTGGACACTATTATTCCATGGAAATATATTTTGATAGTATAATCACCTCTTCAATTAATTCTGCGGTCATTTATCACAGTGTAACAGCTGCCAAAGCAGGGTAACAGTTTACAGAAATGTAGACCTCATTCACTTTCACACAACAGTGAACTGTTTTGACTGTTACATAATCATAGTAATGCCATTCATACATCCTTTGAATTCCACCCACTTAATTATGCAAACCAGAAAACCACAGAGCAGGGTGGCTGAGAAATAAAGGTTCCACAAGAGGAAATTGAAAGCAACTTCCGATGACACTCTTCTACCCCTTATTTTGTTTTTACTTTACTTTTTTTCTTTTTCATTTTACTTTCATCGTCAGACATTTTCCTCCACTTTTTCTCCCTCTTCACTATTCACTTTGTCAAGGACTCCAGAAGCATGGCTTGTGTCACATGGTAAATAAATAAGAAAAAGTGGATAGTGTCAACATCCATTTCACTACCAAAAAAAAAAAAAAAAAAAAAAAAAGGCCTATAAGATTTTCACCAAAAGGGAGGATACAGTAAAGTCTCAGAGCAGGAGGCAGAAAGACACTGGGTGCATGGATCAGCCCCTTCACTTTTACCAAGACTCTGCAATTCTACCAGCAGAGCTAAGGAGAATGGGGAAAGCCAGGAAAAAATGGCCAGGCCTAACAGTGCATAAAACGGCCCCAGTCCTGTTGCAGAAGAAGCAAATATCGTGACAACATTTTAGCAGTCTTTCCTTACTTAAACAAAACCAGGACCCAAAAGTACTCTGAGGCTCAACCTACCTCTGCGCTGGGGACAGGGCAGTGCTTCTGAGGGAATAATGGCACACCATAAAGGATTTTTGAAAATTCTGGGTATGTAGACAAAAATGCCAAAACGATAAGTATTTACTTTCTCATATCTTTGAAAAATGAGCGCTTAATATCTGAGTTCATCTGACTTAACAACATAAATATAATTCTTAAGTGTGAGTAAAATTTATATTCCCCATTTCAAAGATAATCATTAGTACTCAAGTTGTTAAATGCTTCCTGGTGTCATAAGAATTATGTACTCTGTGATCTATTCTGAGATTTAACTGAAAACTATTAAAAAGTCTCCTATGGTTTCTAATCATGAATTTATCAGTCATACCAAAGGATAAATAAAAACAATAGCCTACACAATGCCTATAGCAGCATTCCATGGCATACAAGTGTTGACAGGCAAGTTGAACAATCTTAATTCAGTGAAATCCAACTATGGAATGGTTTTATTGTCTTAAATAACCACCCTTTTGAATCTCCCTTTCCCACCCCTTAAAATAACCTGAGCCGGTATCTGTAAGGTTCTGATTCTACTCAAATTTAAGACTTCAGTTTCACTGAATACACTCCCCTGTCCTAACTCAGACTCCTTGTACCTCTCCTTCCTGCCTCCCTTTTCCAGTTCTAGCTTTTTTTCTTTGTTGAAGCAGTATGTAGAGCTGAGAAAAACGCCAAAAACATTGTTACCTACCTTGTGCAGTTGTACTCCTCAGCCAAAACGTTGTCTCTACGGTGGATGTTGAAACTCCTGTTTTAGTAAGGAGAGCACAGGTGAATTCTATTGTGTATCTCTTTGATGATACCTCCCCACTGCACAGCCTTCTGAAGTGGAGCATCTACTCTGTTCAGGGCTTCCAATCCTGCCTCAAATGTCATCACTATTGATGAAGCACATGTGCTTCCTTTGCATCAGTAGGTTTATGTAAAACCCCACCTCCTCGTGCCCTAAACAGTGCAAACATGAGCTCCTCACCAGCTGCTCCCTATCTCCTTGTAGCTGTCCTCAGCTTGCCCACCACTGCTTACATAATGGTAAGAGTAGATCTGCAAATCTGCCATAGGAACAGACATCTAGTTTAAGATTGAGATACCAATGTTATCCTCTTCCAGGCACCTGTGAAGTATTCTCTTTGACCCCATTTTTCTTAGTTTGTGAGGAGGTTTCTTAGTTTCTTGGCTATGAGGAGAGAAAAGCCACAGCACTCCTTGCTAGGTCAAGAACTCAAAACCATATGAATATCCTTAAAGCCCTTAACTTTTGCTGATATCTCCTGGGGATGATGACTGGAGTAGCAGAGCCAATTCAGCTGTCTCCTTTCACAGGATTTTTTGAATTGAGATATAATTGGCACTAACAATTAGTTTCAGGTGTACTACATAACGATTCAATACTCGTATATATTGTGAAATGATCACCACAATAAGTCTAGTTAATATTTACCATTGCAGTTTAAAAGTATTTTTCCTTATAATGAGAACTTTTAAGATCAATTCTGTTAGCAATTTTCAAATATGCATTAACTGTAGTTGCCATGTTGTACATTATATCTCCATAACATTTATTTTAAAACTGGAAATTTGTATCTTTTGAAGGCCTTCATCCATTTAACTTTTGAACAATGGGGGGGTTGGGGGCACTGACCTCTGCACAGTCAAAAACCAAATACAGCTTCTGATTCCCCCAAAACTTAACTACTAATAGCCTACCATTAATCAGAAGACTTACCGATAAAATACACAGTTGATTAAAACATATTTTGTAAGTTATGTTTATTACATGCTGTATTCTTGCAAAAAAGTGAGATAGAGAAAAGAAAATAAGAAAATCATAAGGAAGAGAAAATACATTTATGGTGCTATATACAGTATAGAATATTTATTGAAAAAAGTCTATTGATAAGTTGGGCTGCATATTTCAAATCCATGCTGTTCAAGTGTCAACTGTGTATGTTTGCAACCTGTGTTTTGTCACTTGGTATTGGATGATAACTTTTCATGTTTTTAGTGATTCTTTTTTTTTTTAATGTTTATTTTTGAGAGACAGAGAGAGAAAGAGAAAGCATGAGTGGGGAAGGGGCAGAGAGAGGGAGACAGAGGATCTGAACTGGGCTCCTCACTGACAGCAGTGAAGCCAGTGTGGGGCTCGAAGTCACAAACCACAAGACCATGACCTGAACTAAGGTTTGATGCTTAACCAACTAAGCCACCTAGGCACCCTTGTGTTTAGTGATTCTTACTCAACATTGTTTGACAAGGCTGCATAGTACTATGATTAATAAGATAATTTATTTTACTGTAATACAACTTAGGTATGTGTAATATAATTTTCCCCACTTTTTACTATTATGAATACATAGTAGTAAATATCCTCATAATAACTATTTGGACACATCTCTGGTCATTTTATGTTACCAAATAATTTTTGCTACCTTGATTCTACCAAAAAGGTATGAATTTGGGGGGCTTTTAAATATATTATGGCAAACTATGTTAGAGGGTTGCATACTCAAAAATACTGGGAATTGTCACTTTTTAAAAATATCTTGAGGTGACTGGGTGGCTCAGTGGGTTAAGCATCTGACTCTTGATTTCTGCCGAGGACACGATCTCATGGTTTGTGAGAGTGAGCCCTGCATCAGGCTCTGCACTGAAAACACGGAGCCTACTTTGAATTATCTCTCTCCTCCCTCTGTCTCTCTCTCTCTTCCCGCAAAAAAATAAAAAAATAAAACATAAATAAATAAATAAACAAACAAACAAACCTTGGGCAACTCATAATTCTATCAAATTATTCTCATAGGTAAAAATACTTTTATTAAGAAGTAACATGTGTTATATACTACTCATATAAGATCACCTTTAGCTATCTTTTCAGTATTTGTATAGAAAGATATCTGAATAAAAAAAGAAAGAAAGATATCTGAATAGTGTTTATCACATTTTGATGACGATTGTGTTTAGGTAGACATTCAAGTGATTTTTTGCTCTCCTATTTATCTTGTTCTTATTTCCCTTCTAAATTATCTATTAATAACATGTCTCAGATATTTATTGACAACAACCACTAGTATTTTATGCACTTTTGTTTGCAAAGATTATTACCAGTTTTTAAAATATTTCATTGAAAATATCCCCACCATATGAAATCAGAGGTTAAAATATATTGACAATAATTACAGCAATCATAGTAGTAATAGGAGTACATACCCTGGGATTATTAAATAGCATTCACCTAAAAGCATCAACTCATTTTAATGTTTGTTATGATCAAATTGTCAGCTTCTGAGTACAGATTTCCCATAAGTACAAAATTTATCCACATATAAAAAGCTGGTCCAACTCCCCTCAACAAGACAAAATAAAAACAGCTGAATTAATTGAAACAATGATTTAATAAGGAAAGGAGTGTTTATATAAGTGAAACAAATATCTCTTGGCCCTTTATCCTTTGAATAACTGAGCCAATTTCAACTGGCTTCCTCACCATTTGGCATTTAGATTTAGATTACTGTCAAAACATGGTGCATTCTGAAGCAGTGCTATATATCGGTGCCATCTGTCAAGCAGCACAGTCATATCAAATGTTTGGTTTCCAAATTCTTCTTGAACACCCTTATTTCTCCATAACATGCATCAAAAAGACAGTCTAGTGGTTGGAGATACCAAGATAATTAATAGCTCTTCTTTTTAATTAATGAATCAATTAAAGTTCCTGTTTACCAGCAACAGAACTTAATTCTAGCTAAATTAAGCAAAATATATGTTATTACACTGAAACAAAAACTATGTTACTACAAGCATTTCATGGATAGGGTCACTTCATTGATCAATAGGATACTCACTGGGGGCTAAGTCTTGAAGACCAGATATGACTGGTCAGAACCCAGGGAGCCACAAGAAACAGGAAAACAGAGGATACTAGAACACCCTGGTCCAGGATGATGCAGACATTGCTGTTGAGATCAGTCATTTCTGACCATTTCCTTAAACACTCTCTCAAGACTTAAAGAGCCTAGAGAGACAGAGTCCTATGGGCCAACCTTAGGTCATCTGTTTGCTCTTTGGCTACCAGGATGAGAGTCTGGCACCTAGAAGTAACTGCCCACCATGAACAGCCACATTAGAAGAGGGGTAATCACCAAAAGAAAATAAGGACACAATTAAAAATACAAATAGCTGTTGGGCAACTACAAACAGCAAATGTTCACTGCACTTGACTGAATTTAGTGCTTATCATGCCTTCTTCCCTTGCCTCATACCGAAACTCCAAGACTAGCTTTTCTCAAACTGAAGACTGCAACACATTAATAAGTCATGAAGTCAGTTTAGTGGATCTTATCCATCTATTTAAAAGCAAAATTGAATGGAGCAGGAATATCAGAGCACATTGCAAATAGGAAGCTTGTGAAACTTCTGTTTCTTTTATATATGTGGGGTCTATGTTTGTTTTTGTGCATGTTTGTGAAAGTAAGTCATGACCATAAACATTTGAGAAAACTGTGTCCTAGTCCTTACCAGCACTCTGCAGAGCCACCAGTTAGTTATATGCATTCCCTAACCTAGACTATTGCAGTTGAGAAGGGCAAAATCCAATCACATGTAACTGGTACAATAAGGCTTCCATGATGAATCACTGCACAGTAAACAGCTTAATGTTATAAAGTGAAATCATTTATACCATCACATGTGGTTGTTACATTTTAATTATGACACACAATCTGTACAACCATTTATTTAATCACAAGTATTTACCATCTTGTCTGGAATTTTACTGGTACCACAAATAAAAAAAATTTGCAATATGGTAAGTTTTCATCATGAATATTTCTGTATCATTGTAATTTTATTAGCTCATGTTGAGTCAGTCAACTCTCGCTTCTTCCATGAGATTTTCTCCAATTACTATAATCCACCCTAATTGATCTCCTTTTACTGAACTCCTTTGTCACTTAACTCCTAATAGTTCATCACATAACTGTAATACCTCACCCAAATGAAACATACCTCAAAACTAGGTACGGATAAAAGATATATGAGTAAACCAAAGAGAAATCACAAATCCCATATATTCATAGGAAAATTCTCTAGAATCTTGTCTGAAACTCATTTTTTCTGCTTTATAGATAATCCTAATAAGTATACTGCCTTGCTCACGGGAGACAAACAATAAATAATTGTCAAGTAAGTGAATGGATGAAAGAAATAAAGGGAGCAGGGGAGATAGGAGAAAGAGAAAAAAAGAAAGAAAGAGAGAGAGGAAAGAAAAATTCCCAAGTCCAGACAAATTAGAAGAAGCAAAATGCAAGAGAGGGAAATAGGAGGGAGGCAAGTAGGAAGATACTGCATCATTACAAAGTGGATATCAATGACAAGTTTGCACACACACACATGAATTTAAGAACACAAAATTATAATAGTTTGGGGTAATTTAGATATAATCAAACAGAAAAAAATATTTCAGTAGAATCTGAGTGTATTATCCAAAGAGCAAATTCTCATAATGAGGACTTTTAATCTTCAAAGAGATCGCTTCAAAGAGATTAAAATGTGTGCAGGCAGATTTGAATACCAGGCTAAGTAAGAACGTCCTCCTGTAGGAGCGAAGTGCAGAAACTTCCAAGATAATTTTGGAAGATGATATTAGGAATGTGGTTCAGTCTAAATTTGTTTTTCTTTGCATGGGGGAAGCAGTGAGTTTACCTAAACAGTTTATTGAGGGAGCCCCATGATTGTTCACTAAAGGGTAAAAGAAAGAACAGAAAATCAATTAATTGTGGTGCTTGGAGGAGTTTAATTAGGCAACAAAATATCCAGAGGTTTGGAAAGGAGAGAAAGTGAAGCCATGGGAACCAGGCTGTGGTAGGTGTAGGTAGTAAGAGCTTCCAAGACAGTAATGAAAAAGAAAGGAAGATGCAAAATATATAACAGAATAGAAGAGAATAATAAATAATAGAATAATAATAAATAATAGAATAATATCCTATTAACAGCAAGAAGTGGTGATATTTTAGAATATTTAATATCCAAGAGTCTAAAAGTGAAATATTTTGTTAATTTTTGTCTACCTGGAAAACAGTGTTCCAAAACACTCTTTCTCTAAACATTCTTTGTAGCTGAATTTTACCACTAACATTCCATCAAATTCAACTTCATCTCGATGTCTTTATTATAAGCAGTTTGAGGGCAATGAACAAACACCTTATACTTGATACCTGAGATGTTTCAGAAATTATCTAAGACAATTTCATAAGAGTATGAACTTCATGCATTAGAAATGTACAAATGGATAAATGTTTCATATGATGATTGGATATATTTTAAATATTATCCTTCATTTGATAAACTAATATAAATTAAAATATCAAAATCAAGGACAATTCTGTAAATAACAGAGATTTTATGACACTAAGCATTTTTTTTTTTTTTTAGTTTTTTTTTTTTCAACTTTTTTTAAATTTATTTTTGGGACAGAGAGAGACAGAGCATGAACGGGGGAGGGGCAGAGAGAGAGGGAGACACAGAATCGGAAACAGGCTCCAGGCTCCAAGCTGTCAGCCCAGAGCCTGACGCGGGGCTCGAACTCACAGACCGCGAGATCGTGACCTGGCTGAAGTCGGACGCTTAACCGACTGCACCACCCAGGCGCCCCTATGACACTAAGCATTTTACAGAAAAGAACAAGTCTTGTTACTGAACCAAGGTCTCTGCTGTAAATATGTACCCATATAAAGTGTGGACTCGCTTAGAAATAAATCCTGGAAGTTTGAGAGATTCAGATGCAAATGTTCATCCTGCCTATCAAGGAGCCATCTGACTTATTAACCATATTTTAACAGAGAACAATGGTTTACACGACACCTACAGCTCATTTTCATGAAAAATGTGTGCAAAGTGTTTCATTCATATGACTAATATATGCATCCATCTGGGCCAAGATCTTTACAAAGACCACTCAATATAAGTTTAAAATTGACAAAGAATAAAGAATATATATATGAACATAAGAGGAGGAAAAAAACTTTTCCTTTGGATTCATTTATGTATATATATATATATATATATATATATATATATATATATATATATATATATATATATATATATATATCTCACACAACTTTGTCCTTTAAAAAATATAGTTTTATTAAACTCTGTTTCATCTTAAAGTGACTATTTCATTTTATACTAAGGTTTATTTAGCTAAAATTTAAAACATTATATTAAGAAATATTTGTAGACTCTGAGTTCCTCAAATAGTGAAGATTTTAAATCTTCTTCAAATCGTATGGAAACTATATTCTAGCCTAAAACATATCAAGTTATATATACCTAAGAACAGGATTAAAATACCTGGTGTTTGTTTTTTTGTAACAAATTGTACATGGATTTCTAAAATGAATACATTTCAATACATGCTTTCGAAAACTGTAGCAATCAGGTCAAGGAAAACTGAGCCTGTAAAAATCAATGAAACTTTTCCCTCATATCACAATCTCTTTTATCAACCAATAATAGTTTCTAGGGCTTCACTGGAAGAATGAATTCTGACAGCTCTTTTTGTATGCTGTCAGTGTCTCTTAGAAATAATAATTTGTAGACAAATGGATTTAAACCAACAAAATATTGAAAACATGATACTGTATAAACAGATCAACATATTTTTTCAATACTCAAGAAGTACACTTTCTTCTTAGATGCCCTCAAAAGAAAAAAGTCTCAGATGTATGAGCACATGGAACTACTAAAATTCACAAAAATATAAAATATATTTTTTTGAAAATATATAAAATTGTTTCTGATATTATTTCATTTATAAAATCCATGAGTACGTTTTCCACAAGATCCTCTCACTAAGCATGAAATCATGCAAACTATTTTGTCAGAAAAGTGAGAAAATGCTAATCTAGTGACAGCAACAATCACCAAGGGGACAAGTAGCCAAAATTATGCCTCCAGGGGGCAGTGCAAAAGAATCAAAATTGGCACATTTCACAGCAAGAAGACAACCTTTATTAAACCAATTCTATTCTGCTTTACCTCAATAATAAAATCAGAAGACAATATTAATTAACAGTTGAATTATTATAAACTGAATACATCAGAACATTGCTACCCAGTGCTGCTCAATTTTTGTCACATCACGGCACACAGAGAAAATGATGCTATTTATACAGCAGAGGGAGGTAACCCAATGAGATAATTGACTCCACAATTGCAATCACTGTAGGCTGCCCCAGGGCTGAGGAAAGAAGTACATTGGTCTATCCATAATAAATTCTCAAACACAGAGATTTGAAATTTCTGTGTCAACCTAATAAAAATGGAATCCCAAATTGACACATATTAACTTCCACATGCCAAACAGAATTAATAAATATTCATTGGATGTCTTCTATGTGCAAGTCTCTATGTTTAATGATGAAACCAAATTATATCTTAGTAAAGCTAGAAAAAAAATGAAACAGCAGGCAGATTTGAATACCAGGCTAAGTACGAACATCCTCTTGTAGGAATGAAGTGCAGAAACTCCTGAGATAATTTTGGAAGATGATATTAGGAATGTGGTTCAGTCTAAATTTGTTTTTCTTTGCATGGGGGAAGCAGTGAGTTTACCATAAACAGTTTATTGAGGGAGCCCCATGATTGTTCACTAAAGGGTAAAAGAAAGAACAGAAAATCAATTAATTGTGGTGCTTGGAGGAGTTTAATTAGGCAACAAAATATCCAGAGGTTTGGAAAGGAGAGAAAGTGAAGCCATGGGAACCAGGCTGTGGTAGGTGTAGGTAGTAAGAGCTTCAAGACAGTAATGAAAAAGAAAGGAAGATGCAAAATACATAACAAGGGACAGAATAATACAGCTTTATTGCTAATTAAGTATAGTTATGGTCATACATAGGAAGTACAAAGAAAAATTTAAGATGTGTATAGGTTTCTGATCAAGGGCTTAAAAATTTGTGACAGAATTATTAAAGTGAATTTGAAAAATAAATGACAAATTAGATTTTAGACATTTTAGTTTAGGTGACAGGATATTTGAGAGTTAGCCAAATATACTGTTCTAAAAGTTGAGACAGAGATCCTATTTGCCATCATAAATATGAATGAGAGCTCCAAGAGAAACAATGTTTAAAGAGTCAAATTATACAAAGCTCTAATAACCGTATTATTAAAATGGAAAAGTATATATTTAATAAATTCGGTTTAGTAGAACCAAATTTCCAAACTCATTAAATATTTAATATAACAATCTAGGAAGTCATATAACCTAAACAGATTTCTTTCAACGTTTATTTTGAGAGAGAGAGCACGTGCACAGGCACGCACACAAAGAGAGGAGGGGCAGAGACACAGGAAGAGAGCATCCCAAGTAGGCTCCTTGCTGTTAGCACAGAGTCTGACAGAGGGTTCAATCTCACAAACATTGAAATCATAACCTGAGCTGAAATCAAGAGTTGGACAGTTGACCAACTGAGCCACCAGGTGACCCTAAAACAGATTTTTTAAAATAAATAGAGGCATCCCTCATCAATATTAGCCTCAATTAAAAATGGGTACAAGATGAGGGGTGTCTGGGTGGCTCAGTAAGTTAAGTGTTCAACTTTGGCTCAGGTCATGATCTCACAGTTCGTGAGTTCAATCAAGCCCCACATTGGGCTTTGTACTGACAGCTCGGAACCTGGAGCCTGCTTTAGATTCTGTGTCTCCCTCTCTCTCTAAACCTTCCCTGCTAACGTTCTCTCTCTCTCTCTCTCTCTCTCTCTCGCTCGCTCGCTCTCTCGCTCACGCTCTCGCGCTCTCTCGCACACGCGCGCTCTCTCTCTCTGTGTCTCTCAAATATAAATAATAAACATTAGAAAAAAGTTTTGAAAATCAATACATGATGCAATAGTGCCATGTTTGACTTTTATATTAGGTTACAAGTTCCATAACAAGCTAATTAAATGGTGTCATAATGCAACCATTGTTGCTGAACCCAGTTCATTCTAGATACAGAAAGGATAATTCTATCTTCTCAAGTTGCTTTTCTGAAGCCTTAGATATACCACTTTTGACAGAGGCTATATGTGTTAAAGAGTCATAAGGGAAGGTGACACAGAAGTGGAAACTATTGGAGGGTAGGCAAATTTATTAAAATCATTCATTTCTGACTGTTCAGAGTAAGGTAGCCACACATTTTATTTAATTCCGTGGCCTGTCAACTTTCTATTTCAGAGTGAAAATAAATGTTATTCTACTTCCTGAGTAATACAGAGACCTTTGTATTATTCAGAAGTTTTTATTTTTTCTTTGATTTTAAGTATTATGTTTGTTTTTAAAATTTTTTAATGTGTTTTTTATAGTGTGGTCAAGCGTTCAGGGTTCAGTATTTGAGGAATGACATTCTTTCTTTATAGATTTTGTTTGCTTGTTTAGCTCACATCATGTGTGTCTAGGAAGTCTTTGTAAAACTACACTGACACCATCATTGCTTGTTTATTTCTGACTCACATCTCTTTCTGAAAATTACCCATTGGAGACATAAGCCAAAAAGGTTATAATATCTGAGCAATTTCAATGCTTAAATTAGAAAATTAAAAAAAAAATCAGATAACAACATGAACATGCTGGATAACTAACGTATTAGGGTTGAAGTGGTGGAAATTTTAAATCTCCTTGTAAATCACTTTTCCAAAAAATGTAATAATAACCATATAAAGAATTTAGTGCAATATATTTGAATTTCTATTATCTTAAGATAAAAGGGTGAGGGGAAAATTTTATTTGTTGAACAAAAATGATAAAAATGTTTCAATATCTGACTTCTCACAAGAATAATGCACAAATGAATGAAAAAAATTTCTCCTGAAACATACCTTCCTTAACACTGAATTATATTCAAGGCACCCTCTTGTTATCCCGTAGCTAACCAGTTTGCATGAAAATGATGCACAAATAAAAGATCTATAATTACTATGATAATTTATAATCTCGAGTATTAGGCTCATTATGAAAATTAAAGCTATTTTAAATAAAATCATTTTATAGCTCATCTTTTTAATCATCAAAGGAACATTCTGATAAATAGAACAGTATAAAAATTCCAATTTATCATCTTACTCCAAACACAAAGTGTTTTTCTTTATGTCTGAAAATAAAGTCAATTTGCATTCACATCTCATAAATCATTTTCACACAATATATATCATCATTTATTCATCTTTAGTACAAACAACAGTTAAAATACTAGCTGAGCAAACTAACCATTTTCTGAAAAAAAAAAGTCCAAATTCAGTCTATGGTAGAATTTATATTAATCTTTAATCAGAACTTAGCCTTTTTGGCACCTTGCAATTCGAATTTAAGAAGTTAAGGTAAAAAATATCCAACACTGACTTCAAAAACACACACCATTGCAATCACTCATCTTTATCCTCTTGAGCAAGTGCACCATTCCAGATCTAATTCTCTGGAAACCTGTGAGAAGCAACTAAATATGTTATTATCTGTCCTGGGACTATTTATCTATCTATCAGGCTTTTTTCATTAGAGGTAAGGCTATGGTAGCATTTTGCCAATGCAATGGTAATTGTATTTATGAGGAATGCCCTGTCTGCTCTGTCAAGGAAAAAAATAATATGGGAGACTTGAAAATTTAAACAAGTAACTCCTTATTTTCTCCTCCCAGTTGATCATCTCAGACAGCAACGTGTCTACAGTAACATGGAGGTGAAGATCATTCATTCTCTTTCTTCTTTACCCTCAAATTCTTTGAAGTGAAGTTTCTCCGTTTTTCTCAATAAATCTGTACCTTTTCATGGCAGCCAGACTCTTCTCTATGGGCCAAAAGGAAGCTTTATTTGACACAAAGGAAAGTACTTGTGGCTTCCCCTTCCCTCTGTCCCTAGCTGTACTCTGTAGACACACAGGTGCCAACATGTTCAAACATCAAGGATTCAAAGTTACTATGAACAGGAAATGAGAAAAATCTAATCTCCCGTCCAGCCCACACCCTTCTCAGAAATCCTAAGTTTACTCTACCTACCAAAACAAAGAGGAATCAGATACCAAAGGGCCTTACTGTTAGACATAAAGACTAACTGTTTCATAGTAGGGAAGAATATTTAAGCTAAAAAGTGAAAAGCAATGTGTCTGAGGTCACCAAAGTTCCTGTCCAGTGTTATCTTGACTCACTGTCACTATGCTGGAATCCTTAACCAAGTAAATTCTTTCTGGGGCAGTGTTCTGCCCACACCCAGCTGGAAGATGCAACCTGCCACATTCTTTTTCAGTTTGGACCTTAGCTCCCCCATTCTTGTTCCTGCTCTGGGCTCTTTCTAAGGCTCCTTCTCAGTTTAGTTATTTCTCCTCAGAGACACCTTGCCAGACCAGCCTAATTAAAAGTGCCCCCCTCTCTCCCTCCTAGCATACAGTTATCACAATAGAAAGTTATCTTATTTACTTATTTGTTTACTCAGTTATTGTCTCTTTTCTCCACTAGAATATAAGTTCTATGAGGCAAAGACCATAATTGTTCTCTTTACCACGCTATGTGGAATAGAATCAGGAATGGCAAAAACAAAGAAAAATGAGCCACAAAAACGAATTTCTACCCATCATGAACCCAATTTGTAATGGGAGAAAAAACTACGTGAGTAAATAAGCCTTTAAGATGACGGAATTGGATAAAAATGAGTAAAAAATGCATACATCATGTGAAGGAAGGGAAAAAGTAAATAATGACAAAGCCAAAGGTTTATTTGAGTAGGTGGAATTTTTTTCAGCTGGGATAGGGCTTGACTTTTAACAAAGTTTCCAAAGGAGAACATTTTCCAGGAAAGGGAACATCTCGACCAAAACTTCAGAAAAGTCAGGTGTTACATTTGGGAAATAGATGGCTGGAGCATGGGACATGGAGAGAATCGAGGTTATACACAGAAAAGGGTAAGGACATTTCCAACCTCTTGACCATGTTCTTCATTCCAGTTCACTGAGCCATTCCCTTCAGTTTCACTTCCTCACTGGCACAAACATCAAGGCATCACTTCAGGCCCTCTCTCTCAAAGAATCTCACACTAAGTTTTCTATTTTGCCTGCACTTTGAAATCAAAATTTTAATCCAACCATATGTCTACTCTTTTCCAAACGTGAGATGGCAAGAATCAGTACCCAAGCAGATCTGTGCCCCTAAGTATTCCATGCTTCTTGGTATGCTTTTTCATACCCTTTAAGTTATTTACCTAGAACATGCCTACATTCAAGTTAACCACTGCTTGTGCAATCCAGACATCCTCCGGCTTATGTCTGATTCTCTGTGTCCCTGCAGATGCCTCTGATGCACTCTTAGCTCACTCTTGCACAGGGCTCATCACAGTACTGTACTCAGGGGATTACTGGGGTCCTTCACTGGATTGTGTGCTCTTTAAAGAATAGAACCGTGTCTTCCTTTCATTCATTATTTTTTTAATGTTTATTTATTTATTTTGAGAAAGAGATAGAGTGCAAGCAGAGAAGGGGCAGAGGGAGAGGGAGAGAGAGAATCCCAAGCAGGCTCAGTGCTGTTAGCACAGAGCCTGGTGCAGGGCTTGATCTCACATATGTGAGACCATGACCTGAGCCAAAGTCAAGAGTCTGACGCTTAACCGACTGAGCCATCCAGACACCCCATCCCATTCACTTATTTTTTATCCTTAGTGCAATTTATGATATATTCTAGATATTAATATACATTTTCTGATTAAATGAGTAAATAAATGGTATATAGTACAATATATAAGGAAAGAATAGGATTGAAAGTTTATACTTTTGAGCATTGGGAACTGATTAAAATTTTGACATGATCATTTCTGTTTCGAGAGTAATTCTGGCAGTGAACATCTGACAATGCCTGCTGTGGAAGACAAAGACCTAGGGAAAGAAATGTGGCAGGTAAATCAGTTAGGAGGCCATTACAAGTGTCCATATGAGGATAATATGGGCTGAAGTAAAGCAATAATAGAAGGAAAGAGGAAACAGCAAAGACATTCATCTGAGTGGTGAAACGATGGATTCCATTTAGATATGGTATATAAAATTCTCAATAGGCTGTAGAGAATATGGGTCTGCATATCAGAAGATATAAAGATTCAAAGAAGTTTTACAATTAGAAATTAGCTAGTACCTTTCATCACCTCTATTTTAGCTTTTGAAACTGATATGAAAGCAAATATTTCAGCCCAAAACAATTGGTTCCAATTTCAGTATCATCTGCTTCAGGGAATGTCATGGGAAGGATAACATTTCCAGGGAAGAGGTTATACAATGAAATTTTGTGAGGCGCCAAGGCCTGGCTTTGAAAAGTGACTATAAGACAAAAACAAGACTGAGGAGCTGTTACAGAAACTGGCCTGGATCACCCGGCAGAAGAACCAAATGGCACTCAGAGATTTCGGAAGGCAGGAGGTTTATTTTACACCAGTGGGCTCAGAGGAGATCATTCTCCAGAGGTCTGAGCCCAGAGCATCACCAGTAGGGACCATTTATAATCTGTTTGAGTGCAGCAAGCGGGGTAGGAAGGAAAACCTGGAAGGGGAGTCTTGGGGAAGGGACTGGAATTCCCTTATCAGTCCTGTCAGCCATTTTATAACAGATTTTTCCCTAGCAGAGCCAGAAATGGAAACAAGAGAAATGGAAGGCTCTCACTTTTGTAGTCTCTTGACTTGGTGGTACAATTCTTGCTTCTCACACAGGAGATCTGGGTTCAATTCTTCCATTTATTTCAATAATCTTTTTATAGCACCTACTCAATGCTAGGGACCATGCTGGACTCAGAGGTGACAAAGACTAATGATACTATTGTAAATATTCACACATTTACTATTAGCTAGGAACTCCTATAAGAATCCTACACATACTAATCCATATAGTTTTCACAACCACACTTTGAGATTGAGAGACAGAGTGATTAAGTAATTTGTCTAAGGTCACCAAGTGAGGTAGTGTAGACTAGGATACAAACCCAAGCAGTCTGTCTCTGGACAGGCTCTTGACTACTATACTATGTTGCCTATTCAAACATGGTTCCTGTTCTAAGAAAGCTTAGAGTCCATAATATGTGATGAGGGAACATAAGGCGAGCTGACAGGCCACAAACAAGCCCCCTCCACCCCCAGATGGGATATGTATGATATTCCTCAGGCACTCCTGGCTGCCCAAGAACAAAGGAAAGGGGGAAAATAAATGGTTAACTGATAGAGATCATAGTTCTGTAGGACATAAGTCTCCATCTTCCCTCCATAGTGATATGGGAAACAAAGGCAGAAGGAAATGGCAGATAGAACTAAATTTCCTTATAACCTACAGCCCACTGACAAATACTTGAGGCTGGCAGAGTAAAATGTTTCTCCAGGAACTCCTTACTGTCTTAATGTTAATGCCTTGCTAGAGGGAAAAACAACCTTAGCTTGACAATAGCTAGGCCTCCAATATCCTGTAAGTCTTCAGCATATAAAAAGCTCACTGGAAACTTTCCCTGGACTTTACCTCCCCCAACTCTATAATATAAAACCAGTCTCTCCACAGGGTCCCATGGCAGCTCTTCCAGCCCACGGGTCCTGTCCTAGTGCTTCAATAAAATCACCTTTTTCACCAAAGACATCTTCAAGAACTCTTTCTTGGCCATCGGCTCCCACAAACCCCACTGTCACTCCCAAAAACCTCATCAATATAGAAGCACATAATTTAATTTAAATAAAATTAATTCAGTGAGAAATAAAAGCTTTGGAGTACAAATGAGGGATGAAAGGGAGTGGGGATAGACCAAATCCTTTGAAATTCTCTAGTCTTTGTATTAGGTTATCATAATTTTCCTTACAACACTGACACTCTGGTTCTATGTAAGTAATCACCGAATTCAGGGAGTTTTCTGAATCTACACCTCCCAGTGACTTTCTATAGCAGTTAATCATAGTGCTGACTTTATCTTATAGTCAGTAAGTAGTCAATGCAGAGCCTAGCTCCAGAACCTAAAATGTTTACACATAAAAGCAAGGAGAAAAATTTCCAAGAACAGAAAATGGATCTGGAATAAAGAAAGAGATAAGGAAGAAGAGAATGCCAAAGACAAAAATTAAATTTCTCTCATTTTTCGTGAGGCAACATCCAGTTACTCTGCAGTCTCTTCCAAAGGTTATTAGGTATTGAGTATTCTAATATATATACAGTGGCTGAAATTCACTATAACATTACTAAATAAATTTAGTTGTTTTCAGCCTTTACGCTAAAAAGTTAGGGGTAAGAGATGAGGTGAGAGTTTACTATAAAAGAAGATATGACCAAACAACAGGCTATTCAGTGGAATTTTCTCCTTTGGACTGCAGGGCACAGCTCTGTCTCCTCTTCACTCACTCTATCTAAAGGAAACGTCCTCACATTATACTCTGAGAGAAAGAAACCAAACATGATTTAATGCTTTCTGTCTGACACTATTCAATGAATCAATTTGTATGATTTAGAGAGATATGATTTCCGCTCCCAGAAAATGCATATGCTTAAAAATAATTTTATGATATAGTGTACTTGTTTAAAAACTGGCATAGATATCATGCTTAAACAAATCATCACTGCTTCCAGAAAGGAAAGGAGTAGTTTAAGCATCATAAATATTAAAGGAACAAAATGGTATTTTTTTTTAAATCAGGGAAAAATTCACTGAGGCTTGAATATGAGTAGAAAACCATCTGCATTTTCAGTAAGATTATAAAAATCAATCTATCCAATTTCAGATTTAAATATTTGAAACAATTACTATGCATATAACACATGCTAACACAATTCAATCCAGCTATGACATTACAAATCCAATATATATTCATAACATTTAAATTATATATACAAATACTTTGAATAAGAATCAGGTTTATCCAAATAATATTCTTCAAAAGACTTAGAATTGTAAGATCAACCCCAAACAGGTATCATTGCAAATAGCATGTATCTTGAATATATGCCCTCCATGGTTCTTGCCATTTTTCTTTGCATTCATTTTGCACTAATTAAAAATGCATGCCTTTCTCACTCATTATAATTAAAATACTTTAACTGAGAAAAATTAACCATCTCTGGAATTTCATATATTATTTTTCAGAACTAAACACTTTGAATCCATAAATGAATTACATTAAAAGAAAAATGGACACTAAACTTTCAATTAAAGTCTAAATGAACTTTCCATTAGAAGCAAACAGATATGCAAATTGCTAAGGGGAAAAATGGCTCTAAAAAATTCCTACTACCACTAGGTCTTTTGTTTAAGACACATATATGTCATATTCAGGGTTAGGCATTATAGGCACCAAAATATCAAATGCCTACAGGTTCTAGGCAGATGCTAAAGAAGAGGCTGCATCATGTGAGGACTATAGCAACCCAAAGAGAGCAGACTTTGAACAAAACAAGCCGCTTCTACCAACTTGCCTATATATGATAAAGCAGACTCAGTGTTGTAGGATCTGCTACATTAAGAAAGAGAAAAAATTTAATGGTCTGTGAAATCACCTGATTATTAAAAGTTGGCCGTTAATTTTTCTTTTTTGTTTTTAGTCTTATAGGAAGTGTTATATGGTGTTCCTTTTGCTTTTTTTTTTTTATTTTAAATCCAAGTTAGTTAACATATAGTGTATTAATGGTTTCAGTAGAATCTAATAATTCATCACTTACATATAACACCTAGTGCTAACCGTGACAAGTGCCCTCCTTAATTCCCATCACCCGTTTAGCTCATGCCCCCCCCATTCAACAACCCACCCAGCAACCTTCAGTTTGTTCTCTGTAGTTAAGAGTCTCTAAGGTTTGTCTCCCTCTCTGTTTCTATATATTTTTCCTTGTCTTCCTTTATGTTAATCTTTTTTTTGCTTAAATTCTACATATGAGTGAAATCATATGACCTTTGTTTTTCTCTGACTGACTTATTTCACTTGCCATAATACTCTAGTTCCATCGATTTCGTTGCACATTTAATTTTTCTAATTGAGTAGTGTTCAAGACAAACCTTGGCTTCTAATGCTTTCCTGAACATTAAGTTTGATCCCTAAACAACAAATGTTACCTTCACTATAATCACTATGTGATTGTAGGTTAATGTGATCCCATATCAATCAATCTAAAATACTGTGTGATATAAAACACTAAAATGATTTCCAAGTCACAAAAAAAAGAAAAGAAACTATATGTCACTATTTTGAAAATGTGGCACCTCAAAAAAATGTTCATAGATTCTTAGAGGAAAGGAGACTTTGGGGCTTACCACAGATGTTTCTGTGTTTAAACAACTATACTTTTCTAAAAATCTTAATTGTTGTAGAAAGTATTTCCAGAGAGGGGCACCTGGGTGGCTCAGTCAGTTAAGTGTCCAGCTCCTGATTTCAGCTCAGGTCATGATCTTGCGGTTTGTGAGATCAAGCCCCACATCAGGCTCTGTGCTGACAGCAGAGTTATCTTAAATAAATTAATAAACAAACAAACACACACACACACAAACATTAAAAAAAAAACAAAAAACTATTTCCAGAGAGGAAATGTTAATAGTGCCATTTACAGTGGTGAAATGAAGCTACAAATCTTCATTCAAAGGGAGTGACAAATAGGAAAATACAAAAACCATCCCTTAACTTTAATGTTATTTCACATACTAAATAAGAGTCAAGAGCACATCTGTAACCTATGAGTTACTGAAAATGGCACGTGTGTCAGTCAATTTTAGATACCAATCTATTGAATTATACCAACGATTTCACATATCACCAGAGAAAAGGCCTTGCTCTAAAAAAAAGCGTGGGGGGGGGAGGGGCAAGCTATTTTAGCCTCTAACCTGTAAACAAAAAGGTTGTTTATGACACAGCAAAACCATTTCACTCACTCCCTGACATAGCAACTTCCTGCATTTACAATACTTTCCTACTTTTAATGTTATATTACTGTAAAAAATATTCTATCTATTGTTTTTAAATATATTGTATTGTAAGATTCCAGTCTATTGGGCACATGGCAAGACACCTCATTCGGTTTGAGGTATAAAGAAGAGAAAATACCACTTCTTAGCACCACAATGGTGATTCTTCAACCATCTTTCAGAAAATTCTCTTTGAATGTCTCAAACTTTACTCTCTTGGAGGCTGGAAAAAATGTGATCACTAAAAACAGGAAAAAAATTCATATTTTTTAATATATCCAGAATAGGCAGTCTAGCACCTCATTTGAATTATTTAAATATTTGGCAGCTTGTTTTTCTCTTGAAATCTGTAACCTCAGTAAAAAATGAGACAGGAGAAATTTTATTTTAATAACCTGTATCATGTTTACATGCTTATGAAGGCTGGGCATAAATGTACAAAAAGTAAGAAATAAGAAGTTACAGGATGCAACTCGGCAGGAAATCAACTTTTCAGGATCAAATGGCAAAAGAAAGTAGTCAAAGGTAAAAGGAACAGGAGGGATTCATTCCATGAATGAAGAAGGGAAAGAGATTGGGGCACCTGGGTGGCTCAGTCAGTTAAGCGTCCAACTTTGGCTCAGGTCATGATCTCACGGTTTCATGGTTTCGAGCCCCACATCAGGCTCTGTACTGACAGCTTGGAGCTGGAGCCTGCTTTGGATTTTGTGTTTCCCTCTCTCTCTGTCCCTCTCCCACTCATGCTCTGCCTCTCTGTCTCTCAAAAATAAATAATAAAAGAAAAAAGTTAAAAAATTTAAAAAAAAGAGTGGATAGAGATTTGGGGGGAAAACATTGAGAGTCTTTTGAGTCCAAATGGATTAGGGTGAAGACTGAGAAGATGTGATATAAGATCATTCCTTGGGGAAGTAGAAGACTAGGTCATCTTTGAGAGTTGAGTTGATAGGCGCAAACTAGATGGGGTCTATTGTTGATGTATCTATAGCAGCATTTGATGGTTCATATACTCAGTCCTTGGTCATCTATTCCCTCTGTGCTTTTCTTTGTGACCTAGGTGATTTTCATCCACTCACAAATTTCCATTTCCAACCTATACATCTGTTCTGGAAAAAAACTCATAAACTAAATTTTGACTTTCCTTTCAGAACTGCTTTCTTTCCAGCCCTCTCCATGGCAGTAACTGGTATCCCCATCCTTCTAACTTTTCACACCAGAAACCCAGAGTGATACTCAAAACTGCCCTTCCATCACTCCCCCATCCAATCGATTATCAATTACAATGAATTCTACCTCCAAGGTGTAACTCAAATCCACCCATCTCCATCCCATCTCTGTCACTCTCTAACTTACCCTGAACTACTTACCACATTATCCACTTCCCTCCTGGGCTCTCTTCAGTCCTTTTTCTACACCACAGTCAGATGATATTTTAAAGTATTGAATTTAAAATTATTCCTCTGGGGGCACCTGGTTTGCTCAGTCGGTTAAGCCACTGTCTCTCAGTTTCAGCTCAGGTCATGATCTCAAAGTTTCATGGGTTTGAGTCCCATGTCAGGCTCTGCACTGATGGTGTGGAGACTGCTTGGGATTCTCTCTCTTTCCATTTATCTCTGCCCCTTCCCTGTTCACACTGTCTTGTCTCTCTCAAAATAAATAAATAAACTTAAAAAAATTTTTAATAAAAAATAAAAATAAAATAATTCCTTTGCATCAAACCCTTTAATAACTCTTCACTGCACTTGGGATAAAATCCAAATGCTTTAACAAAGCCTATGAGCCATGCAAGATTTGACCCCCTGCCTACCTCTTCTCTTTACTTTTTTCCTTTATTCTAGCAAAATGGGACTTCTCTCAGTTCCTTTGAAAAGACAAGATCTCTTCTGCCTCAGCACCTTCTCACTTGCCGTTTATCTTGCCTGGATGTTCCTCTCCACTCTTCATCTAACCTTAATTTACCACTCAGGATTAATCACCACTTCTTCAAAAGAACTGGCTCTGCCCCAATTTACTCTTCAATGTAAATTCCCCCAGTAATAATCTCTCCTGATATGTTTTAATTTTCCTTTATGGGACTTACCATGATTCATATCTGTGCATTTATTTGGATGTTCATGTGTTTTATGACTAACTTCCTCACTAGATTATAAATTCTTTAGGGAGGGTCAGGGACTGATCTATTCACTGCTTTATCCCCTGGGACACCACTTGACACAAGCATTAAAAGGAATTCACTGACTTTTTTTTATTGTCTAATGTTGAGTTATGTAAATAAACTTTAAAAATAAAATGAAAATCATAAAAGAAACAATTCAAGTTATGTAGTAGAATTTGTCATGAGAGAGTCTACAGGGTTGATTACCTACTGAAGGGCGTCATAGTGGCCCAGCTATGGGCATGGAATGAGCTTAGTCTCCCTAAGTCTCTCTTACCAGCACCTCCTGAATCTGAGGAGACTGGTTTTTGATTGTTAAACACTCCACAATAAATTCCCTCACATTGGTAAGTTGCCTTCTAAGAAGATATCCATTCTCTTATTAATTATTATAATCTCTTACTATTTATACTTACAATTAGAGTGGGTTCCAGCAAACTTCAGAAAAAGTCTGATCCAGGAGAAGGTTGCATATATTCCAAACGACTTGCAAGATTTTGCTAGTATATTTGGGTGAAAACCCAAAGAATATGTTTGAATATGCATTCTAAATGTTTTAGACTAAGGTGAATAGAATAGAACACTGGATTAAATTTAGTGTCTTATATTTTTAAACATGCAATGAAGATAGCATGAACATAACCTAGCAGTTCCACATCTAGGTATTTACTCAAAAGAAATAAAAGCATATGTCTCGGAATACTTATAAATGAATGTTTACAACATTATTTAGAAAATCCAAAAGCTGGAAATAACCTGAATGTCCACCAAATAGTGAACGGCTACACTAGCTCTGGTTGTTTTGCTGTTGTTTTTGTTTTTGTTTTTTTGTTTTGCTTTGTTTTGGTTTGGTTAGGCTTCTCTCACTTAGGATAATTTTATGTTTTTAATTTGTTCCTTCTTATGGTTGAGTGGTACCATGCAGTGGAATACTACTCAACCATAAGAAGGAACAAATTAAAAACATAAAATTATGCTGTAAGAGAAGCCTAACCAAAAAAAAAACAAAAAAAAACAAAACAAACAAACAAAAAAAAAACAAACAAAAAACAAACAAACAAACAAAAAAAAAACAAACCAACAACAATAAAGCCAAAACCAAAACCACCACCATACTATATAATCCCATTTAAATCAAATCCTAGAACAGGAAATCTCACCTGTAGTAATAGTAATTGTAGTAGCTGCCTAGGGCAGGGAGTTGGGGAGATTAACAACAAAGGGAACAAGGGAAATCTCCTGACTAGGCCAGTTGCACACCCATAGATTTTTTGTCAAAGGTCATTTATCTGTAGGTTAAAACAAGTGAATTTTTTTTGTAAATTATAACTCAATAAAGTTATTTTTAAAAAATTGGAATGGGTTCGATTTATTGATATGGATCCACTTACCAGAGATTCTGGATTTTAATGTGTTAGCTCAAATAGCTGAGAAATGGCTTTAACAATTTTCTTGGTTAGCTGATGACGATAATTAAAAATTAATCATGGCCTAATTAAGTCAAGATGCCAGATATTCCTAGCATAATATAGCTTTTTTCTGTTCCTGAATATATCATTGAAATATACATACTCATCAACTGGCTAAAATCACCATAATCATACATATTGGAAAGAGAGTTATTTGTGATAGAAAAAGTGAAATGGAAGTTCCTGGAACTTCCTCTCTCCATCAGGTGTGAGAACTAAACACAACACCCCATACCTGAGTAAGCTGATTATATTAGTGCCACCATAAAAGACTTGAAAAATGGAGAGTGGTTATTTTTATTACATCCACACTTAACTTGCTATTTTGTCTGTGCAGATGGTGAACAGATCTTGGAGAATAAAACCTGATCAGGTGGTGACTCCAGTTGCAGCTGTAAGATACTAGTGGGATTTCTTACTGCAGCAAACCAAAACAAATCCTGGGACCCGGTACACAGCTATTGATTTGACAATTTTTTTCCCCATACTAATTTTAAAGCATGATTAGACACAGTTCATTCTTCCAAAATGGGCAAAAATACAATTTCACTGAAACAGACCTATGAAAACAGAGAACAAACTGATGGCTGCCAGAGAGGTGGGGGTGGGGACACAGGCAAAATGGATGAAACGGAGTGGGAGGTTCGGGCTTCCAGTTATGGAATAAGTTAAGTCATGGGGATTAGAGGCGTACCAGAGGGAATACAGCCAATGGTATTATAATAGCATTGCATGGTAATTGATGGTAGCCACACTGTGGTGAGCATAGCTTAAGGTATAGACTTGTTGAATCCCTATGTTGTACACCTGAGACTAATGTAATACTATCTGTCAACTATACTTCAATTAAAAAAATTTTTTTAAATACACCTGCATTGAGATGCCTGGGTGGCTTAGTTGGTTGAGCATCCAATTTCAGCTCAGGTTATGATCTCACAGTTCATGAGTTTGAGCGCTGCATCAGGCTTCGTGCAAACAGCTCAGAGCCTGGAGCCTGCTTCGGATTGTGTCTCCCTCTCTCTCTGCCACTCCCCTGCTCACTCTGTCTCTCTCTGTCTCTCAAAAATGAATAAATGTTAAAAAAAATATTTTAAAAAATAATAAATACACCTGCATTGTCTCATCTCAGGGCTATCTCAATTCTCATTCTCTCTGAACTAATTTAGTCTTCGGAGATCTTAATCATATTGACATCTCACTGAAAATTTGGTCCATTATATTGAAGACATTTTGTTAATTGGAACAGATAAGCAAAAAGCAGCAAGTATTGTTGTAAGACAAGAATATGGCATAAGATGTAAAATAAGCCCATAAAGTTGGGTCTACTGGTCTGAAGCATACCTAGAAGTCAAGTAAAAGACCAATTGTTGCACCTTGTGCTGATTATTGCTACAACAGAGTCAACCAGTATCTACAGTACTCATTTGATTTTAGAATCAAGTAACATATTAGAGTATGCTGCTCCAATCCACATGCCACATAACCCATAAGGCTGTCAAACTGAAATGAGGTTCAGAGAAAGGGAAGATTCTATAGAAGATCTAGGCCCCTGTACAAGATGCTCTGCCACTTGGGCCCTACGACTCAGAAGATTTACTGTACTTGGGAGTGGCAAATAAAGATACTGTATAGAGATTCTGACAAGCCTGAAAAGAACCAAGATTTTTAGAGCAAACCTATATCATTTTCTGTACATGACTCCTCCTCTTATGAGATGAATTTTATGACTGTTGTCCTGAGATAGATCATGTAATCAGTAGGAATCTGTAGCTCCCTTTCTGAAGACAGGAAAAGAATCTGACCCTCTCTTACTCCAACTGTGTGATACTTGAGCTATGACTCTGCAAACTATGTTTCCCAGATTTCTTTGTCAGCAGGTTTCCTATTAAGTTATCTCAATAGGAGGCTGTAGGAGGAAAATACTGAGTCTTAAGTTCATACATTTATATAATGTCATTTAGGATGGAAAAATACTTTCGAGTGAAATTTTAATTCAAAGTTTGGATTCAATGTTACTCCTTCATCAATGGCCCCAAGAGCATACTATAATAAAATATTATAAGCCAGAAGGCAATTTATAATATTTCATAATGAGAAGATAGTAAATTAAAATGTAATATTAAATATTCTAAACCCAGATATTTTATGCTGTTATGCTGTGCATAAGTGTGTGTTCATGAAATAAACCAGTATCACTGGTTTTCCATACTTTGACTATAAACATTATTTGTCTTCCTGATAGAAAACTTCAAAAGAATTGTCATAATTCATGTCATCTCATATTCTGTTAAAGAGCTACCAGATTCTAGAGACAACTAAAATATGTGCTATAGACAAACACATACACACAGTGTTTCCTACCTGAATTTAAAAGCAGAAGCTTGCATTAAGTCACTGAAGGTACTAATGTTTCTGTGAATGTCAAAATTATCAAATTACTGTAACATTCCTTTTGAGACTAATTACATATCCTCACATAATTCATCTTGCTAGCATATGAGGGAATCTGTGGAGTCGGCTTGTAGGACCTTTGTTCTGGGGCTAGAATGAGGTTTGGTGTTTGCCTTGTGGCATGCAGGTGTCTCTACAACTTACTAGGTTTGGTCCTAAGGGCACTCCTGTGAAAAACAAAGGTTAGGAAAAGATATGGTAAACACCGGGTAATAAAAGGAAGTTAATTATGCCAGGTGAAAGGCCACAGAATTCTATTTTAGCACCTGCAAAAGTATGCCAATATTTATACAACATTCTCCTAGGATTTATGGGAGATGTCAGTTTTTAAGACACTCTACCTTTCCTTTATTTTTTACTTCCAGCCATCTGCGGGCAATATATATACAGAGAAAGGGGATGATCTGGCAAAGTATGAAACACAACAAACTGTAAGACTTTGAACCTTGTATAACAAAATATAAAAACAAAGATCAAAGCCACAAGGCGCACTGGATGACTGTTTGGTTTTTTAAAAGAACAGCCCAAAGCAAGGAAAAAAAATTCCCCAACATCTAAACAACCAGAGTATCAGCAAAACATAAACAAGAGCATGTTTATCTTATACCTACCACAGAATCTCCTTGAGTCTCTTTCCTGTTTAAGCCCTTAGCCAGCTGGACACACACTATGCTGGGCAGCCTGCTTTAATTTACTCAGAATGAGAGATTATTGTGAAGATCTGGTGGTACTTTTTATGAAGTCAAATCCAAGAAAACAAACTTAATGTGTAAATGTGTAAATCTGGAAAAACTAGATGTACAATATGATGAAAATGAATTCCATGGGATACCAAAAAAATTTTTTCCAAGCAATATAGATCCTAATGTTGATAAATGACTTTTAATCTTTAAAGAGAAAAACTTCACTGTTTAAAGATACTCTTATGCTGTTGCTGGACATTTTCTTCCATGAGCTAAATGTATACCAGAGAAGAAACATATGTTATTGAGTAGCAAACTAGGGTTCTCACTTGTACTTAACCAAATGTGAAAACATCTAATTTTCCAGTTTTTTTGCACTATCCTCTAAAAGTAAAAGGTAATATTTTTATCCTATATTCCTAGATAAAATTTATTAATCCAGCTTGAGAAAGCCTCTTCCCATCAATTCTATAATAGAAGCTTTGAAAGATTAGTTGGTATCCAGAGAAATAAGCCCAAAGTGAATAACATAGTACCTTTATCATATTAACCAGAGTGCTCATTACTGTTTCATATTGATTAGTAAAAAGAAAACTTAAAACAGAAAACATACAATATGTGATTTAAGAACAGAAAAGTAAATTGAATTTAATAAATTGCTTTAAACTTCGTGACCATTGGTTTTTCTGTTGATGTTGTTGCTGGCCATGAACAAAGGATACTTTTGAAGCCCAAGGTCATCTTTAAATAAATCTGAGACTGATAGTTAAAGGCATCCTAAAAAAGTACCTTTTAGGTTCTTTTCTTTTCCATTTTAACTGCTACAATCCAACTTGGGCTTATATCATCACACAAATCTGTTGATTTTATTAGGTTTGTTGCTAACATTTGTGAAGCCTGAACCAAGAATACAAATAGAAACCCATATACCATTAGTCTAAATATTTAATAGTCATACATCAATCTAAACAGACTATTAAATAAGATGTGTACTTTCCTGCTACCTTGAAAAATATATTTCATTATGATCAGATAAGCCAAGTTTGAATTTAGAATTCTTGGATTCCTCAAAGTTCTGCACCAGAACTTGATAGCAGAGTAAGAGCCTGTTCTTAACCCCTGGTCTCTGGCACACAGCCTCACCCTGCAACCTACCCTCCTTTTCCTCCCACCAGCAGCTCCAACCTGCAACATAAGGTGCCCTGCGTAGACACTTCACCCTATATGTCCTAGTTCGGGCCCCTCATGTCTACAGCAAATAGCTATCTATTGGTCACCCCTTAGGCATAAGTATGTGAACAAAGCAATATGGTCCACTCTTGTAAAGAAAGACATGACTTAAAGGCCTTTACAGACATTAAAATGTGCTCAGGGCCATCTGAACAGAGAATTTGGGATTCCAGGCACCCAGGGGCAAGGTTATATAGGCTGTAGGTGGACCCTACCCTTTGTCCAATGGATGGATCACAGGTGGAAGACAATCCAAGGGGGGCACCCCACAAGCACAGGACCCAGGGTAGAGAACCTCTTTGCCCTGGTCTATCAGTGATATTGGATTTTCCTGCCCATTGCCACATTTAATTCACTCTACTTTTAAGTGTCATATGCAAAAGTGCATTCATTATTAAATCATGACTACATATTCACTTTCTTCTGAATTCCCTAACATGACAATAAAAGTATTACAATATAAATATTTGTTTAAACTAGAAACTTTAGGGTCATCTTAAACTCTTCTTTAACCACCTTGTTCCAATCATCTGTTTTCTAGCTAAAACACCTTTAGCATCAATAAGCTCTTTTCCATTTAAATTGCCATTGTACCAGATTAAAACTTCATTGTTTTTCTGCATTATAGCAATAGCCTCTTAAATGGTTTTCTGCCTATATCATGTCTTAGCCCAATTCATCCCTTGCTCTTTCTTTTTTTTTTTTTAATGTTTTATTTAGTTTTGAGACAGAAACAGAGACAGAGTCAGAGAGACAAAGCATGAGCAGACAGAGAGGGAGACACAGAATCCCAAGCAGGCTCCAGGCTCTAAGCTGTCAGCACAGAGACCAACATAGGGCTTGAACCCATGAACCTTGAGATCATGACCTGAGCCAAAGCTGGACGCTTAATCAACTGAGCCACCCAGTGCCCCTTCCTGCTCTTTTTAAAACACAATTATAGTCATCATTGTTATCTTTAAAAGCTTTCATGCCTGCACAATGCTGAAAGAATAAAGCTAACACATGAGTTCAGTTAGCATTTTTCAGTTTTGGGTTTTTTTGTTTTTTGTTTTTTTGTTTTTCAATATGGCCTCAGCCTTATCAGCAGCCATTCCTTCCTGGTCCCACCTTGCCTTTCTTTTTGATCACACTGGGCTCCTCATCATTCTCAGAATATGCATGCCTTTTCTCTTCTTACACTTTTCTCTAGCTATTTCTTCTTACCTGGGATGCCTTTCTCCACTTCTCATGCTTATGAGCTCTTTCTCATCCTCCCAACACCGTTCAAATGTCCGCACAGATATTAAAGACCTCTTTGAGCCTCAGGCACATTTAATAATTAATTTTATTCTCATCTGTGTCCTGATTAAATTTTATGTCTAACTTTCTTACAGCATTTATCAAATTAGTATAATACATATTGAGCTTAGCTGAATTGCAGAAGTGATTGTTCAATTTACGTTAATTTACTCTTAGTTTGGATTTGCTCAGAAGCATACCTGAGAGGAGAGTTTGTGTGCAAACAGCTCATTTGAAAAGTGCAGAAATAATCAATACATAGTGGAGAAGTGAAACAGGGAAAGAAAAAGAAAACAGCAAAGAAAGTTTACATCATGGAGCCAGATAACGCTGGAGGAACTAGAACTTAGACTGCGTTGTCCCAAACCATGGGGCAGCTAAGTTTCCCTAGCAACCAAAGGCAATGCCTAAAGGGTGTGCCTGGAAGTGGTAATTCCTCTGTGCTTTTGGCCAGCTTTAGTGGTATGGTGGCTTTCCCTTTTGGAAAAAAAATTCTCAGCCAAAGAAACACAGACACTAGTAGTTAGAAGTTGAGGTCCTTGCCAAATACTCAGAAAGCTGAAATCTACAATCCTATTGTCTCTGTGGCATGGTATGCAATAAACACGGAATGAGAGTTTATGTTCCTTACATTATTACCAAGTTGTTCCTTAATGGCTAGCTACGCTAACATTGCCTGAAGGCCACCAACACATTAATCACTATAAAATTTCCACTTTATTTAATCTTCATAGCACTAAAAGGAAGCTATTTTAAGAATAATTTTACAGAAAAAGCATGCTCAGAGATTTAATTCATAGAATTTAAGTCAAAGAATTTGGGCCATACAGTTAAGGAGGTCCAGAACAGGCATTTAAATGGAGGTGTTTTTCAAGAAAATTCAAATACTTAATAAAAAGATCTTAGAAGAACTAAACTGGCTTTTCCAGCATTAGTATGTCTATTTAGATTTATTTTTAGAGTCAAAATGTTGATTAAAATGGACATATTTTATTATTTCTGTGCCTACTTTTAAGAGACTCTTTTTTTATAATGTTTATTTATTTTTGAGAGGGGGGAGGGGCAGAGAGACATGGAGACAGAATCTGAAGCAGGCTCCATCTTTGCCTACTTTTAAAAAGAAACTTATATTTAAGCCAAATTTGTGAAATCTAAATAATACCTTCATTTATACATTACTATAAGAATAACTACTAAAAACAATGCATTAAATGACTTGTTGTTTTTAAACATTGATGATAAAAGCATTCTAGTGCCAAACTAAAGAAAAATACTAAATTTTATTATGAAATGCTAGAAAAGTTCTAAATGTGTAAGTATATGTCATTATTAGAAATATTAATGGATCTTTAACTCTAAAAATTGTAACTTAATAAATTAAAAAAAAAACATTAAACACAAATAAATAAATACATGCCTTTGTGGAGTTTATCCATGAAAATTTTCTAAAAGTTTGAAACAGATTTTTTGTTTTTAGTTGCAATAAAAACCCTGGTCACTGTATATTTGAGTGATATTTTTCATTCCTCCAAATTTTACAATTTGCTTCCAACCTCTTTTGGAAGCAGGGAGAATCTCAAACTTTAAAATTAGGGTTCCAATGTCTACAGTGCAAACGCACCTAGCATTCCCATATTATACTACAAGCATTAGGCCAGCCCAGCTGATCAATCTCCACAAAAGGAGAATACTTTAAAGTATTGGGATACAATATTTCATTAAGCAAAATGTTCTACAAATATTATCAAGAGCTGATATGTGTTAGAACAAATGGGAAATCATCCTGATGATATAAAAGAACATCAACAATTTTGCTGAAAAGCTCAGTAGAAAATTAGTGTCGATTCAATTTTTATTTAAAATAATGCAAAGTGACTATTGTGGTTCTTAATGATTCCTGGGCAAAAATTCACATTAAATGATTTTTTAATTTTTTACAGAAAAATTTAATATGTAACTGGAAATTATCTTAGCTCAACATTTACTCAGAGGAGTGTGTGTGTAGAATTTATATTGAGTGACTTTTTCCTCACCAACCTCAGTAAATATGTCAGCCCTGATTTCTCTAAAACAAAGCAAAACAAAAACAAAAATAAAAAATGAACAAACACACAAAATACCTGCCTTTCTCACTGAACAAAGATGACCAAACAGAATTTTAAGCCAAAAACACTAGATGTTTAGAAATATCTGGAAAACGTTAATTTGGGTTATCTTCCAATAGAAGAAAAAGCATAATTACTCATGATAGTATTTGAAGCCTGGGATTTATCTATCAGACTTCTGGCATGTTTAATAATATATCTTGGAAAGAATAAATTTTTTGAAAAAAGAAAGAAAAGGAGAGAAAGAGAGAGAGGAAATGAAAGTTAATCGTATATTTGCAACTGAATTACATTTTAAAGACTTTCCTATTTTATAGCCATATAAGCTGTGGCACATTCTGAAACATCCATAAAATGACTTCTATCTCATTTGTATTCTGCATTTGTAAATTCTGTCTCAAGTAAAATAAGCAATTGGGTGCAACATTTGCAAACTTTTGTAAATAATGTTTTAATTACTCTGCACTCCTGAAACCTTCTGTTTGGATTCAACGCAGTGATGTCAAACATTATGAGCATGTTTATTACTTTGGAGTGGGGTGGGACACTTATATGGTACATGTGTGTATTTTAGGAGACTGTGCTATATAATTCAAACACACACACACAGGATTACAGGTAATTTCATTTTTAAACCACATTAACACAAAATGATTATTGGTTTCGGTAAGTCTAACACTTCACAGAATTTGAGCTTAAATGAAAAATAGTTTACAATTCCAATGGCCTCTGAATTTACCATACGCCCTACTATGATAACAAACCAAAAAGAAATATTAGCAATATAATTCAATCTTTTAAGAAGAAGAATTCTTAGAATATCATGAATTGATATTAGTTTTAATTCTAGCCTTTTTTTACTCGTTCATTTGTTTATTTATTCAAAAAATGTTTATTAAGTTTCTTCTCTTGGCAGCCCATGGACTAGGCACCCACAACACAAAACACACAAGTAAAGAAGTACTGTCTCTTAAGGAAGGCCAGCTGCTGAATTTATCCTCCTTTCCTTTCAAGGAGGTACCCTATGTAACTTGAAATACACAAGAGTCAATATATAACACAAAGTCTTGCAAGTAAATCTTCTTTCAACTTTCATGGGACTCTTCCTACTAGAAATTAAAGTTCATGCCAATTTACCAAACTTTGACTTTATTCCATTCCAGTAGCCTTCACTCATATTACCACATCCAAAACTTTCACATTTCTGGAATAATAATCTAAATTTTTTTCTGGCCCAAATATCCCATTATTTCATTCTCTCACTACTTTCCTTTTATTACAAGTTGTCATTTCACATTATCAAAATCCTCCATTCCTTTAATATCTGTATTTTTTACATCCTGCTTTTTAAATTTCTTTCCTTGAAGAGCTAGCAGACCATGATAGATCATTTTCCCATTTCTACCTTCCACTTCAATTTAACTTGAATAAACTCAAAGGT
Organism: Panthera uncia; assembly: GCF_023721935.1. NCBI lineage: Eukaryota > Metazoa > Chordata > Mammalia > Carnivora > Felidae > Panthera > Panthera uncia. The sequence continues at coordinate 74,071,325 of NW_026057577.1, read as the reverse complement.
TTGTATTTTCCATTCCCTATAGCTAGGCTCCTGGGTACTGCACAGCAAAATCACACTACCCTATTGATTTGTTTCACAAGAAGTCAGCATCTTCAAAGTCATCTGAATCATCAACCAGGTATAAAAATTTTGTTGTAACTGTCCCTGATCATATATCTCTGTCAGTTTCCTCACATTAAGATATGCATAAATGTATTTAAATGCCATAACAGAAGGTCCTTATCACCTACTACCACCATTTTAAAAAATAATAATATCTCATATCAAATCCCATTTTACAAAACTTTTCCTTGACTTATAGCTGACTTTTTTCCTCTTACTTTCTATAGTCAAGATTCTTAGATCATTGTACTAGTAGTTTTCCCTATCATTTCCATTCTCAACCGCTAAGCACTTGCTTCCAACCTATCTCCAAAGGCACTGCTTACTAATGGCCTCTTAGTTCCCAAGTTAAAGTGAAATGTTCTGTCAGTACACACTTTGATACTTCTGTCATACCTGACATTAGCAACCACCGCTTGAAATTTTCTTCTTCCCTGATGTTTTGAACTCAACTATTTTCCAATTTTTCATCCTTCCTTTCAGGCCACTCTTCAACAGAGTCCTTCTAGGTCCATCTCCTTCATTCACATCTCTGTAAGTTTGTGCTCCCTTTGGCCCTTTCCACTCTTCTTATGCTAGATATTTCATATTGTTGATTGCAATCACATTCTTGGTTTCATCTGGCACATAAATGCCAATGACCCCCAAACCATTTTAGATCCCCATCTCCCTCTTTTTAAAAATTTTTTTAATGTTTATTTCTGAGAGAGAGAGCATAGCAGAGGTCGGGCAGAGAGAGAAGTAGACACAGAATTGGAAGCAGGCTCCAGGCTCTGAGCTGTCAGCACAGAGCCCAATACAGGGCTTGAACTCATGAACTGCAAGATCATGACCTGAGCAGAAGTTGGACGCACAACTGACTGAGCCACCCAGGCACCCCAATCCCCATCTCCTTCTTAAGCAACAGACTCATATATGCTACTGCCTAATGGCTAACTGAGCTTCAAATAGTGCATAATATCTATTAAGTACTCATCATGCATATGCGGCCTAGAATAGGCACAGTTCTAAATTTTTAAATATATGAATTCATCTATTCTTCACAATAATCGTAAGCAAGTACTATCATTATCTCTGCTTTATAGATGAGAAAACTGAGACTAAGAGTGTTCACCCAAGGACACAGAGCTTATAGAAGGGAAAGCAATCTTAACTATTGTACTAAATTTTCTAGAGGTCCTGCAAATACTCAAAGCTGAAAATATTTCAACTTTAGGAACCCTTCCTTATTTATGTCTACTGGTTTGGATGCCCGGCTTCTGTGTTTCCATGGCTCTCTACTTAGCACTCTTCTGTAATTGTTTTTTTCTCTTCTGTCCATCTTACTAGATTATTAGTTGCTTATGACCCAGATCATGCCTTTTATTCCTGAACACCTGAAACATGACACAGTGCTTCACATATAATATGATTTAATTTTATTAGTTGAATAAATGGGTTTAAAAATATTTATGATAATATTTTTCTCATCATTTCACTGATCTCTACAAGAAATTTTATTGTAATGTGAAAGACAACCAAAATAGCTCTCTTTTTCATTTTCCTCCATATGACAAACTCTTAGAAAATAATATAAGTTTTGTTTGTTTGTTTTGGCCATAGATTGAAATCTTTCAATTTGATTGACTTAAAACTTTTGATATGCCAAACTTCAAAACAGTATTTCCAACACCACTATATTTTAGTTTAAAAAACTATGTGTATGTAAACACACATATATTGCATGTGTAGGAGAGAAAGGTGAACGGCAATTCATCTAATTGGCAATGGTAATAATGTCTGAGAAGTAGGATTAGAAGAAGTTTATTTCCTGCATTATAAATATTTATACCATTTGTGCTTTCCATAAGGCAGACATATTTTAAATTTTATGATTACTTTTATATTAAAAAAGAAATTTTAATGAAAAGCAGAATGCGTATTTGTAAAGAGAAAAAGTATTTCATAGTGGAATCTCACCATAAATTATGAGTATAATGAAATTCTATCCTTAAATAAGCAATTAAACTTGCTTAGAGAGGTCCAAAATGAACCTACTGTATGTCAAATTCTGTGAAAATGTCATAGGCTTCAAATGCATTTATTAAATTTCTGTAAAGGTTACTTCTTTTGACCCAATGCTCAAACACACTAACACTCAAACAATAACTCAAACTAATGTTATAATTCTTTTTTTTTTTTTTTTGGCGGGGCGGGGGAGAGGGGGTCATTTAAAAATTGTTAGTGAAAAGCCTGAGAGAGTTTTCTTCCCAGCAATTTCCAAAGGACTTATTTTTAAAATCCAAACAGTGGTTTAGAATTTCAAATCAGTAACAATGTGTGTTTAGACTGAAAAATTAAAATATATTTCAAACTAAATATTTCAAAATCAATTTCTTTCATGTTTACTCATCAATTCTTCAGTTCTGAGCTCTATGTTTTCCCTGAAACAGTTGACAGTTTTGCTTTTGGTATTAAATAACATAAGATTAGTCTGCCTAAGGGACCATCTGTTGTTCCATACCCTGTCATGACAATTCTGAAGCCTTCAGAACTGCATCCTGTGGTTAAGCGGGAAAGAAGGGCATTTTCTATCAAGAGCCTAAGCCTCAAAAATGTTGTTCATTCCAAATGAATCAACATACAGCTTTGACATATGTCAGGCACAATAGGATGATTTTGTTTCATTATATATGAACATTACACGATGTTTTAGCAGATGGGAATGTAAGGCTTTTTTGTTTGTTTGCTTGTTTTTATTTCATTAGGCTGTGTTTTACAATAGAGACACATTATTAAATGCCTCAAGGGGTTTTCTTCATTTTATTTTATGAGTTACTACTAATATTCCTGATAAAGTTATAAGTAAAAACAAAGTCCAATTTATTACATGTTAAGTAGTTTTTAGCAATCAGCAATATTTATACCCTTTTGAAGTCACAAAAGAGAAAAGCTGTCTTCTACCTCCACTTCAAAAATCCTTTAACAGAGTCTGAAAAAGCTCAAGATAATATGATAAGTACATGCAATGAGGTTGTTACAAATAAGAGTAAACAAATTCATTCGGATTTAGTAAGGGAAGGTTAAGAAAACCTTTCCAATAGTCTGGAGCTTTCTACTAAATTGTAAAATAACTTTGACATGTATGGCATAAGGGAATGTGTTGAAAAGTATTCCTGAGTCTACGCTAGAATTCCTTCACTTTTAAGAAAAATCATATAAAGTTAGTTTAAATACTAGCATATTTCTGTTTTATATACTTATTTTTATCTATATGTAATTATTTCATTGCTTCAAAATATAAACCACCTTCAAAATAAAATACCAGAAGTATTTTATTGATCAGGTTCTTAAGCATCCATGGGGTATAAGATAAAACTCATGGGTCATGGGCCATGGGGGTATGCAAAAAACAAACAAACAAACAAATAAACAAAAAACATGGTCTAAAAGCTTTAGAAAGGGTACAACCAAGAATCAAGGATCACCTTCTGAGATGCAAAAGAAGACCCAATAGGAAATAGATAAATACAGTCACCTTCAAAAGTAGGAAACTTTAAAGATTTCCTGTAAACATGTTTACCAATGAGACCACAGTGACCCAAGGCCTCTAGGGAGAAGGCCAGGCTGACTCCAGGATTCAGTCACCATAACAAATATGCCTCTCAACTTCAACTTAATTGATTAATGCAAAGAGGGAATTAAGCAGCTACCAATATGAGTATAATGTGTCAGATAATTATTGTCTTGTTAAAATAGAAAAGCTGCAGAATCTAGAAATAAAAATGAGCTAAGGGAACAAAGTTTGTGTCTATCATGATCCATATATCCAGACCTTGCTTTTGGCAGAAAAGCTGTTCAGCTACTAAATAGCTATATTCTATACCTGTAAATTACTTCTTTCAAGTTCTCCCCTAGGATGAATGAAACATCTCCCTAAACCGTCATAAACCTTTTGCTACTATTTTTTAGAGCATCCTTCTGATTACTAATATTGTTTTCCAGTTTCCTTCACATAGAAGGAAAGCGATGATCCAGTTACAGAATATATCCCCATAACAAGTTAATGTTATACTTGCAACTTATAAAATCTTCTCTGATGAGTTCAGGTAGTATGAATTGACTGATTCAATTATGTCCATGGAAAAACAAAATTTTATTTCCTCATTTTATGAATTTGAAATCTCATATCATGACAGGTAGCCCAAAAGGCCCTGCCTCCACCCTAGGATTTTTGTTTTCCTATCATCTCTTGATGCCATCATGCATCCAAAAGTCATTAAGACAGAGGTCACCTCTCAGTGAGCTCAAGCCCTATTAGAGGACTTAAATGTGTATAGTTTTTTGTATTGGAACAGAAGAATTAGCTTATCCTGGATATTCAAGCACTATGAAAATACCAACAAGGAGAAGATACATTTTACTGAAGGAATAAAAGAATCTTGATAAAGGAATCTGGTAGTCAATCAAAGAATATTTTTCAGGTAATGTAGGATAGAACTGAGCTTTGAATTTTGACAGAGTAGAAGGAATGGAAATGCCAGGCTAAAATAAAAAGAACCATGAGTGAGGTGTTGTCTATGCTTAAGTAATTCAGAGATGTCAAGTTAACTGATTTTATGATACGTAACAGAAGAGGCTCTAAAGATAAGTTGCTTTGAACCCTAGTCCAGACCTGGTTTTCTTTGTATACCAAGGTAAGGATTGTGGGCTTTTTATTTTTAAGTACCTGGAAGAGAAATATGTTTGAGCAGAGCTACTACTTGCTGGGTTTGTCTATGCAAAGATCACTCTAGCAGTCAGTAGGAAGAACAGATTTTGTATGGACAAGACAGAAAGCAGTGTGTTCAGTGGTGAAGCTATTGTAATGATTGAGATGAGAGTTAATAAGGACCTGAATCAGCAGAGTGGCAATACAATAAAAAGAAGGCAAGATATAGGCCATTATTAAATCTAGTTAATAACTCAATTGTTTTACTTTATGTGCCTTGTGCACTCAAATCCTGATATTAATTACAACATTGAAGACTGGCTACAACGAACTAGAAGATAGTATCAATATAAAATAATATGAGAGGTGCCTGGATGACTACCTCAGTTAAGTGTCTGACTCTTGATTTCAGCTGGGGTCATGATCTCATCATTCATGGGTTCAATCCCTGTATCAGGCTTTGCACTGACAGTACAGAGTCTGCTTAAATTCTCTCTCTCTCCCTCTCTCTGCCCCTCCCCTGATATGCTCATGCTCTCTCAGAATAAATAAATACATTTAAAAAAGTAAAACAAAAAATAAATAAATTTGATAATGTACATATTTTATAAAATCCATTTATTACTCAACCTCAGAAGTTTTACTTCTGTGATTATGAGTAAAATTATGCAGCAGATCTGTAATATTACCTGGTTCATAGAGTTATACTTTAATCACATTGATTTGATTCTCTCTCTTAATTGAGAAAGTTACTGAAACAATTAAATTTCTAGTTACCCGGAACTGAGGACCAGGAAGAACTAAATGTGGTCAATATAAAGATGGTACTTCTGTGTCATACCATCCAAGTAGCCTTCCCAGGACTGTTGAAGCATCTTTCGTTGACAAATGAGAGCATATGCACCTCATCTTCCTAAGAAGATCCATTCATTCACTTATTCATTCACTCACTCGGCCCATATTTCGTGAACGTTCACTAGGTGTCAGAGAGAATATTTGGTTTGGGGTAAACAGAGACAAAAGGAGACAAAGTTGCTGCCTTCAAGGGAGCTCCTAGTCTCATAAGGGCAATGGTAAAGAAAGGTTAAAGCAACTGGGTAACATGTTATGACAGAATATAGGGCACATTGAGGCAGTGGACCTGGATGTCAGAAAAGGGAGGAAGGGACGGGATGGTCAGAAAAGTTCGTCCAGAAAAAGGAATATCTAAGTCCTAATGAATGAGGAGTGATAATTAAAGAATAATAAAATATACTCACACTTGAATGGATTTATATTTCTTATGCTAATAGCTTGAGCTGTTTTATCTAAAAGTTTAATATAGGTGTATAGCTAAAAATATTTTAATTTTTCTTTTAATGTTATAGTAAGAAATACATCTAGTTTTTATTTCTAAATTTCCAAATGTGTTGTTTAATTAAAATTTGGTAAAACTAAACACTATTATAACATTGTATTCTCAAAGGATAAAGATGAAAACATCATCCTTTTCTATAATACATTAGTAAATTAAAATTTTCCTTAAAAAGAGTAAAAGAAAAGATTACCAGACAGAGACCCAAATACTCCTCAGCACTGTCTTCTTGGTTCCTAAAATTTATCATGGGCCATTGTTTTCTGGATGGTTATTTAGGAGGAAAAATGTATTTGCTTGAGACTGTTGATATGGAAATTTTCCATCATTAAAATCCTGGTGTTGAAACATTTCTAGAGACCATGTAACCCAACCTCCCTATTTTTGCATCTGAAGGTAAATTGAGGCTCATAACATTTAAGTGGCTTACAAGTTTATGCATTAAGCTTCTTCAAGAACTAGAAATATAATCCAGGCTCCTCAAAATACAATTTTCTTTCCACTTTTGTAATTTGCTGATAAAATTAGCTGTTGTTTTATGGTACAACTGTTGAGCAGAAGTTAGCAGGTCTCAGCTATTGTCTGTTCCTCTTTCTGTAGATCCCATGTTGAAGAAAATTATTGCCTCCATTGCCAAATATTTGTAAGTCATTCTAAGATCCTCAGTCCTACAATTGTCCTACAATTTTTCACCAAGTCCTGTTAGTTACACTTTGAAATATGTTTCAAATATGTTCCTTCCTTATTATCCTTCCTGCTGTTGATCTAATCGAAGCAGTCAGTAATTGATTACTATAATTATTTTCCTACCTTCAGTTCCTCCTCCAATCTAACCTCCTATTTGCTCTAGAATGAACTTTTAAGATGGCAATTCTGATCACTGTCTGCCAGTTTAAAGTCCTCCAATGGACAGGGTGCCTGGGTGGCTCAGTCGGTTAAGTGTCTTACCTCAGCTCAGGTCGTGATCTCACAGTCATGGATTTGAGCCCTGCATAAGGCTCTTTGCTATCATCACAGATCCTGCTTTGGATCCTCACTCAGTCTCCATCTCTCTGCCCTTCCCCCTTTCACACACTTTCTCTCTCATAATAAATAAACATACATACATACATACATACATACATACATACATACATAAAGTCCTCCAATGGCCTACTGCTGCCACAAGACAAAGTCCAAGAGTACCAGATACTACATGATCCAGACCCCAATCATATCTCCCACCATAACCCCACTTTCACCCTACAAGCAGTTTCCTGAAGGTGAAATGCTGTGTCTTGCCTCTATGCATGTTGTATTTCTCCTTAGAATATCCTCTTCCTCCTTACCATGTAGCTAACTCATTCTCACCTTTCAAGATATCCTCAAGTTCAGCTTTCTCTGGGTAGTCTTCAGTGGCATTGCTCCAGCACCTGGAGGTGTAGGTGCCTCACTTTTAAGTTCCCAAAACATTCCGGACACATATCAATCATAGCATTTACCAAACTGCAATATAACTGTAAATTTATAAGTCTATCTCTTCCAGTAACCTTGAACTTCTTAAAGGTAGGGACCCACTTTCATCCCTAGATCCACTAGAACCTAGCACAATAATTAAAAGATAATTTGTACACAATAAACTCGTTGAATAAAAGAAATGATTAAAACCGAGTAAATGAAAGAATGCATAAGTGAAGGAATATCTATAAGGCAAATAAAACAGAAGCCCATATCTTAAAATATACTTACAGAGACTGGCACCAGAGAAATGATTTTTGTTACACAAGTCTAATTGCTAAAAGAAATATGCTAAGTTTTGAGTCTATGTATTACATACCGCAAAATAAAATATATTTATGGATGAGAATTTTTTGTAGGAATATGTTTTGTAGTAAAAACCTCACCTTCATTTTATCTACTTTGATCTTTAAACTAAAAGGTCTTTTAAGGATGCTCACGCCTTCTGTATAAAATCATTGAGTTTTTAAACTTCTGCTCATGAGATCTTTCTTCTGCCTTTTTGATCAACTAATGAGATACCCACTAGTGCCAGACATTTCATGAATAGACAATGTGGGGCCCTGTCTGCTGTGATTGCTTCTGTAGGCTATCATCAGTGCGAGTGCTGTACAACTTGGGTGCAGAGGTATGAACAGTTCTAAATATTATTAAGAATACAAATGCAATGGACAAGAGTATGTATCAAAAGAAAAAAGTATATCCCTCACCACTTAAATCTCTGTTTAAATGCCACAGCAAGTGTTCCTTTGATCTTTTCTGTGACCTTTTCAAGCACTAATTATTTTTTTAATGATCTATGAATTCAAATACATGTTTGTCATTGCCCTTCCTATGATGCATTACAGGGTATTAGCAAAGCAAAATAAATCTGATATTGAAGGTTTAATTGCACAGCTTTTGCATATACTTAATAGGCAATGCAAAACCTTCTCAGCAGGTGCACTATGAGATGAAGTGATTTTTCATGAATAATTCATAATATTTTTAAGAAGCACTTCTGCTAAGATACAATCGGCAATAATGTTTTTCAAGAGAGATCAGTGAAAATCTGAAGCTGTCATTGTCAATTTGTTTTAGTTCAGATTCAAAAGGTCACCCACTTGACACAATGGAAACTAGAAATGCCCTTTTGGATTTTTTTATTTCAACATGGTATACTTCATAATTTCTATCTAAAATATTTTTGAGACCTGAAAAGTAATTAATTTTATACTACCCAATAAAAATTACTTATAAAAAATAAAATTTTATGTTAATTCCCAATAAATTAATTTCAAAAGCATTCTCTAACTAGGTAGAAATCAACCTTAGGATCCCCTGCTGTAAAATATCTGGGAGAATTTATGTTAAACTGACATCTTACTCTTCCATGGACCTGAAAGTCTGTGACTCAAATCATGGCCTTATATAGACTGTCATTAAAAATGTCATTTTGGGGGGATGCCTGGGTGGCTAAATCAGTTAAGCGTCTAACTCTTGATTTTGGCTCAGGTCATGATCTCACAGTTTGTGAGTTCCAGTCCCACATCAGGTTCTGTTCTGGCAGCATGAAGTCTGCTTGGGATTCTGTCTCCCTCCCTCTTGGTCTCTCCCCGACTTGTGCATGCTCTCTCTCTCTCTCTCTCTCTGTGTCAAAAAAAAAAAAAAACCCAAAATGTTGTTTTGGGGGCATCTGGGTGGCTCAGTCAGTTAAGTGTCTGACTCTTGATTTTAGCTCAGGTCATGATCTCATGGTTCATGGGATCAAGCCCTGCTTCCGGCTCTGTGCTGACAGCATGGAGCCTGCTTGGGATTCTCTCTCTCCCTCTCTCTGCCCCTCCCCTACTTACACACACACTCTCTCTCTCTCTCTCTCTCTCAAAATAAATAAACATATTTTAAAATGTCATTTTTATCTCTCAAAGAGATATAAAAGCCTTCCATAGGGATTTTTACTTACATAATACTATTTTATATCCAAGATTATTGTATATGGCAGACAGGTAGATAGTAACTTCATTTTTGAGATGAAAAATTAATAGCATAAAAGGTTAAAAGTCGTAAAACTAAGAGAGATAAGACCAAGATTCAGGAATAAAACACCTTTGTTAACTGCTATTATTGCCCAGGACAATAAAAATACTATAAAAATACTATTCCTGTGGACATTTTTTCTTCATAAAATGCACATTTGAATTATAGGTAATAGATATCATGATATATGCTATGTGGAATAAGGAAAATAGCCTCTCAAATTTTAGGTTTAAGGGACAAAATAAATCAAAATATAAGACATGTTATGAGTATATATATTCTGAATTGTTTATCCCCCCAAAATAAAATTTTGACTGTATCCCTTACTGCATATAGCATACAGTACAGGACCTGTTACCTATAACTCAAATAGGCTTTGTATGAAGAGAACACCCTAAAAAATAAAACTTGGATAGAATATATTCTTTATCTATGAATATTATACTTATCTAACATAGGACTACTTTCTAAAAAAAAAAATACTTTATATCAGTACTTTTTATCTCTACCATTACTTAAAAGCAACATTTAAAAAATTATCTAAGCCCTAATGATTTTTGGCTAAACATAACAGTTAGTATAGGTCAGAGATCCAAAAAGGTTTTCAATCCCTTTTTAGGTTTTTAAGAGAGAGAGAAAACAACCTTTGTTTTTGTTCAGAATATAAGTAAATAAATAAAAGAAGTAAACTGGTAGAACAAGTCCAGATCATAATGGCCCCTAAAATTTTACCTGACTGGCTCGATGAAGGCAAGATATTCCTATGACTCGGAAATGTTTTCAAAAGCTCTGCTGTTCTAGGGGTTGGGAGGTTGAAGTGGTTGCTGACACTGATACCAGTAGAAGCAGCAGGGATCAAGCCCAGATGTTTTAGCCCAAGTTCTGATTTAATTTCTTGTCATCAGTAACCTCACATCATAGTGGTTATCTATGTCCTCCAAAAAGCATTTCCTTCTCCACCTTTGTCATCAGCCAGACCCCAAGACCTGACCTTTACTGCCCACCTGCTTGTACTTACTAACCTTTGTCTTATTTCTTTTTTTTCTTAATCTCTTCTTTCCAGTTTACCTCTTAACTCAGACAAGTGAAAGGTGAAACCACCCGTTAGGTGAAAGTGAGTGCCTTGACAAGACCTGCCTCTGGTCCAGGCCACTCTGATCATTTGAACTAAACCCCCATCTCATGCCTCCGCAGATGGACCATGGAGTCACCACTGAAATGGTCTGCAATTACCTATACCTCATTGTGATACTAAAATCTCTGCCCAGGGAGGGAGCCTCAACCTCCTTTACATAACATACAATGTACATCTAGGCCTGTTTCTTTAAGGTGCATATAAGACCTTATGCCCTCCTCTACCTACAGTGACAAGGCTTCCCTCTGGAACTTTCATCCTAACCCTAAACAAAAGGTACCCATTCACGTTCTCTGGAGGACTCAAGGGTTGGAAGCTATCCCCAGTGATCTCCTCATTTGCTGCAAATATAGTTGACCTTGTGTTAGATCCACCTGGTGTATCTATAGACTCACCAAAAAGCGAGCTCGTGTTGGTTTGGTCACACCTTTAATGTCAGGTTCTCTATTTGACTACTCTGCTTTATCATTCATTTCTCTTCTCAGAAAGAGGGGGTGCTCTTCCAATACTGACTCCCAAACTCCCTAACTCACTTCTGAGGCACCATGAAAGGGCCATAAATAAACTATGATTTGGAACCAGGATCTAGAGCTGCCCCGACTTCTTGTTTTCTAACATCTACTTCTGCTTCAGGGTACTTTCTCCTATGTTTGATTCTATTTTCTTTCTTTTCTTTTCTTTCTTTCTTTCTTTCTTTCTTTCTTTCTTTCTTTCTTTCTTTCTTTTTCTTTCTTTCAAGAGAATCTTTAGCAGACTTTACACCCAGCATGGAGACCAACATGGGGTGGGGTTCCATCTCACCATCAATGACATCATGACCTGAGCCAAAATCAAGAGTCAGGTGCTCAATCGACTGAGCCACCTAGGCAACCCTCATATGTTTGATTCTTAAGACACATACAAGCAAATAAACCAACCAAAGAAATGTTTGTTAGATCCTCAACTTCTCCATTTACTTCTCTTTTTACCCTTCCTGTATTCAGGTTTCTTGTTAACAAATCTTTAAAACTGAGCAAAAGTCTAAATGTAAAAAAAAAAAAATTTTAAAAAGGGGGCGCCAGGGTGGCTCAGTCGGTTGAACATTTGACTTTGGCTCAGGTCATGATCTCGCAGTTTGTGGGTTCGAGCCCCACGTCCGGCTCTGTGCTGACAGCTCCGAGCCTGGAGCCTGCTTTGTATTCTGTGTCTCCTTCTCTCTCTGCCCCTCCCCAACTTGTGCTCTGTCTCTCTCTCTGTCTCTCAAAAATAAATAAATGTAAAAAAAAAAAGATTTTTAAGCTGAGCAAAAGACTTAAAACTCAACAATAAGAAAATAAACAAACCATTTAAAAAATAAGCAAAAGATCTCACCAGAGAATATATACAGATAGCTAATAGGAATATGGAAAGATGATCAACAACATTTGTCACTAAAGAACTGCAAACTAAAAACACAATAATACACCAGTATACCCTATTAGAAACTAAAATCCAAAAATGTGACCACACCAAATGTTGTCAAGGATGAAGAGCAACATGAATTTTCATCTGTTACTGGTGGGATTGAAAAATGGTACAGCCTCTTTGGAAGATAGTTTGGCAATTTCTGACAAAGCTGAACATAGGAACTCTATACCAAAGAAAACAATCTGATTGAAACATGGGCAGAGGATCTTTTCCAAAGAAGACATATAGATAACCAAACATGTACATGAAAAGGTGTTAAACATCACTAAATATCAGGGAAATGCAAACCAAAACCACAATGCGATATCACCTCACACCTGTTAGAATGGCAAGAATCAAAAAGACAAGAAATAACAAATGTTGTTTGAGAATATGAAGAAAAGAGAACCCTCATGCACTGGTGGTGAGAAATGTAGATTGGTGCAGCCACTAGGAGAAACAGTATGGAACTTCCTCAAAAAATGAAAAATGGAACCACTGTATGATCAAGCAATTTTTCCAAAGAAAATGAAAACATTAACTTGAAAAGATGTATGCACCCCCATGTTCATTGTTTACCAGGGCCAAAAAAGGGAAGCAACAGCCTAGTATCCATTGATGGAAAGAGAAAATAGGAAACACACACACACACACATACACACACACACACATACACTGGACTATCATTCAGCCGTAAGAAAGAAGGAAAGCTTGCCATTTGTGACAATATGGATGGACCTTTAGGGCATTATGCTAAGTGAAATAAGTCAAACAAAGAAAGACAAATACCATATGATTTCACTAATATGTACAATTCCCACCACCCCCCTCAAAAAATGAGTGCATAGATACAGAGAACAGATCAGTGGTCACCAGAGGCAGAGGGGGTTGGGTAAAATGAGTAAAGGGGGTTAAAATGCAAATGTCCAGCTACAAAAGAAATAAGTTATGGGAATATAATATAAAACATGGTGACTATAGGTAATAATATTATATATTTGAATCTTGCTAAAAGAGTAGTTCCTAAAAGTTTCATCACAAGAAAAAAAATTTGTAACTATATATGATGATGGATGTTAGCTAGGCTTACTGTGGTGATCATTTCACAATATATACAGATATCATTATGTTGTAGACCTGAAACAAATATAAAGCTCTATGTCAATTATAGCTAAATAATAAATCTTAAAGCTGAATACAGTATTACTACAGAATCCAGCAATTACATTACTGTGTATTTTTTACATAACTGATTTGAAAACGCATCTACACAAAAAAGTGCACACAAATGTTTATATCAGTTTAATTCATAATTACTAAAACCTGTAGGCAACCAAGATGTTTTTCAATAAATGAGTGTAAGAAAAAACTCTGGTCCATACATACAATGATGGTTATTGAACGATTAAAAAAAAGAAGATCTAAAACGCCATTGAAAAGTTATGAATGAATCTTACATGTGTATTGCTATTTGAAAGAAGCCAGTCTGAAAAGGCTGCATACTTCATGATTTTATTTATGTGACAACATGGAAAAGACAAAACTATAAAGATGATAACCTTATCAGTGGTTGCCAGAAGCTCAAGTGGGTGAGGAGGATTAATTAGGTGAAACTACTCTGTATGAAATTGTAATGGCAAATACAAGATGTTAAGCATTTGTTAAATCTAACTGAACTATTTAGCATACAAAGTGAAACTTCATATACACAATTTTTTCTGAAAAATCATTTAAGGTGTCACATGGTCTCAGAATACAATGCAGATTGTGATGAAAGAACCTAATTATATTACAAATGTGTGAAACAACCTCACTAAAGGGGGAGGGGGGGAAAAGGTGTTAACCTAAGTAGCTTTGGAAATGAGTGGAGCCAGGTTTCCCATTTTTAGAATGGTAGGATGTAGATAAGTGAAGGGAGAAGTCTAGAATATCCATATGGTAATGCAGTAGATTCTGAGACAACAGCATGAACTAGTGTTTGGTTTAATATAGGTATAGATGGCTACACAAAGAAATATTTTATAATATGTGTACCTACACAGTTTAGTATACACACATATCTATTCTTGCTTTGTCAGCTGAGAGGGCTTAAAAGCAATGATATCCCATTCACAATGGTAGACCTAGCCCCAAATCTTGCTTTCCAATACCATTCTCCAATAAAAGGAACCAAGTATCTTGGGAGTAATGGCTGCTTCTAGGATTGGGGCAAGAACTATACAAGATGAGCCTGGAGGGTCTTGTAGTGCCAGAAAGTAAAGAAGTGCACACATACACACACACACAATGTAGCTATGTCAAAGAGACACAGGAGTCAACTTGAAGAGCTCTCAGTAACCAAAGTTAGAATAATTTGAGCAACAAAATAAAGTAGTATTGCATTATAACCAAAGCATAAAATAAATATTCATTATTTTATACTCATCTCAGCAAATGATTAATAAATAAATGGGGAAGAATAGACAATTGCCAATGCAGAATTCCAAATAAATTATATAGATACTCCACCCTCAGGAGGTAGAGCATAACTTGCCCCTCTTTTTAAAAAAATTTTTTTTAAGTTTATTTATTTATTTTTGAAAGATAGAGAGAGAGAGCAGAGAAGGGACAGAGAGAGAGGGACAGAGAGAATCCCAAGCAGGCTCCACACCGCCAGCATGGAGCTCAATGTGGGGCTCAAACTCACAAACTGTGAGATCATGACCCCAGCTGAAATCAAGAATCAGATGCTTAATCAACTGAGCCACCCAGGTGTCCCATAACTTCCCCCTCCTTAAGTGTGGACTGCACAAAGTGATTTCCCACCCAGGAATATAGTATGGAAAGAGGAGGAAAGAGTAGCCTTACAGTGGAAAAACCTGACAAACACTACTTCAGCCAGGTGATCAAGGTCCATATTGACAGAAGACATGCGTCAGTATGTTACATTGATAACATATACCTGAATAGGATTTGATAAAAATGGCACTTTACCTTTATTATCTTCCTCCACAAAACACATAATCTCAGTCTAATCATAAGAAAATCATACTACAAATCCCAACCAATGAACGTTTCACAGAATACTTGCCTAGGACTTTTCAGAACAGTCAAAGACATTAAAAACAAGGAAAGTCTTAGAAACCATCAAACCAAGAAGTGCCTAAGGAGACAATATAACTAAATACAAGGTACATCCTGAATGACATCCCAAGTAGAAAAATAAAAAAGTAAATATGAATAAAGTATGTACCTTATTTAATAACATATCAATATAGACTCACTTATAACAAATGTACCACACTGTGTAAAATGTTAATAGTAAGGGAAACAAGATATATGTAATTATGTGAAAACTCTCTGTAGTAAGTTCACAGATTTTCTGTAACTCTAAAACTGTTCTAAAATAAAAAAAAAATAATTAAAAATCAATTAATTAATTTCAGGGGATAATAAGGAAACAATTCATTATCTTGACAGCTGGTGAATTAATGCAAAGAATCATTCATTTACCCTGTCATTTATAAATGAATTGTACCCTGAGTAATTTGGGTGGCTCTTAATGTGTCAACTTGGCTAGGCTGAATCACATTTCCAGGGTATCCCTTCATGTATGTTTCTGGTGAGGGTGGGCCATAAGAGAGAACCCAAGGCCCGTTCAGGCTTATTGTGGCCCAAAGCACACTGAAAAGGTGATGCCAGTCTCCTTCAGGTTAGATTGCTTGAGAATGTAGCCCAAAGCAAGTGATAAACTTCATCTTTCACTAAATATTAGCATGAGACTGATATATAAAAAACAATTACCATCACGGAAACTTGAAAAAAAATTTGAAGACAGAGGAAGCAAGACAGAAGTTATAGTTTTGTAAAGTAACCTAGGAAGTGATTTCCATCATTTTTGTTATATTTTGTTCCTTACAAGAGAGCCACTGGGTCCAGCCCATACTCAAAAAGAAGCATTTACACAAGGGCCTGAATACCATGAGACAGAGATCATTCGGGAGCCTTTTTTATAAACTGCTTACCAAAGTTTGCCCTCAGACCCTCACTGAGTCTCATCCCTCCCACATGCAAAACACACTCATCCCTTCCTAGAATCCATCAAATTCTCATCACTTCACAAAATCAGCTCACCGTCCAGAATCTCTTCATCAAAATAAAGTACATGTGGATGGAGCTCCTCACATGCAGTAACTATTTTATTTTTTGTTTTGGAAATTAAAGATGCTTAATTTCTAAATCTAAAAGTTGAAAATAAATCATTAACTTTAAGGTAAAACCCCCCTTTCTGTCATTAGCAAGTCTTGCATCTTCTATCATCTATCTATCTATCTATCTATCTATTATTATTATATATATATTATGTATACATACATATATATTATATATGCAGTGAATGTATAAGAAGTTCTAAAGAGAAGGATTAGGATAGCTTAGTTAACAATAACCAGGTTCATTGATTAATTTTGACAAGGATCTTTATTAAATGTTCATTTGCATCCAAAAGACTGACAAAAAATTCGGGTTAGCTGGTAGATTAGAACTCAGATGTTTGATTAATCTAATTTTTCTCTGTCCTATTTTGATGTATAAAGGTGGCATCTGTGACAATTTTCAATTAATATTAAGGAATTTAAAACCAAATTGCTTCCCAAAGTAGTTGAAACTCATTAATTCACAAATGACAGAAGCTCACTTGACACTAGTATAATAAATGCAACCAGGAATGTATTAGTTCATATAACTGGGAAATTTAAGAGTGGACCTGAATTCAGATGTAATGGGACCTCAAATAACAGCAGACCCTCCAGCTTCCCTCTTTCTTTGGGCCTCTGAACTACTTCTCTGAGAGTGTTAGCAAACTTTCTGTAGGCACATACCAACCCAGCAAATGACCACAAGCAAAGGGAGATCTCTGCCTTTTGATAGTCAAAATATAAAGTTCCAGAGAAGGCCTCTGACTGGCCCATCTTGGCCACTATCTGCTGGGCATATCCTTGAACAAGAAGCAGTGTACTGCCATCACAAACTCACGAGAATGGGAATAGAGGAGGGCCAGTACCCTAAAGGAAAGCAGGTGGTTACTGTGGTTACCAGAAAAGGAAGGAAAGAGTGGTAGGACAGACTGAAAAAATGGTTTCACTATAAGGTCTAATTTTATTTTTTTTAAGTTTTTATTTATTTTGAGATGGGGTAGGGGCAGAGAGAAAGAGAGAGAGAGAGAGAGAGAGAGAGAGTCCCAAGGATTCCGCACTGTCAGCATGGAGCCACATGTGGGGCTTAAACTCACAAACCTTGAGATCATGACCTGAGCTGAAATAGAGTCTGATGCTTAACCAACTGAGCCACCCAGGTGCTCCTATAATGTCTAATTTTAAATCTAAATCAATTATTATGTGAGTTATCTAGCCAAACCTAAAAGGTACAAAGAAACCAACATCTGAGTTCAGGCCACTATACTGCTCTTGAAAATTAATACTCTTTATAGTCATTCTTACTAATTATATATTCGAACTTTCAGTACCTTGTTATTTAAGGTTTCAAACTTGACTAGACTATATGTATTTGTTTTTTACCTGAATAAAGTTTTACTTTATAGTAGTCTGAGTACATTGGTGTTGTAAATTAATGTTAAAATAATTTTTAGGTCTGGGTGCCTGGCTGGCACAGTTGGAGGAGCATGTCACTCTTGATCTCAAGGTCATAAGTTTAATGTTTGGTGTAGAGATTACTTATTTTTTTAACTAGAAAAAATAGTTTTTAGTTATGATTCAAATTTAAAAGTTATTCAATATAACTTTTCCAATAAAAACACAGTATATGCAAACATAGCATGTTCTAAAAAGTATCTTTCTCCAATAATGAGTTGATACTGCTGACATGTTATTTATTTTGAATTATATTTTCAACTTTTTTGCTTTAAAATCATACACAGATATGAAAAAAGAGGAAAACAAATGAGTAACATTTTAAGGTAAACTCACTTATCACTACTGCCCAGATCATAAAATAGAATTTTGCAAGCCACTCAGTAGCCCCTCTATGTAACTCATCACCATAACAAGTCCCTCTTTCCCCCAAATTTAACCATGATCCTGACATTTATAACAACTACTTCTTTATGTTACATTGTAGTTTTATCACCTAAGTATTGTTAAATTTATTAAACAAGGAGACCATCAAATCAAAATGATTCTAATGTCATGGCCTATGAAAGTAAGCAAACCAAAATGCCTAAGCCTGTAAAGGCCTCACAGTTATGAAATCGAAACCTCAGGACAACCAATCACAAACAACCAGCTAGGCTTTAAGCTACAGCCATTCAATAATTTCCTTACTTTGCTTCCAGCTTTTCTCTGTCTCACGCCACCACTTATAGAAGGATTGCTCCTAACCACTTCCACTTTGGCACTGCCCAATTGGAATGGATTTTTGATCAAATAAACTCTTAAAAATCTTAATATGTCTCAATTTATCTTTCAACAGCATGCATCCCTGCATACCATAGTTCAATCTTGGCCCCCTTTTGAAAATTTGCTGTTTCTTTTAAGTCTCTTTTAATCTATAGGTTTCTCCTTCACCCCTTTCTGCCCATAATAATTTATCTGTTAAAAAACCTGGGGCATTTGATCTGTAGAATATCCATGCAGGAAATTTAATTAGTAGCTCTGAGATTACAATAATTTAAATTAATCAATTCATTAATAACCAAAAAAAAAAAAAAAAAAGAATATCCCTGCAGTTTCCCTTAGCAGTTTAGTTCTTCCAAGTCTATTCCTTCAGCTCCCTCAGGGATCCCATGACGTTCCTAAGACTCTATTTAAAGTAGCTAGAGTGAATCCAAGTGCCTGTAGCTAAGAACCCTGATTATAAAATGGGAATAACACTTTTATTACAAAGAAAATTTCACATATTTAATTTTATATGTGTGTAAAGTCAAATGTAGGATGAAGATACAAGTTTTCTGCGAGAGAATGCTTATGAAATTTTTATTACTCTAGACAAAAAAAAACAAATCCATACAATGAGGAAGTTTCGGCTTAGTTTCTTAAAGTCATGTAGACATGAAGTTGGCAAATATTTCTAAAGGTGTTTATCACTTATTAGAGCTCCACAGAGAAATCTCTGTCAATCGGATTATAATAGGCAAAGATGTGTGTTCATGTGAACGAACATCTCCATGCAGAGAAACATGTACTGAGAGACTTGTGGCAGAACTTAGGTTTGTAATATTTCTAACAAAACCCACATTAGCTGTACAATTTGAAAAAAAAATATGATTTAATCTTTAATAAGCATAAACAATGTACATGATACTCTCCCACATTAGAGGGTAATCATTTATCTTTACATTCAGGTCAAAATGCTCATACAATTTAAATAAAACCCAAAACAAAAGACTCAAACATAGATATCCTTAACAAAAACCAAAATCTGTAAGTATGAAGTGACTTTAAGTGTAACCTATTAGATGTAATGTAGGAAAGACCAATCTAGATTCAGAATTACTTAAAGAGAGAGCCAGGAAACAGCAAGTAAGATTGTTTACAAATATTGACTGTCATCATTCTAACCCAGTACCTTTACTGACAACTTTATTCTGTAAATACCAAAGAAAAAAACTGAGAAAAAATGGATAATAATTTAATAAACTTACCGTATATTTTCTATGTTTTCCATTTTACCTGGCAAAGGTACAGAATTGTAATTACAATTTTAGTGAAATGTATCTTTGGCATCAACCAGAGTGGTGGAAAGCTCTCCAGTAACAGTACCTAATAAAAAGATCAGAACATAGCGCCAAGATATATAATAGGTATTTATAGGTTGTAATATCATGATGACAAAGATGTTAGCAGAGATAATGCTAAAAATCTATACATACATTATGAAGTAATATCAAGAGTGACCTCTTCAAAAATACCTAGCTTAAAACAAATCACTCTTTGTATTCCAAGAATTTCCTTATTCAGTTATATTTTACTTAATATCAAAATTCATTTACACTCCAACATAGCTCTACAGAGCACTAAAAGACCAGCCTACAGTGGGAATGGCAAGTGTGTGGCAGGCACGGTGCTATTTGTACCAGCCCTATGTTTATATCAGATATTTCTAACTGATCATATAAAGAGCTGGGCAAAGAGTCAGATTCTTTTTTTAACTTCAGTGTTCCACGTAGCCATTATTAATTGAACAAACACAGGTGATCCTTGAGATAAAACCTATATGCCCTCCTTGGCCTGGAGTAAATAGGCAAGAAAATAAGCTTGTATTATTTGGCAAAAGATAAGAAAACACAATGGCCAGTAATAAACAATAAGACTATGCATCACTGATAATTTCTAAGAATAATGCTTTATACTGGGAAAAGTTATTAACTTAGATTTACAAAATCATTTTTTCAAGTGGTATGAGAGTCAAGTTATTTCAATCCCTTTTTTTTTCAAACCATATTATCTCATCTTCTAAACTACATAGAGTGCTTATGTGCATTCTTATAAAACTAATAGTCCATAAAAAGTAATATACCATGAATACCCTTTACAATGCATGTTTCTGAAGAAAGCACATGTGTGAAATAGACTAACCATATTGCATCAAATTTTGATATATAAAAGTATACTTCTTTCAAATTTAAATTCAACTTAAAAAAATTACTGGGTTTCTACCCTTGGCAACAGAGCTGTAAAGATTACTGTACAGTGATTCAGAATATATGCTCTGGAATCCTAATGCTTAGAGTCAAATGCTGGCCCCATCACTCACTAGCTATGTGGTCTTGGGACAAGTCACTTCTCTATGTCTGAGTTTCCTCATCTGTAAGATTGGGTAAAAATATTGCCTATGCCATTGTAACTTGCATAGACTAAAAAAATATGATATTGCAGCATATACTATGGCATCTACCTCTAGCAAATACTCAACAGTTTCAGGTATCATTATTGTTGTTATTGTTGTTGTTACACAAAGTTACTATTATTATTATACAAAGACCAATATGATTCATTTATTATTTTCACCTCCTGCTTCAAGAGTCTGGGAGCACAGAGTGTGAGAATACTTGTAGAGTGGGAGATGGGAGGAAGAAATAGATCATGAATCACAGAATAATACCGCTATAATATACAGCAGAATAATATTGGAACGCTGACACAAAAATTATTATATAAGCTCAACCTTAATTGTTACAACTCAAAATAACAGGTGAAAAAGTTAAGAAAGTTTTCATTGAGGGGGCGCCTGGGTGGCTCAGTCGGTTAAGCGTCCGACTTCAGCTCAGGTCACGATCTCACGGTCTGTGACTCCGTGAGTTCGAGCCCCGTGTCGGGCTCTGGGCTGATGGCTCAGAGCCTGGAGCCTGCTTCCGATTCTGTGTCTCCCTCTCCCTCTGCCCCTCCCCTGTTCATGCTCTGTCTCTCTCTGTCTCAAAAATAAATAAACGTTAAAAAAAAAAAATTAAAAAAAAAAAAAAGAAAGTTTTCATTGAGAAGATGAAATTTGAGAAATACCTGAGAAGAAGCACATGATTTCAACAGACAGAAGGATCAACATGAGGAGAGCCAGAAAGAAAGACATGTTTGTAGAGCATTGAGCCAAGATAATAGTAGCAAGTAGGGGAAATGTAAAAATATAATTTAAAAGGCACACTGAACCACATTTTGAAGGACAAAGAATGCTGTGGTGAAAGACTGAATATTTTTAATGAAGTATAATTAATATACAATGTTATATTAGTTTCAGGTATACAACATATTGATTCAACAATTCTATACATTACTGTAATATTATTACAATATTAATCAACTATATTCCTCACTCTATACTTTTAATCTCCCTAGAAATTAAACGAGAGATTCAGCATGTAATCTGGATCTAGATGTCTGTTTTAATAATAAGTCACAATCGGGCACCTTTGTGAGGTAATGATTACCCCACCTCCAAAACTTAAGAGACCAGTCAAGTGTACTTTATTATTTACTTACTTCAAATTATAAAAAAATATTACTTTCATTAATGCTTTAGAATTATGAAGAAAGTTTTGTAAAATCTAATTTATCTCAGAATTTTCACAATGATCCTCAAACCTGTTTTACCCTGTAATAATAACCAATAAATACAGGCTATGTAAAAAATTTTATAAAACTGATATTTTTAAACATATTAACAATATCTAGGTAATAACCCATATTAATAGAAACACCTTATATATATAAAAAGACAATCTCCAAATATTCACTTATTATAAAAGTAATTATTAAGGTTGAAATTCTATCTTCAGCTAAAAAGCACTGGGTTTAGTTTTATAAAGTCTAGAAAATGAGCATAAAAACATCTCTTCAAACAAGGTTATCTATTTAAGAAAACAAGAAACGCATGTTTTAAAAAAATAAAAGAAAATACCACGTTCAATCACAAGAATATTAACTTTTTTGAGAGCTATATAATTTACATCTGGTATCTCATTGAATCCACCCAGCAGTCCTGGTTTTGCAAGAAGAAGTCACCAATAATCCTTGCTCTTGCTAGCACATGAGACTAAGGCTGGGCTATGGAGCTAGAAGTTCAAATGCTAGTGCTGCCCCTTTGAGGCTTTGTGATCTGAGGCAGATGATAAAGCCTCTTTTTAAGTCTCCATTTCTAGGGGTGCCTGGGTGACTCAATTGATTAAGTGTCCAACTTGGTTTTGGCTCAGGTCATGATTTTATGCCTTCAAGGGTTTGAGCCCCACATGGGGCTCTGCACTGGCAGCATGGAACCTGTTTTGAATTCTCTTTCTCCCTCTCTCTCTGCCCCTCCCCCACTCACACTGTTCTTTCTCTCTCAAAATAAATTAATAAATGTTTTTTAAAAGTCTCTACTTCTTCAACTGTTAAACTGGGGAAGTAACAGCATATAATACACAGAGATGTTGTGAAGGGGAACTAAGGAAGTATGTGTGAAATAATAATGTCCTATGACAGCATTTACACAGAGTGCTCTCTAAGGAATGCTAGTGCTGGAAAATTGCTATGACCAAAAAAAGTTCTATAGTCTTATAGATTAATGCTTGAAAAACATTATGTTTAATTTCTACATAAACTGTTCTATCCTGTATAGAGATGATAGATAGATAGATAGATAGATAGATAGATATAGATAATCTCCCAAAACCCACAAGTAGGAAAAAATAAAAACACAATATTTAAGAAAACTAGAAGATGTCTTCAAACACAAAACACAATATAAAAAGAAAGTAGACAGACCAGTAATGCATTTAGCAAACTGGTGGCTGTTATAATTCAGAAATTTCCAAAAATAATAATTGGAAGACAGTTTGCCCCATAGATTCATGATGATGCTCATAGTTCAACACTCAGAGATGACAGAATTAAATAAGTTGGGGAGGGGTGAATGAAAACAGGAAGACTGGTGGAAAGTCTAATATGGAACAATTAAATATTGAGGCCCCTACCATTACCCCCATATCTCTAAGTGAATAACTAACCACCACCACTGACCATCCAGAGGAACCAGCCTTTTCTTTACCTATTGAAACAGAGAGGCAATGTATTAAGAGACACCAGGCACCATGTGGATGGCAGGGCAAGGAGGCGGGAGGATGGGGGGCAGGGAGTGAAATATGGGGAATATGGGGGTTGCAATATAGCAAAACCCTCAAAACAGAAAACTGAATGCATATTCAAGTTGAAATAAATGTCTCAAATTAATCAACTGAGAACAGTATAAGTACATAATTTTAAAATATGGTGGTAAATATTTTAAAATAGCTAAGAGTTGAAAGTGGTACCAACAGGGAGAGATGTTTTAATGATAAAAAGACATGCAGGGGTGGGGGCCTGGGCGGCTTAGTCAGTTGAACATTGGACATCTGTTCAGGTCATGATCTTGTACCTCGTGGGTTCAAGCCCCGCTTCCGGCTCTATGCTGACAGGTTGGAGCCTGGAGCCTGCTTCAGATTCTGTGTCTCCCTTTCTCTCTCTGCTCCTCGCCAACTCGTGCCCTCTATGTCTCTCAAAAATAAATAAACATTAAAAAAGAGAGAGGTGCGCAGGAGACAGCATTTGTAGTTGTAATCCTTAAAAAAATGTTTAATGTTTATTTATTTATTTTTGAGAGAGAGAGAGGGAGAGGGAGTGGGCGGGGGGGGGGAGCAGAGAGAGAGGTAGACACAGAATCTGAAGCAGGGTCCAGGCTCTGAGCCATCAGCACAGAGCCTGACGCAGGACTCAAACCCACGGACTATAAGATCATGACCTGAGCTAAAGTCGGAGGCTCAAGTGACTGAGTCACCCAGATGCCCCTATAGTGGTAATCCTTTTAACATTACTAGACTTTATTAAGTATTCTGCATCTATTTTTTTTTATTTAGTAAGTATTGGAAGATAAGGGGCAGATCACAGGAGTCCTTAACCTCTCTAGCCTAAGATATTAAAAATTTGGTAGAGTGCACTTTCATTTTCTTTTTTTTCAACTGAGGTATAATTAACATATGACATTCTAGTATTTTCAGAGGTACAACATAATGATTTGATATCTATACATATTGAGAAATGATCACCACAATAAGTCTAGTTAACATCCATCAAGATACATATTTACAAAAAAAATTTTTTTGCATGTGATAAGGACTTTTAAGATCTACCCTCTTAGCAACTTTCAAATATACAATATAGTATAGTATTATTAACTATAGCCACATGCTGTACATTATATCCTCATGACTTATTTATTTTATAACTAGAATTTATACTTGTTGATCTCTTTTATGCATTTCACCCACCTCCAACCCTCCCGACTCTGTCAGCCACCAGTTTGTTCTCTGTACCTATGAGCTTGGTTTTTGTTTTTGTTGTTTTGTTTAAATCTCACATATAGCACCCCCATGGTCTTCAGTGGCCTATAAGCACTTTAAGTGACTTCACATTTAAAATAAGAACACTTCTTACTCGACACATCCCCAAAGGCAAGGTAATTAAAAGCAAAAATGAATTACTGGGACCTTATGAAGATAAAAAGCTTCTGCACAGCAAAGGAAACAACCAACAAAACTAAAAGGAAACCAACGGAATGGGAAAAGATATTTGCAAATGACATATCGGACAAAGGGCTAGTATCCAACATCTATAAAGAGCTCACCAAACTCCACACCCGAAAAACAAATAACCCAGTGAAGAAATGGGCAGAAAACATGAATAGACACTTCTCTAAAGAAGACATCCGGATGGCCAACAGGCACATGAAAAGATGTTCAACGTCACTCCTTATCAGGGAAATACAAATCAAAACCACACTCAGATATCACCTCACGCCAGTCAGAGTGGCCAACATGAATAAATCAGGAGACTATAGATGCTGGAGAGGATGTGGAGAAACGGGAACCCTCTTGCACTGTTGGTGGGAATGCAAATTGGTGCAGCCGCTCTGGAAAACAGTGTGGAGGTTCCTCAGAAAATTAAAAATAGACCTACCCTATGACCCAGCAATAGCACTGCTAGGAATTTATCCAAGGGATACAGGAGTAGTGATGCATAGGGGCACTTGTACCCCAATGTTTATAGCAGCACTCTCAACAATAACCAAATTATGGAAAGAGCCTAAATGTCCATCAACTGATGAATGGATAAAGAAATTGTGGTTTATATATACAATAGAATACTATGTGGCAAGGAGAAAGAATGAAATATGGCCTTTTGTAGCAACGTGGATGGAACTGGAGAGTGTGATGCTAAGTGAAATAAGCCATACAGAGAAAGACAGATACCATATGGTTTCACTCTTATGTGGATCCTGAGAAACATGACAGAAACCCATGGGGGAGGGGAAGGAAAAAAAAAAAAAAAAGAGGTTAGAGTGGGAGAGAGCCAAAGCATAAGAGACTGTTAAAAACTGAGAACAAACTGAGGGTTGATGGGGGGTGGGAGGGAGGGCAGGGTGGGTGATGGGTATTGAGGAGGGCACCTTTTGGGATGAGCACTGGGTGTTGTATGGAAACCAATTTGACAGTAAACTTCATATATTGAAAAAAATAAAAAAATAAAAAAATAAAATAAGAACACTACATGGGGTGCCTGGGTGGCTCGGTCTGTTGAGCATCCAACTCTTGATTTTTGCTCAGGTCATGATTCCAGGGATTGAACCCCCATCAGGCTTGGTGCTGAACATGGAGCCTGCTTGGGATTCCCCCCCACCCCACTCACTCTCTCCCTATGCCTCTCTTCCCCACTTGCTCTCTCTCTCTCTCTCTCTCAAAAATTAAAAAAAAAAAAATTAAAATTAAAAAAATCAGAAAATTATAAACTATTTTAAATATCACAGAATTTCTTTATGATGGCTGGCATTTGAACATCCATATGCTCCACATGTCCCAGTAAAGGGCATGTAGTCTTATATCCATGACCAGGCAACAGACATCCAGGCTGCTTCCATCTCACTTCCATGAACATTTCTACAAAGAAAATCCCCATGGATGCACCCTCAATTCCCCTGAGATATATACTCAGAAGTAGAATGGTAAATTTGCACTTACACATCCTTTGAAGAAGTCACACTACATCGCTCTCCACTAACACCAGGAGTGCAATAGGGTTCTTATGCCTTCTTGTCTCAGTTGCTAGTGCCCATTTTTCTAAAGTTTGCTAGTCTGGTGATTTAAAGTCACAGTTCAATGTTGCTTCAATTAGCATTTCTTGTATTGCTCATTATTTTGACCAGCTTGCCACAGGCCTCTTAATTTTCTAAATTTTCTTTTTAAATTTTGTGTTAATCTGTTTTTACCTTTTTCCTAGGGTGTATTTTTCTAGTTGATTTGCAAGAGTAATTCATATCTTTTAGATATTAAACCCTTGTTATTCTTGCATTTTTCAAATGTCTATTTCCAGTCAGCTAAGTTGTCCAAGGAGTCCCTCACTGAACAAAATATTTAATTTCAGATAATGTTATCATTCCTAGTTTTTAAGTTTAAGAAATCCTTCTGAGTTCTTCACATACACTATGGAATTGTATGCAGCAGTTAGAAGCTACATTAGATGTATAAGGAAACATGAACAGTCTCAAAAGGAGGACTCAGTTTTAAAAGAAATAGAATAAAAAATATAAGATAATACTACTTACATTAAGAATACATGCATATAGGGGCCCCTGTGTGGCTCAGTAGGTTGAGCATCCCACTTCAGCTCAGGTCATGATCTGACTGTTAGTGAGTTCAGGCCCCGCAGTGTGCTCTTTGCTGACAGCTCAGAGCCTGGAGCCTGCTTTGGATTCTGTGTCTCCCTCTCTCTCTCCCCCTCCCAGGCTCATACTCTCTCTCCCTCTCTCAAAGAAAAAACTTTAGAAAGAAAGAAAGAAAAAAAAGAAAGGAACAGACACCTAAGGTACATGTGTGGAAAACTGAATTTTGTGCTAATATAAATACTGAATTTTGGTGGTTTAAAAATTAGATTAATGCTTAAATTCATATTCAAAATTTATTTGAAAAAGCTACTTTTATTAAAGATTTGAGACACTGACAAACTTTCCTTTTCAACTTTAAATATTCAAAAATTCCCTGTAAAAGTGAAGCTGCCAGACAAATTATTCAATTAGAGACTGTCAACACAGAATGGAATTTTTCTTCTACTTTGTATTTCATAAGTCTTCTTAGGAAGCTGAATTTTATAGGTGACCTACATTCTGCAGTCACCCCAGTCTAACTTGTCACAATACAGAATATAAGGGCTATTCTCATTATCTGAGCACTTTACATTCAACATTTATAAGATGAAAGAAATAGACTGCCTAGTATATCTAGCTCAAAAGAAGTGTCAACTCAAAGGAAACCTTTTATAAAAATCACGGTATTATATCACTTTGTGTTTCATTTTAACAGGAACTAGTTATTAGGGCAAAGTTGGAATGACAGGAAGGAATTTTGAACATACTCTGATCCATATCACATCATGTCTCACCTGCAAGTGCTTCCCATTTAGCCTTTATTCATAAATATTTGCCTCTGTCTATATTCCACACTTATCGACAGTAACCAGAATGATATTTGCAAAATGCAAAACAGATGTCCTTCCTCAGCTTAAAAGTTTTCAGTGATTTCCCATTAACCTCAGTTAAAATAAATCTAAAATTATCCACATTTCTGTAAGATCATGTGATCTTGCCCCATCTCTTTCTAAAGCTTCATCCCAAGCTGCACACCATCTCATTTCCACATCTTATCCATGTTGGCCTTCCTAAACTCCTCCTCCATGCTCCTTCTCATTCCAGGGTCTTGCACATCTCTTCCTCCTGCCTGGAGTGTTCTCCTGTCTCCTCCTCCTTCATCTAAGTAACTCCTAGTCATACTTAAGTCTGAGTTTAAGCTGCATTACCTCAGGATGCTTTTCCCAAGCCCCCAATCTATGTAAGTCCCCTGTTGCAAACTCTCAGATTTTTCTATGGTTCTCCATCATGCTACTTACCATCCTTGCTATTTCTTTTCCAATATCCACCTGTTCCACAAGATTGTGAATGCAAAAGGGCAAGTATTATGTCTATCTTGTTCAATGCTGCTTATTCTAGTACCCTCCATGGAATGGCAAGGTGTTTGATGAATGTCTGAAGAATCAATTAAAAAATGCAAGAAACTGGTATTTCAAGCATAGCTAAGAATTTATATAGTAAATGAAAGGGTAGGAGAAAAACTAGATTTAGTTAAATTTAAGCAAAAGTAAAACATAACAAAGATAAAAGAGGAAATAAATAAGATATAAAAAGATAGAGAAAATCAAGAACATCAAAGTTGTTTCTCTAATAAAGTTGATAAAGTCCTAGCAAGACCAATTAAGTATATTATCAACATCAAAAGTGAAACAAAAACATCATTACAGATACTACAGATTTTAGAAGAATAATAAGATGTTATGAAAAATTTTATGGCAATTAATTTGAAAAAATGAAATGGAAACATCTGGAGAATGGGTAAATAAATTTTGATAAGTTGACATAACTGATATATTACATGATATGTAGCAATATAAAGGAATGTACTATTTATACATACAACATTATTTTGAATGACAGAAGACAGTCACAAAAGAAAATGCATTGTATATTTCAATTTATATGAAGTCTATGAATAGACAAAAGTAATTAATGGAAATAAATAAAAGAATTTTGGTTGTCATTAGGGGGGTAGTATTTTTTTTTTACTTTTTTAAATTTTTATTAAGGGTGTCACATAGACTCGAAAGAGAAGTGGTGAAACTTTCCAGGACAGTCTTTCTCAACTGAGTGCTGTGAAAGAATTAAGCCTTACCAAAAATGATCTGAGTGACTATTTTCCTAATTATCCTAATAATGAGATACAGTTAGTACCATCCTCGATGTACAACAGGTAAGTTAATTCATTAGAAATAGTAAATGCCATCAGCATTAGGGTATAATTCTCTCCTAGAGCCCCAGTTGAGAAGAACTATGTAGGGCTGTACTGTCCTATACTGTAGCCACTAGTACGTATGTTCATATGAATTAAATTTAAATTATTTAAAAACAAATTAAATTTAAAATTCAGCTCCTCAGTCATACTAGCTATATCTCAAATGTTCAAATCTTACCTGTGGGTAGTGGCTACTACATTAGCAATACTGATACAGAAAACTACCACCATCACATGAAGTTCTATTGGACAGTGCTAGTCTGTGGTTGGGTGGTGATTATTTAAGTTCTTACAATTTGCAAAGCTTAATGAACTATACACTTAATATCTGTGCATCTAACTATATGTCAAGTTCACCTTCAATTAAAAAAATTTAAAACTAGTAAAAATAGTTTTGTTATTTAAGAATAAGGTTTAAAGTTCAATGATAGAAATGTGTTCTGTCTAATGAAACATGGAAAAAAATCAACTTTCTTACTTTCTTTTCTCAGTTTTCATAATATAACAAATCTAATGAACTATAGCATTTCAAATGATTACCAATATTGAGTAATCACTTTCCATGAAAAGGGCAATTTGGAAATGTATATCTGAGCTTGACTTCATTGTGAAATATAATTAATATCCCCAGGAGTGGTCAGATTTGTAAGACATTCATTTCACCCAATTTTTCTGTAAAGGATTAAAGGACCAGGGTATATTGCAGCAATACGTGGACTAAATACTTAATATTCAAGATAGGATTTGACACAACACAATTGGTGAAAAGCATCCAAATTACTGAACTTACCTTCTGTTAAGTTAAATATATCAACATTTTTTTTAAGTCAAGCAATCAGACTTTACCACAAGACACTATTAATTGGACTCTAAAATGAGCTTTCTGAATAAGTAGTTCATTTATTTTTATTTTTTTAATGTTTATTTTTGAAAGAGCATGAGCACAGGAGGGACAGAGAGAGGGGGGGACAGAGGATCCAAAGTGGGCTCCAGGCTGACCACAGCAGGCACTACTTGGGGCTCAAAACTACAAACCCTGAGATCATTACCTGAGCTGAAATCAGCCATTCAACCGACAGAGCCACCTAAGCACCACTAAATAAATATTTCAATGAATTAAAATTAAAGAGAATATACAGAATCCACATGTCATTATTTTAGACCAAAATATCTTAGAAGAAAAAAACAGAGTCATCAGTAATTGTTAGCAGTCAGTAAGTATCCAACTTAAAGTAAAATGTCAGTTTATTCCAAATATTCACACAAAAAAATGAAAAGGAAATGGTTCTGTCTCTTGGATTATCCCACAGTAAATTTCCTATCAAGACCACATTTAGCTTTAAAAAATCCCAGTCATACAAAATGTAATAGCTGAATTACTGTCTTTGTTCGAAGCACATATTTAGACATATGGTTTAATGCCCATGAAACAAAATAACCTGCCCTAAGTCTCAGGAAGTCCTAGAATTGTTAATATTGTAAAAATTAGCTCTAATTTACATAGTTCAGACACAGTAGGCTCAAGCTGGCTCATACTGTCTCACAAGAGGCTACTACACACATGTCTTCCCATCTCCACTTCCAGTGACATCATATTGGTAACTTCAATTAGGCCATGGTGAGACCTGCCTGGATGGCTCTTATTAAAATGCTGAAACAAATTATACAATGTGATACCAAATGTTCATAATATGTTTTAAAAAGTAAGAAATAGAATTACTGTAGCAACTGAAGCCCACAAGCTCTACCCAGGTCATCCATCTATAACTCATTTAAAAAATAAAATGTTAATAAAATGATGATACTATGAAGCAGGCCCTATATTGAAACCGTGTTTTGTGGTTTATCTTTCTCTTCCCATGGCTGCTGCTCTTACCCACTATACTATTTTATTTTTTTATTTTTTATTATTACTTTTTCCATTTTTATTGTGTAATATAATTTATTGTCAAGTTACCTAACATACAGTGTATACAGTGTGCTCTTAGTTTCAGGGGTAGATTCATGTGATTCCTCGCTTACATACAACATCCAGTGCTCATCCCAACTCATGCCCTCCTCAATGTCTATCACCCATTGTCCCCTCTCCTCTGCCCCCCCCCCCCAAGAATCCTCACTTTATTCTCTGTATTTAAGAGTCTCTTACGGTTTTCTTCCCTCTCTATTTGAAACCATTATTTTCCCTTCCCTTCCTCCACAGTCCTCTGTTAAGTTTCTCAAGTTCCACATATGAGTGAAAACATATGATACCTGCCTTTCTCTGGCTGACTTATTTCACTTAGCATAATACCCTCCAGTTCCAAACACGTTGTTGCAAATGTCAGGATTTCAGTCTTTCTCACTGCTGAGTAGTATTCCATTATATATATATCTATACATATCTATCGATATCTAGATATCTAGATATCTAGATATCTAGATATATAGATATATATCACATCTTCTTTACCCATTCATCAGTTGATGGACACTCGGACTCTTGCCATAATGTGGGTATTGTTGAAAGCACTGCTATAATGGAATCTCCAAACTTCTAGGTTATATGGCAAGAAAACTTTGGAACCATCTCTCTCTTTATCTCATGCCCCTTATCTTATCTATCAAGAAATTCAGTAGGTGCTACTTTCAAAATATATCTAGAATTCAACTACTTCCCACACTGTCACTGTTACTACCCTGAATCAAGCCATTAACAGTTCTCCCTTTCTCCTTCCAGTTCTTAATTACTGCCATTCTAACCCCCATTGTCTACACTCAGAACAGCAGCTCCAGGGACATGCCATTCACATCACTTCTTTGCTCAAAACTCTGCCATCATTCCCCGTCTTACTCACAGTAAAGCCAAAGTCTCTGCAGTGGCCCATTGATCTGGTGAACCCGAACATGATTTTAGCACCTTCCTCTCTCACTCTCTCTACTACAGTGACATTGGCTTCTTGGATATGCCAGAACTCCCACCTCAGTGCCATTGCATGAACTGTATAAATGGTTAGAATGCTTTGCCCCTAATATCTTTACAGCTACTTCTTTCACTTCCTTCAAGCCTTTGTTCAGATGTCACCTTCTTAATAAGCCTGGTCCTGATCATACTATTTCAACTTGCGATGCCCTATATATCCACCACAAACTTCTGCCATCTCAGCATTTCCACTCCCTTTTACCTTGCTCTGCTTTCTCTTTCTTCACAAAGTAGTTAGCAACTTCCAATATATTTTATTATGTACATATTTTATACAAATAGAGGTAAATAAAGTTTAAACACTTTATGAAGGGAAGAGCTTTTGTCTATTTTTGTTCACTTATGTATCCCAAGCCTCTGTAATAATGCTTGACACATTATAGGTGCTCAATAAATGTTTATTAATGGATAAATTAATGGGCATCCCAAACTCTAGAAAATGTCGAATGGCTTCAAAATTTCTCCCTTGATTCTAGCATATCTGACAATATTATCACTGGCTCTGAAAGCTACCCAATGGGTTGTGAGTCTGAAAACATTCGAAATTGTTTAATCATATCTGTGATTCCATTCTATAAACTAAAGTCTGTAAGAAATCTAATGCCAGAATTGGTATGGAAATTTTCTTTCTCACTGAATCATTTTCAAGAGCAGTTTAAATCATTTCCTGAAACCTTAAAGGGTATAAATATACAATCTACTTCTTAACTGGTGAAGAGACTCTAGGTTTGTGGAAAGGTTTTAAACAGATTTTAGGGACACAGGGTTAAAGCTTGAGGGTTGAAGCTAGCCTCTGGTTTACAGGACCAAGGAAACAAGTAATTCAATCACCTGGTAAGATTTTATGCTTGACTGCTACATTATTTTACATCTGCATGTAAACTTCTTTCCATTTTTTCTACTAGACACTAATGGTCAAAGTGTGAATAAAAATTCAAAATTTAGAAGCCTACAATTTTTATACCAAGGAACCAGTAGAATTACTGAACTTTGTACTGTTCAATGGTGTAGGTGGGGATGATAAAAACTATATCACTATATTTGAATATTACAATTCCAAAATTTTATGAAATGGTTAGAAATTACAGTAAAACCTTAGACTGCAAATAACTTCTTCTGTGAGTCTCCTGCAAGATGAACAAAGATTTCTAATAAATTTTAATTTGATAAATGAGTGATGTCCTGCAATATGAGTAGTATGTGATACCAAACATCACATGATCACAACTGAGCCAATGGTTCTTGAAATTTGCTTTGATGCACAAGTGCTTTGGATGAAAA
This sequence comes from Panthera uncia, assembly GCF_023721935.1. Taxonomy (NCBI): domain Eukaryota; kingdom Metazoa; phylum Chordata; class Mammalia; order Carnivora; family Felidae; genus Panthera; species Panthera uncia. The sequence continues at coordinate 74,037,480 of NW_026057577.1, read as the reverse complement.
GCATGTTTCTGGAACGAATTATGCTTGCAAACCAAGGTTTTACTGTATATGGAAATGATCATGTGTAGTTTGAAGCAAATTTCTAAAATGGCCTCCAGACATAATTTCTCCATAGCCATGAAGAGATATAAAGCAACAAATAGCGTACTTCTGTTTTTAAAAAGGTGCTGCAATGCTATGTGTGCTCAACATATATGCTTAAAAAGTTTACAATTCATTGCTATCAATGATAACCACTATTGACAGCTTTACCACAAGTTAAAGGAATAGAAAAGAATGTTTACACTATCATGGGTGCCTGAATGGGAAGAAATAAAAGAAAAACAAGTAAGGGGATACTAACTTCTCCAACCTCTGGAGGGTAAGAAGGTTGCTTGTTGCCATCATCTAGAAAGGAAAGTGATGATGCCTGAACCACGTTTTTATTTGTCAATTTTTGGTAGAAATATCTAAAGTAAGTGGTGCAAAAAAGAGCTTTGGCTCCTGCTGTCATGGCTGATAACCATAGCTATCCACATTGAACAGTGACACAAGAGACAAAATCATTGTAGCAATTGGAGTTCATAAGCTCTACTCGGTCCATCCATATGTAACTCAATAGGCACTGCTCTTACGGTCAAGATAAGCAGCCTTGGAGCACAGATCACCATAATGGGACCACAGACATTAAAATTAATCTTAACTGGTTTGAAAATTCAAGCTGGAAGCAAGTCAACTAAAGAGGAAGAATCACTAAGCAATGATGTGTACAAATAGCATGGTTCTATTGTTAATTAAGTCCTTAGATATTTATTAAATTTTCTTGTTGCTCCACATCCTAGCCTAGGAAAAACTTAGACTTCTCTTGCCTCTAGAACTCTTACTTCACTGTGCACAAAATATTTAGGTACAACATATAGAAATTTTCCAGTTTTGTTATATCTTTCAATTAAGAAACAGATACAGTAAAGTCTTGGTTTGCCAGCATAATTCATTCTGGAAACATGCTTGTCATCCAAAGCACCTGTATATCAAAGCCAATTTTTCCCCATAAGAAATAATGGAAACTCAGATGATTCGTACAACCCAAAAATATTCATATAAAAATGACTACAATACTGTAATATAATACAAAATAACAAGAAAAATACAAAATATAAAGAAAATAAACAAATTAACCTGCACTTACCTTGAAAACCTTCGTGGCTGGTGTGAGGGGGATAAGAGAGGAGGGTTACTGTGTAGGACGACTTTCACTATCACTAACAGATGTTGACTACAGTACAGTATTAATAAACTCTTGTCATATACTGTACTTAACTGGCCATAAAGCAGCAGAGAAAAGGGTTTGTATCTGCCGGCAGCCTGACCTAGAATGAAGCAAAGCATTCCTAAGCTTACTCTTTTATGGAAAAGCAAAAGACTGTCCATAGGTGCTTTGAAGTGACAAACAATACCCTAGTGCCAAGTGTGTGTGTCTTCCAACGTTCTGAAAAATTACTGATTTCTGCCAAACACTGTAGCCCGAGACCAAGCATCTGAGCATAGGAGACAACCACCCACAATCCCACAGCGAGAGAGAAGAACCATTGGCTCAGTTGTGATCATGTGATACTCGGCATCATGTACTACTCACATTGCAAGACATCACTTGTTTATCAAGTTAAAATTTATTAGAAACGTTTGCTTGTCTTGCAGAAAAATTGCACAACAAGTTACTCACAATCCAAGGTTTTACTGTATTTAGTGACAACCTACACTTTGCTAGACACATGGTGGAAATACAATAAATAAGACAGGTGATGCCTGAAATACATTAGAGAGCATAAACATGTGACCTTCAATCTATGACCAGATGAGTCAACGTATCATTCACTATTTTCTAGGCAAAAAAAGAACATGAGTATATTTAAAGCCAGCTATTACTATGAAAGTAGAGCTCTGGAAAGTAAACTCCCTAAGGTTTTGTCTTAGAAGATAGCAAAAAATGAGGAAAAGGCAGGCAAAAATATCCATTGCATATTATACTCAGTGAGTGCCTCAGCAAGATATTTATTTCCCCAATAAATTTCAATTAAATCTCATTTTCTGTACTTTGTATTCTCCCACCAACACACCAAACATTCTAACTTAGGAATTCATTATTCAAATATAATTGTACATGTGTGTAAATACACAGATTTTTACTAAAATATTATTTGTGATTTTAAAATAACAGAATTAACCTTATTACTTAAGATGTGGGACTTAGTAAATAAGTATTTGTGTAATGGAATATTAGATAGCTATTAAAAAGAATATGTCTAATTCACATATGTATGCATAGAAGACTGCCTTGAACTTTTCTGAAATGAAAAAACATAAGAAGCAAATGATATCCATAGTAACATTGCATTTGTTTCTTAAGTATATGCTTAAAAGCATTTATATATAAATAAAGTCTTGAAGGATAGTATCCAAGCTGTTAAGAGTGATAGACAATAGTTTCAAATTTCTACACTTGGTGTAGTATTTGAAACATTTAAATGAACATATATTGCTTTTCTAATGAAAGAAAATTTTTCTCTGGGTAGGTCTCTCTAATCTTTACCAACCACCTAATTATTAAGAAATGAGTTATAGTCCTAGTAAATGGTATTTAGAAAAACACCAATTGTAGAAAAAATCCAAACAGAGAAGATAAAAATATCTTCCTTGATCCAAGCCTGAACTCACAGACCTGTGTCCTACATGTCACACAGATACATATTTGCAAAGCACACAGACATACAACACACACACACACACACACACACACACACACACACACACACCAGCATGGCATTGCCAGTCTAAATACACATGTTGGCCTACCATCTGAATAAATAAACTTCCATAAACAGGGAAACTGGTTCCAAACACTTACAGGAACTAATCAGGAAGGGCCTTCAGCAGAAAATTTTTGTTTATCTCCCAAGTCCACTATGAAACTGACAGAATCGTGATGGTACTGTCAAATCCAAGCATTCACCGTTACTTTAGCCAAGAATTCTATATACTTTACTTCTTGTAACTCCCTTGTCAATGACTATGAGGGCCATGGAGGGGGTGGGGGATGGGAGGCATCACTCAATTCTGTGGAAATCATTAAAATGGCCCTCAAAAAGAAACTGGTTGGAATCAACAGTTCAAAAACTAAATCTGTATATGACCTCACCAACCAGGAATCAGTCTCTAATCTCCTTTTATTTATTTTTTTAATAAATGTTTATTCATTGTTGAAAGAGAGATAGCATGACAGGGAGAGAGGCAGAGAGAGAGGGGCAGAGGATCTGAAGAGGGCTCTGCGTTGACAGCAGAGATCATGGTGCAGGGCTCAAACTCACAAGCTGTGAGATCATGACCTGAGCTGAAGTCAGACACTCAACCAACTGAGTCACCCAGGGCATCCTTTTATTTTTTATTTTTTTATTTTTTAAATTTCATTTTGGAGAAAGACTATGAGCAGGGGAGAGGGCAGAGGGAGGGGGAGAGAGAGAGGAGGAGGAGGAGAATCTCAAGCAGTCTCCATGCTCAGCACAGAGCTCAATATGGACCCCTGGACCCACAATCCTGGAATCATGACTTGAGCCAAAATCAAGAGTCAATAGCTCAACCAACTGAGCCACCAGTCACCCCTCTCATTTCCTTTTATTGAGTTAAATACCTATTCCATGATGATAATACTACAGAGACAAGAGAGAAAGAATGAGTAGGCTAGGTCGCAGGGTTATAACTTGGACTCTCTTTGTCCAGTCTGAAGAGTATGTGTATGTGAGTCACCTTTTTAGATGACAGGTGATTAAGAGTTTTATTTTTGCTTTCAGCATAACTATAAGGAAAAAAAGTCAATCTATATTATCTGGTGAAAGGGAAATAGGTCAAATACTAAGACCAGGACTTAATACCTAAGCAACCATAAGTAACCTTATGCCAATAAAGAAGGTGTATGCTTCTCAATATCGATCTCAAATAGGTACCTTATGGACTCAGTTTTCAATTCTGCATGAAAAACATTATCAAAATTGTTTTCATAAATCCATAACATTCTCATTTATTTGGCTCTTATTTATTTAACAAATATTTACTGAGCAATTATTCTGTGACAAAAATATTCTAGATAGACAAGAGGCCTCTCTCTCACTTCAGTGGGAGTGTTAATCAAGCAATATGTAAATAAACAGTTGTGAATGGGATCTTGTCACCTCCTTTCACATACATGGATTTTGTTCTTAAGATTGCAGTACGACACAATGCAGTTCTTAGATCTGTTTTTTTTTTTTCTATCCATACTCACTTCATGGTTTACTTCTTCAGTCTTGTGACTCCAAAATTTATACTTCAAGCCTAGAGTTATGTTTGTATTCCAGATCAATATACCTAACTACCTACTTAACATTTTCACTTGTTATCTAGTAGACATCCCTGATTTGACAAATACAAGTATCTGATCTTCACTTGTAAATGTGAAACTCCATCCATCCATTGGAAAAACTTTGGTATCCTTGATGCTACCCCCTCTCTCTGTGGCACTCACCTCCCCACCGAAACTCCTATATCCAATTTGTTAGAAAATCCTATTTTTTTTCTACCTTTAAGACAAATCCAGAATTAAACTACTTCTTACCACCTCCACTCCTACCTCCTAATTTCAAGGTACCCTCTTTCACTACCATTGCTCCCCTCTGTCTTACAGAAGATACAGACCAGTTAAAACTTAAGTCAGATAATGTCACTCCTTTGCTCAAAAACCTCCTCCTCTCCCCACATTAGGCTCCTCAGTGTTCCTGACATATGGCAGCTCTGCTTTCACCTTGGACTGTTTGTGCTCTATTTCCTCTGCCTGGAAAGCTCCTTCACCAAACAACAGCATGATTAATTCTCATCTCTCAAATATTTGCTAAATGACAGCTCTTAATGAGGTCTATCCTAAATAAACCTTTTAAAATTGCCATACACGCCCTATTCCTTCACTCTACCTTTTTTATCATTTTTTCTATAGCATTTATCACTTTCATTTTGCTATATGCAATTATGTTGATTGCCTGTCTTGCACTACCAGAAAGTAAGCTGTATGCAGGCAGGTATTTTTATGCTTTTTTGTTAACTCAAGTATCTATAAGTGCTTGACACATAATAAACACTCAAAATTTATTTGTTGAATTATGCATTCAGTAATACATTATCTTCTCATCTCCTATTAAACCAATTTCTTTACTACATTATCTTATCTACAAACTAAAATAACAAGGAATTTTGAATTTTTATTCTAAACATAATGGGAAATCATTGAAGTATTTTAAATATGGGCATGCCATGAGCTGATCTAAGTTTTTAATAGATTACACTTACTTCTTTATAGAAATAAGATTATAAGAAGCCTGGAATTGGGGGCACCTAGGTGGCTCAGTCAGTTGGGCGTCTGATTTCAGCTCAGGTCATGGTATTATGGTCTGTGGGTTGGAGCCCCGTGTAGGGCTCTGTGCTGACAGCTCAGAGCCTGGAGCCTGCTTCAGATTCTGTGTCTCCCTCTCTCTCTGCCCCTCCTCTACTCATACTCTGTCTCTCTTTGCCTCCCAAAAATGAATAAACATTAAAAAAATTTTAAGAAGCCTGGAATTGAAGCAGGAAGATGCAGTTTGAAAGTCATTACTAAATAAGCAGCAGAATTACATGCATAAAACCAAAACATCATTTAGAAATTATGCTGACAAAAGCTTTGGCATAACAAATGTGAGTAGTTGCTTTATTGGTATTTAATATTATACCATGTCTTTAACCATGCTTAATAATAATGATGAGCCTACAACATTAATACTTGCATTTGGCCATTGCTCATTGTAAATGAGCATGTGACCTCAGCTACAATCATCTGTATGTTTCTCACCAGAAAGCAAATGAATTCCAGATAGATACAGCTAAAAATGGGGCACATGTAATTCTTATTAGTTACTGATTACAAAATGTTTTCTGATACTTATATTAGTGGTATATTCCATGCTTATATGCCATATTCTGTTTAAGCAGGAAAAAATACCTATTTAATGAAATGATCATAAAATTTCCAAGCTTTCCAAGCTTTAAAGAAGCTGAAAATGTGGGAAATAGACAAAGTACATTACATTTTATTTCATAATAACAATTCATGAATCTACTGCCTCAAAAGGAATGAGTAAATATACATTTACCTTAAGGCTGCTTTACAAGTCAATCCTAATATTTATTTTATTTAAAAATAAAATCCCAGGGGCGCCTGGGTGGCTCAGTCGGTTAAGCGTCCAACTGGCTCACGTCATGAGCTCACGGTTCATGAGTTTGAGCCCCACATTGGGCTCTGTACTGACAGCTCAGAGCCTGGAGCCTGCTTCAGATTCCATGTCCCCTCTCTCCATCCCTCCCCTGCTCGTACTCACTCTCACTCTTCCTCTCTGTCTCAAAAATAAATAAGCATTAAAGAAATTTTAAAAATAAAATTCCAATATGGGAAACTATTTAAAAACTTAAATTATCCCACCTTTTACAAAAGCTTGTCTTAAAAAAAGTCTTTAATGTTGCTATTGCAAATGTCAGAGAAATCACTGCCTATACTATCTTCTAGGATTTTTATGGTTTCAGGTCTCACATTTAAGTCTTTAACCCATTTGGGGTTGTGTGTGTGTGTGTGTGTGTGTGTGTGTGTGGTGCAAGAAAGTGGTCCAGTTTCATTCTTTTGCATGTAGCTGTCCAGTTTCCCAAAACCATTTGTTGAAGAGAATATCTTCTTCCCATTGCATATTCTTACCTCTTTTGTCAAAGGTTAATTGACCATATAATCATGGGTTTCTATCTTATTCTATTGATCTATGTGTCTATTTTTGTGCCATACTGCTTTGATTACTAAAGCTTTGTAGCATAACTTGAAATCTTGAATTTTGACACCTCCAGATTTGTTTTTCTTTTTCAAGATTGTTTTAGCTATTTGGGGTCTTTTGTGGTTCCAAACAAATTTTAGGATTATTTGTTCTAATTCTGTGGAAAATGCTGGTGCTTTTTTGATAGGGATTGCATTAAGTCCATAAATTGTTTGGGGTAGTTTGGACATTGTAACAATATTTGTTCTTTTACTAATCCATGAGCGTGCAATATCTTTTCATTTCTGTCATCTTCAATTTCTTTTGCCAATGTTTTATAGTTTACAGAGTACAGATCTGTCACCTCCTTGGTTAAGTTCATTCCTAGATATTTTAAGAGATTTTTCTTTTAAGTTTATTTATTTAAGTTTGGGGAGGGGCAGAAAGAGGAAGAGACAGAATCTCAGCAGTCTCCACGTTGTCAGTGCAGAGCCTGACAAGGGCTTGACTCCTCAGACTGTGAGATTGTGACCTGAGTCAAGATCAAGAGTCGGATGCTCAACAGACTGAGCCACCCAGATGTCCCTATTCCTAGATAACTTATTCTTTCTGGTGCAATTGTAAACAGGATTGCTTTCTTAATTTCACTTTCTGTTGCTTCATTATTAGTGTAGAGATGCAACAGGTTTTTGTATATTGGTTTTGTATACTGTAAACTTACTGAATTCACTTCTCAGTTTTAGTAGTTTTTGGGTAGAGTCTTTAGGGTTTTCTTGTAGAGTATCATGTTACCTGAAAATAGTGAAAGTTTTGTTTCTTCCTTACCAATTTATGTGCCTTTTAATTCCTTTACCTTGTGTGATTGCTCTGACTAGGAGTTTAAGTACTATGTTGAATAAAAGTGGTAAGAGTGGACATTCTTGTCTTGTTCCTGATGTTACGCAGAAGCTCTGAATATTTCACCATTGAGTATGATGTTATCTGTGGGTTTTTCATATATGGCCTTTATTATGTTGAGGTATATTTCTTCTAAACCTACTTTGTTGAGGGTTTTTATCATAAATGGATGTCTTACTTTGTCGAATGCTTTTTCTGCATCTACTGAAATGATCATATGATTTATGTCCTTTCTCTTATTGATGTTATGTATTATGTTGATTGATTTGTGAATACTGAACCATGCCTACATCACTGTTAATAAATCCCACATCTTTGTGGTGAATGATTTTTTAATGTATTGTTGGATTCAGTTTGCTAATATTTTGTTGCAGATTTTGGCATCTATGTTTACCAGAGACATTGGCCTGTGTTCTCTCTTTTCATATTGTCTTTATCTGGTTTTGGTATCAGGGTAATATAGGCCTCATAAAATGAATTTGGAAGTTTTCCTTCCTCTTCTATCTTTTTGGAATAATTCGAGAAGAATAGGTCTTAAATCTTCTTTGAATGTTTGGTAGACGGGCACCTGGGTGGCTAAGTTGGTTAAGTGTCTAACTCTTGGTTTCAGCTGGGGTCATGATCTTATAGTTCGTGGATTCAAGCCCTGCATCTGGCTCTGAGCTGATAGTATAGAGCCTGCTTGGGATTCTCTCTCTCCCTCTCTCTCTGCCCCTCCTGTGCTCTCTTCCTCTCTCTCTCACACACTATTAAAATGAATAAATAAATAAACTGAAAAAAAATAATGTTTGGTAGAATTCACCTGTGTAGCCATCAAGCCTTAGAATTTTGTTTGTTTAGAGTTTTTTGATTACTGATTCAATTTCATAGGTCTCCTGAGGTAAGGGAAACAAAAGCAAAAATAAACCATCAGATTACATCAAAATAAAAAGCTTCTGAAAAGTGAAGGAAACAACCAACAAAACTAAAAAAAAAAAAAATCTACAGAATGGGAGAAGATATTTACAAATAAAATATCTGATAAAGGGTTAGTATCCAAAATATACAAAGAATTTATACAACTCAATACCCGAAAAAACTAATAATCCAATTACAAAATGGGCAGAAGACATGCCTAGACATTTTTCCAAAGAAGACATTCAGATGGCTAGCAGACACATGTAAAAATGCTCAACATCACTGATCATCAGGGAATTGCAAATCAAAACTACAGTCAGATATCACCTCACATCTGTCAGAATGGCTAAAATAAAAAATAAATAAAAAATTTAAAAAAGAAACAACAAATATTGGCAAAGATGTGGAGAATAATGAGCCCTCATGCTTTGTTGGTGAGAATGCAAACTGGTGCAGTATGGAGGTTGTTCAAAAACTTAAAAATAAAACAACACTATGATCCAGTATTCCCACTACTGAGTATCTACTCCAAAGAATACACAAATCCTAATTCAAAAGGATATATACACCCTTATTTTTATTGCAGCATTATTTACAGTAGCCAAATTATGGAAGCAGCTCAAATGTCCACTGATAGATGGATAGATAAAGAAGACATGGTATTTGTGTATATATACAAAAAATATACAATGGTATATTATTCAGTCATAAAAAGAATGAAATCCTGCCAATTGCAACAACATGGATGGAGCTAGAGTACAATGCTAACCAAGGTAAATTAGTTAGAGAAGACAAATGCCATATGATTTCATTCACATGTGGAAGTTAGAAAACAAAACAAACAAAGGGGAAAAAAAGAGAGACAAACCAAGAAACAAACTCTTAACTATAGAGAACAAACTGATGGTTACCAAAGGGGAGGTAGGTGGAGTGGATGGGTGAAATAGGTATTGGGGATTTCACTATATTATACACCTGAAACTAATATAACACTGTTTGTTAACTATACTGAAATTAAAATTTAAATCTTAGAAAGAAAGAAAGAAAGAAAGAAAGAAAGAAAGAAAGAAATCTTAGAAAGAAAGAAAGAAATCTTAGAAAGAAAGAAAGAAAGAAAGAAAGAAAGAAAGAAAGAAAGAAACTAAAAGTCTTTAAATACAGAAACAAGAGAGTAAAAAAATCAATTAATGATTTTTTTTAATTTCTTCCTTATTTTAACTTTCAAATTCAGATTTCAGACTTGAGCAGGTATTTTAACATATTTAATTATTCTAGCATAAAATGATCAATATCGTTTCTTTTATAATTGCTAATCATAAAATAATGGTAATGAATAATATGTATCAAGGGAATTTGAATTATTCTACTATTTCAGTATCAAAATATTTCCACAGAGTGTAGGAAGGAGAAGAGAGTTTCACATGATATTGTGTATTTTTTTCCTCATTCATTTACTTCATTGACCTATACCCAAATCCAATGGCAAGAGGGAACAAGGACATAGGCAGTCTTAAAATAACTCTCCCCCACCGTGGTCTTTAGATATGCAAGAAACTTCCAATTTGCAAACATAAGGAGAATAATAAAACACTAGCTCTGTGTAATTATATTATTTAGCTGGCAGATACACATATGCCTAATTCACCTGAGCAAAGTAGGCTGAACACATGGAAGGAAAGGTTGATAGGAGCCTGCTGTAAAGGAAGCATTCCACAGAGGAGATCCAAGGGGGATAAACAAAATTTAAGGTGAAATCTGAATACTGTTATGTGATTAAGATCATTCTTTCATTAAAATAAAATAGTCATTACATAAATCATACATACTAGAAAAATACTGAAAGTATATACAAGTCATTTTCTGACATAGTTTACATACATGTGGGTGCTAGTGTCATTTTTAAAATTAAGCTAGTTTAAAATGGATAAAAATGCAACCAAGCTATGTTTTCCTACTTTTAAACCCATGCATATAGAATTTCTTTATACAATTTAAACTTAACAGAGGTTAGAAGGGGGTTAACCTAAAATCTACAACAAAGAACTCTGTAGTTTGCTTATTTTTGTGGCTTTGTTTTTCTATTTTTGTTTACAGATTCATTATGCAATAATTTTTCTGGCAAAGGTAAGATGTACTTTCAAAAGACAGACAATATTAGGAAGCACATTTCCACACCTAGGATTATGACTAACTATGGTCCACCCTGGAAGAAAATTAGGTCATTGCTGTCTCTTGCCTGGACCATTATAAAGCCACATTATTGATCCCCCTTGACTTTGATCTTCTATCCTTCCAATTCATATCTCATAGTATCCTTTTATAGCAGATCACTCATACTAATCAAAAAGTATTAAAACTATGCCCCAATGATCCCAAATTCACTGAACCTTATTTTGAATGACCTTGGAATTTGCTTAGCTTGAAAATGCTGAGAGAAAATGAGTACATCATCACAGCCATGAGATTGGTAGCAAATTAATACATGAAAAGAATATGATAAACCCTATAGGATTATTAGCAAAAGTATACGTAAAAGAAAAATATAAATTAAAATACATTTTTCTTTCTAGGTCATCAATTATTATTCATACATATTCCACAAAATACATGATGTGTAACCCTGAAGTAAAGCATCAATATCAAACATTCCCAGAGCTAATCAATCTTTACTAGGTTTGCCTCCAATTAAAAGGAAACTGTTAGAGAAAGGTTGTATTATCCAAAAGCTATGTTGGTATGTTTGTCTTTTTTCCCTAAAGAAATGTTTTATCTTAGAATAGTTTAGTAATCTCCATTAATATCAAGTAGCTTAGGGGCGCCTGGGCGGCTCAGTCGTTAAGCATCCGACTACGGCTCAGGTCATCATCTCGCGGTCCATGGATTCAAGCCCCGCGTCAGGCTCTGTGCTGACTGCTCAGAGCCTGGAGCCTGTTTCAGATTCTGTGTCTCCCTCTCTCTCTGACCCTCTCCTGTTCATGCTCTGTCTCTGTCTCAAAAATAAATAAACGTTAAAAAAAATTTAAAAAAAATATCAAGTAGCTTAATAAAATTATTGCTGCAAAAACATAGAATTCTACCTATTTTTATAATTCATCCATAAGCAGTCTATTTTCTATTTGATCATTTGCTTTCCAAGTGTAATATGATGTATATCAGCCAGCGTATACCCACACTTCACCCAGTAATTACCTCAATTTTTATTTTCATTCAGGAAAGAGGACTAAATAAAAAATGCAATCTTAGCTATGCTACTAAATGAAATGAAATAACTTAATGTGAATCCTTCCTTCTTTCTAGATCACAAAGTCATTTCAAAAATAATGTAGAAGATAAAGAAAATAGTCTGTGGTTTAACAGAAACTTCAATTTGTTAGTATTGTTAAAATCATTTTCCTTATAGTGATACTGGAGTATTTTTATACATCTTTTCACCATGAAGCTAAGTAGAAAATGTTCCACCCAAAAAGCAGAGGATTATTTTTAAATGAGCTGCTTCTTTCTAAATAATGTCTGATTCTATGGCACCTGAGTGGCTCAGTCAGTTGAGGGTCCAACTCTTAAACTCTTGATTTTGGCTCACGTCTTGATCCCAGAGTCATGGGATCCAATCCCACTGTGGCCCCATGCTGGGCATGGAGCCTGGTTAGGATTCTCTCCCTCTCCCTCTGACCCTCCCTTGTGTGCATCCTCTCTCTCTCTCTCTCTCATGAATGAATGAATGAATGAACGAACAAACAAACAAATAAATAAATAAATAAATAGTCTGATTCCAATCACTTCACTCCAAAATCTACAAAGGTAGTGTGATTCATGTTTCTTCTATCTTATCCATTTACTCCATTTACCCACACTCACATTCAGTACTTCTCACTTGAGATATGTAAAAAGCCCTAAGTTTCTTCATGAAATCTGTCTCTAATACACTTTACCCCTGAGGTTTAATTAAATATCAAAAATATCTTGCATTGAACAAATCTTCTACAGACTGATTATGTCCCCTTCCCAAAATTCATATGTTAAAACCTAATCCTCAATATGATGGTATTTGGAGGTAGGGCCTTTGCAGTGATTAGGTCAGTAGGGTGGAGACCTCATAAATGGGATTGGTGCCCCTATAATGCAGGCTCAGACAATTCCCTTGCCCCTGCCACCACCTGAGGATAGAGTGGGAAGATTGCCAACCATGAACCAGAAAGTGAGTTCTCACCAGACACCAACTCTGCCAGCACCCTGATCTTGGACTTCCAGCCTCTAGAACTGTGAGAAATAAATTTCTCTTGTTTAAAAGCCACCCAGTCTAAGGTATTCTGGACAATATTATCCCTATGTTCAAATAAACTTCTCAGTTCCTCAGTATCTTTAAAACAAAAGTCTAAATTTCTTATCAAGGCATATAAATCCTATGGAAATTTACTCCAACTTAGTTTCCAGCCATATTCCTCTCACTAAATCTCTGACTCCAATCAAGCCAGATTTATCATTTCCCAAACACACCTTTGCCTCTTTCTATTTCAGCATTTTTGCACAGAGCTTTCATTTGTATAATGTGTCTGGCTGTTTATCTGTAATGCCATACACTTTAGCCCATTTAAGCCTTTGGAGAACCTATCCATCTTTCATGGCCAAACTAACATGCCACCTTTCCTAAGAAGGATAACCCAATCTGGATTAGTTTTCCTTCTGTTACCAAACCATTTTGTTTTTCACATTCTGTTTCTCAAAATCCATACCATTTTCAAAGTTTGCTTTGCAATAAAAACAACTGTTTTTAAAAAATAGACTCCCAACATATTTGAAAATTAATTATGCATACTGACAATGTTTTACAGAGTCTAAAAAAAAATGCCTAACCAAAATTTTGGTAAAGCAAAGCCTGATGATTATAACAAAAGTAAAACCTTCACTTTTCATTTTTTGACATTCCATACCAAAGGCTAGTAGAAAGTTAATTCGATTCTATTTCAAGTTTAACTTAAAAATTAGATTTAAATATGCATAAAAATATATACACATGTAATTGTATCCATGTATTTAACAAACACAATAAATGGTAATAAAAATTCAATCTATCTTTTTGTTTCCTATCAGTCTTTTACTTTTTTTTTAACGTTTACTTATTTTTGAGAGAGAGAGAGAGAGAGACAGAGCATGAGCAAGGGAGGGGCAGAGAGAGAGGGAGACACAGAAACCAAAGCAGGCTCCAGGCTCCATGCTGTCTGCACAGAGCCTAACACGGGGCTCAAACTTACAAACCGTGAGATCATGACCTGAGCTGAAGTCCTACACTTAACCAACTGAGCCACCCAGAAGCCCCCAGTCTTTTACTTTCAAAAATATTTTATTAAAATTTTCAAATACACATAATAATAGAGACAGAATTATAATGAACTCTTATTATACTCACCACCTATATTCAATATTTATCAAGATTTTGCCATGCTTCCTTCAGCTATTCCTTTTTTTTTTTCCCTTTCAAAATGTATTCAGTGGAAGTAATATTTCCTGTCCTGAATGAAACTATAGCAACCCCTTGAGTGTTCAGATCATTTTAAGCAATGGACAGTTCTGCAGTTGCAAACAATTTCAGTGAGTCTCAATACAGAAAATAGAAGTTCAGTTCAAGGTTTTAATCAATTGTACCTAAGATCTCCCCTCCCATAGCTCTGTTCTGTTTCAAAGCCAAAAATACAGACAGAGATGGTCTTTTTATGTTTGTCCCTAGTGTACTCTCCCAGCTGGACAACCACTCTTGCAGTCAGTCCCTCTCTGGTAGCAAGTGGAAGGAGAAACTAATATCACCTTACGCTGATTTTGCACCCCCCGAAACTGGTGGATATTAACTTTTGTGTCATGTGGTGCTTTCATAAGCTTCTGAAGTGTCTTGCAGGACCCCTCTTTTATGTAACTTGCAACCAGGCAGATACACCTCTATGCCAGGTGGTCATGTACTACTCCTTCTTCAGTCTTTTAGGCAGTCACCTCCCAGACTTTTCTGGCTGCTGTAGTACTTCCACCACTCCAGAAGGACCTGGATAATAACCCATATGGCTGTATACTTGCTCTCCTGCATGACCCACATCAGATCTATAGGAATATTCCTGGACACTTTGACTGGACAAACTCTCAAAGTAGGGGCTGATCCCAACAAAGCAGCACTCTCCAGGTTTGACTTGCAGAGCAATTTGTCATCCCAATCTCATCTTTCAGGCTTCTAGGCAGAGTCAAACCCCAGCATTCAGCTATAGGAGTGACTATAGCTCTCTATTTAGCCTTTGGAAAGACACTTTTCTAAAATTTAGGAGTTAGAACTCATGTCATTCACCAGGGATGGGAACACAAAGCAAGGCATCAGTTATCTGTTTTAAAAAATCGCATTCCTTCTCCTCTGCTCACTCACAGGTGACTTTGAGTGAAGTAGTTCAGGCGTCATGAGATATGTCCTTTCAATATTGCAAATTGTTTTATCGCACTTCCTAATTTCACATCTATTGTATCGTATCTTGATACCTAATTGAAACTTTCATTTTAATTTCCTTCAATTTAAATATCTTGTCACACACACACACACACACACACACACACAGAGGATTAAGTGTGAATGTGGTCATAGTTAGTTTACATCATCCAGAGAAGACTGCAATTCATTTAACTGAAGGAAAACTATTGGAGAATATTAATTTTTTATAATTTAGATACTGATAGAAAGTTATTTGGAGGATATAGCATTCCATGATAAACAGAAATGAATTCCAGTCATATTTAGTAATTATTAATGTTCCTGTATAATCTATTTTGCCTATTTAAGAACATATAATGAATAACATTTATACTGGCTGAGTACCATCCATCAGTATATTAGGTTTTATAGTGAACATGCAGAAGACTAAGTTCCATTCTTGTGTCTATTTAATAAATATTGACTTCTTGTTTAGGAATCTGACAAGATATATTGATATGGCAATTCCATATTTTCTGAGAAAGATTAAAAATTTTATTAGGCCCCCAAACTAGAAAGTAATGTCAATACTGGTCTTGGTTACATGCATTTATTATGACATTCATCCAAATGCAGATTGAGGTTTCCATAAAACTATTAGCCCTGTTTCTTTTTTCACATAATTAGGAGAGACAGAGCCATTCAAACATTCCTTTTCAAAACAGGAATGAAAAAAGGGACTCCCAAGTCTAGATGTAATGCTGAATCAATAACAATGCCCTTGAAACTAGACAGACTAGTTGAGAGCAAAGGTGAGAAGAGGAAGGCACATCAGTAGTGCAGTCACTATGCTGCCAGGTGAGAATAGGAACCATCGCTGTCTGACCCACTGTTAACAAGATTGAGGAGGAAAACACTAAATTGATTTGCATATATAAACATGCTCCCTGGACTTGCATGGGATTCTCATCTAAAGAATAATATAGGACACTATTAAGGACTTTTGTTGGTTTGTTTGTTTTTAATCTCCCACTTAACATAGAGCAAAAGGAAAAAAAAAAGTCTAAGAAAACCTTGAAATATAATCTCAAACAATAACCAACAACTGGATTGTCAAGAGAAAATAAGGGTCCAAAGATGAGTGTACCTGAAAAGAATGGAGTCACACTGGGCTTTTATTTGCTTATTTGTTTAAGATACATGTGCAAAGTTTTTACATGGTGCCCAGCACAGATTAAGTATTTAATAAAAGAAAAATATTATTATTATCAATTATATTGTTGTAACTTATTTCTAGCAAAGGAATATTTGCAAAGCAAATACTTTTTTTTAATGTTTATTTATTTTTGAGAGAAAGACAGAGAGAGTGCACGAGCGGGGGGGGGGGGGGGGGGGGGGGGGAGAGAGAGGGAGATACAGAATCCGAGGCAGGTTCCAGGCTCTGAGCTGTCAGCACAGAGTCTGATGCAGGGCTCTAACCCATGAACAGTGAGATCATGACCTGAGCCAAAGTCAGATGTTTAACCAACTGAGTCACCCAGGCACCCCAAGCAAATACTCTTGATAAAGGCATTACAAGCAAGAATGCTCAGAGAAGAAATAACTAACTTTTCCTCATTGAAACACTGTTTTTATAGTGTTCTTTTATTAAAAGGGAAGTGGAAGATGGGTACAAATAGTATGATTAAAATAATACATTATCTGTATAGGACAAACTGGGATTAAGCTAGAAATAATCTGGCAATTTTTATTATTTAATAATTATAGGCTTTCACCAAAGCCAGTACCAGATATTAAGTAATATAAACACATTCTTATATGTATGTTTTAATATACATATAAAATGTATATATATTTTATACATTTGTATATAATATATATTATTTATAAATTTCACATATGTATATTACATATGCATATGCTTCACGTGCTCCAGATTTCCATATCATTCAACCCAGAAACTAAAACTAAAAATAATTATTATATAGTCAGCAATTCCATCATAGCCTTAATCTCAAAAAAATAATGTCTTACAGACATCTTAAAAGCAGTAGTTTGATCCTCCTAAATTACCGAAGCAACAGGTATTTTCACATACTCTAACAAAACAATGATTTACCTGGTACAGAGTAACTGCTCAGTAAATATTTGCTAAAATAATGAATAAACCATGGAAATTACATTAATTGCATTTTGCCACTGATCAGCAAATATATTCTTTTTTGAAAGGAATAATTCTGTTTAAATATAAAAGCTGTAAAGACAGTCAATGAGAAGTTCCTAATATAGTTTCTAGAAGACCCTAATCCTGAGAAATCAGATTGTATTTAACTCTGGTTTGTTTTGTGATATAAGCAGAAGAATCAAAACAACTTTACAAAACCTATGAGACATCCTTGGCTCATTTCCTACTCACCAAATCAAGTCATAACGCATGCTGTCACTAATATCACTTTTTGTTAATTTTTTTTAATGTTTACTTATTTTTGAGAGACAGAGAGACAGAGTGCAAGTGGGAGAGGGGTAGAGAGACAGGGAGACACAGAATTTGAAACAGGCTCCAGGCTCTGGGCTATCAGCACAGAGCCCGACATGGGGCTCAAAACCACAACTGTAAGATCATGACCTGAGCTGAAGTTGGATGCTTAACCAACTGAACCACCCAGGTGCCCCAAGATCATTTTTTTGGTACTGTGGAAACTTTTACATTAATGCTTTCAGGAAAGGCGACACGGTTAAATGGTTAATCCTGAAAACTACTCAAATAAGAAACCACCCTAAAAAAAAAAAAAAAAACTAGTGAAAAAGATTGATTTCATTCAGTTCACTGTCTGTGTGTCAATCCAAGGAAAATACAGATTTTAGGTGTTTGGGAGAAAATGCCATTTTATTACAAAGGTATTTTTTGGATGATAAGGTAGATGTTAAAATTTAAAGTTTGATTCTAAACTCTGTCATTTATTCACTCAAAAAATCCATTTGAAATCTAGGTTGCCATTTTCTACAAATAAAATCAGGTTAACATTTATGTAGGTCAGTGTGACATATTAAAGCTTAGCAATCCTCAAAATATGATAATATAAGTATATAATTTAACTTCAAGACTACTCAATTAGCAAGTAATTAAGAGCAATTTAAACCTAAATGGAGGTTTTAGGTTTAGATTGATGAAAAGAATCAAGCTTATTTTTTCTTCAAAAATATCTTTAATGGCTTTAGTCAAGTTTAATCCATTTCATATAGATAATCTACCATCTAAGTTATAGAGTGATAATTTTGACCTGAAAAAATAGAAATTTGAATTTGAGGAGCATATCCCTTTTCTGGAACCACTGCTTCTATGTCTATTGCAAGATAAAGACAAATATATAAAGATCAGATCATAATCCTGAATATCATTATAAAACAATACACATCCAAGATTATTATCTATTATTAAAAAGAGAGAAACTAAATCATAAGAATGAAATTCCTTGAAAAGGGGGGTTTAGTTTGAAAATATTCTCTAAGTGATGCTGATAACCTTACTCAACCAGAATAATCTCATAATCCTTTATAGTCACAACACAATAATGATAATAATAATCTTTTCATATTTCATTTGGGTGCCAGGTATTTTCATCTCAATGTCTTGTCATGGTCTTAAAATATGCATATTCAACTATTTTTGTCCTTTCTTATCCATAGTCTTTTCCTTCTCACATAATCTTTATCAGAGTTAACAGCAGTTTTCCTCAAAGACACCTTTCCTCCCAAGCCTTTCATGAACTGGCATTTCTTTTGAATTCTACCTCTAAAATGCCCCTCAAACTGACTGACTTTTCGTACTCCATATTTATTTTAAACCGCTTCATCATCTCTCAACTAGACTAATTCTATAGCCTCCTAACTGCTGTCCCTTTCCCCCCACCTGCTTCCACTGTGCTCCCAAATGCTCCCAGAATTACCTTTATTAGAAAGAATTTATTATGTAATCACATCTCTTCTCTAAAAAACTTGGACACCTAGGTGTCTCAGTCTGTTGAGCGTCTGACTCTTGATTTCGGCTCAGGTCATGATCCCAGGATTGTGGATGGAGCCCATCATCGGGCCCTACACTGAGCATGGAGCCTGATTAAGATTCTCTCTTTTTCTCCGTCTGCCCCTCTCCCCAGATCACTCTCTCTCTCTAAGATAAAAAAAAAAGAAAAGAAAAGAAAAGAAAAGGAAAAGGAAAAGAGAAAAGAAAACCTTCTTTCAGATCACTATAGTCTTTAAGAAAAGGTTTAAAAATCTTTAGCATGTCATATACTGTTTTCCAAAATTCAGCCACACACTACAGCATCAATTCCTTCTTCCCCAAATCCTTATACTTAGCAAATCTATTGAATTTCTCACTGATCCAGCTACAAATTCTTTAATGCATTTGAGTCATTATACATGCTTTTTTCTCTGTATAGAGGAGTGTTTTCTGGAAAATTCCTACACCTTCTTCAAATCCATTTCAATTTTTATTTCCTCTAAGAAATCTTCCCCAGTTCCTTCAGCGTGACACACTATTTTATAATCTTTGATTATATTACATATGTGAGCCTTGGTTACCAAAATTAGAGGGGATCGCAAATAATTTACAAGTAATTTTTATATTTTTCACTTTAGTTAACTATCTTTATAAAGAACATATATTATACTTGAAATGGGGAAGTCATTTAATTTACAAAACAAAATCTCCAGTGCCACCTGATTGGCTCAATTAAGTGTCTGACTCTTGATTTTGGCTCAGATCATGATCTCACTGTTGTGAGACAGAACCACCGCATCAGGCTCTGCACTGACAACACAGAGCTTGCTTGGGATTCTCTCTCTTCCTCTCTCTCTGCCCGTTCCCCACTCATGTGGGCTTTCTCTCTTGCTCTCTCATTCTCTCAAAATAAATAAATAAACATTGAAAAATTTTTTAAAAAACTCTAATGGTTGCATCAGAGACATATATGGGGTCACAAACTCAGTTGCTAACAGAGTCCAGGATGGCTTCACAAAAAAGTGGTATTAGCAAAATAGAAGACAATGCAATCACTCTCACTGTAAGTGAGCAAAGTAGATTGGTGATGGTGAGGATTGTGTGCAAAAAAAGAGCATACAACTCCATCTCAAGAGAGCAATAGCCACAGCTTCATCCATTTGTTGGCCACACAACTAATTCCAAAATGTTAAGACACTATGTAGACAAAATAAAATATATGTGTGAGTAGGATCTGGCCAATAGGCCCTGAATTAATGAACTGTGTTGGAAAAACTCTCTTCAGGAATTTAAGATGTAGTTTGGGATCTATTGGAGGTAGTGAAAACCCAAAGGGAGCAGGGAATATGAAAATTGAATTGGGAATCTAGAGTTCTAGTTAGGTTATTAGAGAACATATATGTTATTAGGGAACACTCAAAACCTGCTAAGCCCTAGAGTTGGTTCCTAACTTTAATAAAAAATGTGAATATTCTGATCAGATTCAATGACAGCAAGAGAGTAAAGTGAACAAGACTCTAACTACAGAAAATACTAACAAACTAGAGGTGAATGAAAGTCAGAGTCCTTGGACTAGTAGATTACAAATCTCCTGATAGATGATAACTTCCCAAAAAAAACAGAGCCTGAGACATATCACCTTTAGTGTGCTTTGTTTTTCCAAATTACTTACCAACTTTATTTCCTTTTTACTTTTCTTTTTCAAAGAATAAAAAATTATGTAACTGAAGAATGGAAAAAGTTAAATTAGTAAACTGAGGTCAGATTTTAATGGATGTTGAAAGCCATAATAACAAGAGCAGATTTTACCATTTGAAGAGTAGGAAAACAAGGAAACAACTGAATATTTTAGAGCAAAAGTGGTAATAAAAATGTTATTTGAGAAAAACAAGGATATATTTGATAAGCCACTATCATGCTTTAGATAAAATGAAGCTTTTCTTCTCTGCATGTTTTCATGTAAAAAACAAAATCGTTTATCAAACCAGCTTAGTAAATTTCAATACACATATTTAGACAACAGTAAATTAACTGATCAGCTACTTTTCCTACTAATACCTTAAAAATACTTCAGCTAAAAGAAGATTTAAAAGAAACAAAAACTCATATCATAATTAAGTAACATGCCATTTGCTTCCACTATTTGAAATATTGTCTATTTCACTTTCTTAATCTACAAACTAGTTCAGGGGTCTCTCAATTTTAGATTAGTGAGGTTTGTATTCCTGTGGCACATGGAATATAGCTGCTGATACCTCCTTAACATCTCTCAGTTCCTTCCAAAGAGCACTGATAAACCATTTAAGATACCATTTTCTCCTATCTTCCCACCATCTAGAGTGCCTTTTTTTTCCCCTCTCCTTGAAATTAACTTTTAAAATGAATACTCCTGGGGCACCTGGGTGACTCAGTCAATTAAGTGTCCTACTCTTGATTTTGGCTCAGGTCATGATCTCAAGGTCATAAGATCCAGTCCCACCTCAGGTTCCATGCTGGGTGTGGAGCTTGCTCAAGATTCTCTCTTTCCCTCTACTTCTGTCCCTTGTGTGCATCCTCTCTCAATAAATGAATGAATGAAGGAATGAAGAAAGAAAGAAGGAAAGAAAGAAAGAAAGAAAGAAAGAAAGAAAGAAAGAAAGAAAGAAAAAGAATGTTCCTAAGTCTGTCCCAATGTTGTTCTTAACAACTTTTAGTGTGGGATTCTCACTCAGAATGGTCAATAGGCATTTACCATCTAATTCTTTCAAGGTCACTAGACATTTAAATTTTCTCTCACTTTAAAACATCAAGCAAACCAAATTTTTGG
Source organism: Panthera uncia (assembly GCF_023721935.1). Classification (NCBI taxonomy): domain Eukaryota; kingdom Metazoa; phylum Chordata; class Mammalia; order Carnivora; family Felidae; genus Panthera; species Panthera uncia. Next base: position 74,015,617 of record NW_026057577.1, on the reverse strand, counting down.
TTTAAAAAAATTAGAAATATTTCTTATTTGACCATGCACTCATTTCAGTTAAGCTTTAACCAAAAAGTCAAACTATCTTAATGAGACAAGTCTCAAAGTTTAGATTAGGAGATTGTATAAAAATGTATTTCATCAACTTTACAATGACTTTTTTCACATTTTAACAATTCAAAATTAGGATGAGAATTTCAACCTAAGGTATGTCATGGTTTATTTGGTAATGCTTTTTCTTACTTGGAGGTACATAAATTAATAGTGAAATTTACAATCCATAGCATATTAGACTTAATCAAATATAGTAGCTACAAGCATCTATATATTTCCCTATTCCTTTTACAAGAAAAGGTTATTTCAAAAAGAAAATCCTAGCTTCACAATCTCCCTACACAGAAGAAGTACCTGATCATTTCTTTGCAGTTCACTTTGCAGGCTGTGGTACATTTCAACGCTCTATTACTTCAGATCAGGCAACAAGAATTTCACAGGTTGGGTTTTCCATTCAGCTAAGAATTTCTTTTTGTAAAACAGATGGAGAGATTCTATTAAGAGCATAATGTGTACTTCAGAGGTTAAGCTAATACTACAAAACAATGTTTTCCAAGCGATTCAATTAGAAAGAGAATAAATTTTAAGATGATAAAGGCTGTGTTTTGCTTTAGATAAAACTCGGCTTTTAAGTTTCTTTCTGAATGTTTCCAAAAACAACAAAACATTGATGACAAACCTGTTAAGTAAAACTGTATATTTGAGGTGGCTTAACTTAGGTGAAGTCACTTGAGTTAAAATAAGAACAATTTACTATGTTTTAGAAATAGAAGCTTTAAAGCTACTAAACAATTTTCTCCATTAAGATTAGTTACATAAAATTTACATAGTTAACAAGAATGTATACATAGCTCTGCTGTAAAAGATTTTCCAAGCAAAACACTATTGGAAGTCACATGTTTCTCAGAAAAGTGGGGTCCATCTGGGGTTAGGCAAATGAAGTGGAATTCTATCCCCACTTAGGTACAATTACTGTTATATAATTCTGCATTGAAAAGCAGAATAATAGAGATAGTTACTTTAAAAGTCACTCCCCCAATTGCTCACACATGCTCACTCTCTCTCACTCTCTCTCTCAGAATAAATAAACTTAAAAAAAATAAAGATACTGTTGAAGAGACTGGGATCCTATGATTAGTAGAAAAGACTGCCCAGATTCCCATATCTCTTCTTATCTATTTCTTAAAATTCTTTTGTCAAGAAAGATTTCCCATAAAGGGTCATGAGGTATAGATGCAGGCTTCTTTTTACAGTATTAATAATAAACCCATTCAGTTTCATGGTTACATTCCTTTTAAGAGTTTTAGGATCAATGCGAAATAAAAAGGTAGAGAGGCATTTTTGAATTAACAAAATGATATCCTCTTTTCCAAAATGTCTATTTTTTTAACAAGGAAGGCTCAAGCAATTCATAATTCAGGCACCTATATTCTTAAAAACTTTTGTATCGGATTTTTCCAGTTCAATTTAAAATAGAGAGAAAATAAGTTAGAAAACTAAATATTATTGCAACTAATCCACCCCATACACATAGTTAATGCCAGATTCTCCACTGATTTGACAAATATATTTCATTTCCATTGAGGTAGTAAAGGCCACATTCTCATAAAGTATATAGAAATTGAAGGAAACTAAAACAATGTAAGAAAAAAAGTTCTCAAACCTCTCCTAAATTTACCATTTTAATACAGTCTTAGTAAAAGCAAGGATAATTTAAGGTGGTAGAAAACGTAAATATTTTGAAACAAAGGATTTTCAAGCATGTAAATACCCTCTTAATGAAGAAAAATTATATGCTGTAAAATAAGCAAATGAATTTTCAACTGAAAAATTATTAACAATGAAATTTGGAGACAAGATGAATGAAGACTCTTGGTCAGTATCAAAGAAAGAATTTGGCTATTGTGGTAATAAATAAAGTATGTAAAAATAACATGAAGCTCTTAGCAATTAGAAGGAGTACTCCATGTAAAATAAGGTCATTATTCCAATCTGTCCAGTACTGACTAGAATTCTACTTTTCAGGGACACCTGAGTGGCTCAGTCATTTAACCATCTAACTCTGGATCTCTGCTCACTTAGGTCATCGATCTCACGGTTCATGGAATGGAACCCTGCATTGGGCTCTCTGCTGACAGAGATAATTATAATAATTATCATAATTATTAATAAGTACATAATTAAGAGAACTTTTTTCCATGCTATCAATTTTTCTTATTTTATTTTAGTAAAGAAAGTGCAACAAACTATACTTTAATTATACTGTTAATTACACTATTTATTGATATGTTCACATCTGAACAACAGCACTTTTCCCTTTATGTACTAGTCAGGAAAACCTTCATAAAGAAAGAAGAATTTGATTGGGAATTGGGAGCTAAGAAGAGAAGAAATCAGCAAAGTAACAAGAACTGTGTGAGTTAAGACCAAAGAGTAGAAATGAGGCAGACATGTTCATGGAGTAGAGAGCGAAAAGATCGATTTATTGAAAAGGACCGATGTAACTGTGTCTGGTGGTATAATGTTGAATAAGTTGAAATAATGTTAGGTGGGCTGAAAATAATGTTGGATACATGAAAATAATTGATGGCCATTGTTGCATTAAACTACACAAAAAGATAGGTCTTTCCAGGGAACCCAAACAAAAGTAACCATAGAGTCTTTTCTTCATGTTTGTGATGAAAATAGTACTGAAGGATAATGGGTGTGATGGTAGGATGCAGATTCCATTGGAACAAGCAAAAATTTAGAGTAAAGGAGACCGGCTACCCTCTGTGCTATCCAATGTAGCAGCCACTAGTTATATGTAGTTATTGAGCACTGGAAATGTGCTAGTCTGATTTGAGATGTGGTCTAAGTTTAAAATACAAACTAGATTCCAAAGACTAGGAAAAATATATTTAAAAACTCATTAATAATGCTTATGTTAATCACATTTTGAAATACTATTTTGGATAAAGTATAATAATAAATTTTACTTTTTCATGTTTTTAAATGATGCTACTAGACAATTTAAAATTATATATGTGTCTCATATTATATTTCATTAGACATCTAGAAGTTTATTGCAAACATGCATCAATGAAATGACAGAACTGTGGACTAGTGCAGTAACTGTGCATATGAAAGGAAATATTACAAATGAAAACACCAAAGAGTTCAGTGGATAGGGAGAGGGATGATAAACTCAAGGATCTGAGATTGGGTGACTAGTTCTGCAACTGGTAGAAAGAAGTTCCTAGGTGGAAAATTGATGTGAAAAGAATATTAGAGTATTTAATTATTAGACATGCTTGAGTTTGAGATGGTGGTAGGATATGCAAAACGAAAGAAAGTAAGAATAGCAAAGGGAAAGGCACTGAATATGGCAAGAAGGATGCATGGATATGTTAAGTAAATGATTTTAGTAAAATTATGAAGACAAGAGCCATTACAAAGTGTTGAGAAATAAATAAAATAAACAAAAGCAATGGAGTATTTATCACTCTTTTTAAAGGTTATCACCAAATTGAAAATAAGAAAATTAGGACAAGGGCAAAGAGTAAGCATTGTAAAGGAAAGGATTTTGGTTTTGGTTTCTAAGAGGGAATGGAATTCACATGCTTATCTTTTCATTTGGTCTGTCAGTCAATCAGTCTTTCATAAACCACATGATAGAATAGTTCCTATGTGTCAGGCACCCAAGTCCTTCAAGCTCTATGAAGAAAGTTGGAACACAGATAAAGAAAGAAACGATAATGGAAAAAGAGGGTCAAATAAGTGGAATAAACAAAGGCACAAAAATAACCCAGACATTCAGTGGCTTCAGCTATCCCATGTGAGAGTAACAGCTCTGGATGGAGAAGCAGGCAGAGACCAGAACAGGGAGTAATTCAGCCACAATGAAAATGTACATCATTCTCAGGATCAGGGTGAGCCATTAAAGAGTTTTAAATAAGGAATGACATGATCAGGCCTGTACTTTTTTAATGACTTTGCCAACAGATTGTAGGATGGACTAGAGAAGACAGAAAGCAGAAATACCAGTTAGGAAACTATCACAGTCATCCTCATACAGGATAATGAAGGCCTTAATTTGCCTAGGGAGGAGTTTCTTTCCAGTCTGAACTTCATCACCTTGCTCTAGCCAATTGTGGTCACCCCCTTACTCTCCAGAAGTCAAAAAGATGCAGGAGGGATTTGGATATATAAAGAAACTGGAGCATGAGTGACCCCAGCCATACCAAACTAGCCCCTTGAGCCAGATTCTTTAAAGAATGTGCTGAAACAGGCAGAGAATGCACAAACACAAGTCATTTTGAAAACTGCTTTAGGTAGACCCAGAGGCCTATCCATGCATTTCAGTTCAATTCAATAACTATATACAAGGTTCTGTATGGCTACATAGGGTGGGACAGGGATGGTAAAAGGTGAATGAGAGATTGCACAAATGTTTATAATGCATTTGGACTTCAGTCTAAAGTTAGTAGGAGCCACTTAAAGATTTTAAGAAGAATGACCTTCTCAGATACTCATCTCACTATATAGCAAACTGATTAGAACTAGGAAACCTACAGACAGAGAACCATAATTAGGATATTTTTGGCATAAACCAAGAGAGATATCAGCTCTCTAGCCTAAAATGAGAGCAATGAAAACAAAAGGAATATGCATATTCTAGAAAACATTCGGAAGGTAGAATTAGCAGGCCTTCGTGACTGAGGGGAAATGAAGGAGTCAAAGGAGTCTAGGAGATGCCAAGATTTCAAGCTTAGCCACAGGAGTGGACATATTCAGTAAAACGGGAAATGCAGGAGTGTAGCAGGTTGGGAGTTAGGGAAAGAGGGTGAATTCAGTTATGATTACATTGAAATTGTAATGCCTGTGAAATACAAATGGGTAAAAATCCAGCAGGCAATCTGATATTTGGGTCACCTACTCAGAAGGGTTCTGAATTAAAGATGACTTTGGAGTAAGCATGGAGATGGTAACTGGTGGCATGACAGTAAATGAGGTCACACAGAAAGAGTATAGAGAATTAGAAAACAAAGGAACCTAACAAAGATTAAAGAAAGGAGAAGGCAGAGGAACTGAAAAGGAGACAAAGAATAAGCAACCAAAGAGGAGGAATACCAACAGAACTTGGTACCAAGAAAATGAAATATTTTGAAAAGGTGGAAATGGTCAGCAGTGTCAAAAGCTGCTGAAAGGCCAAGTAAATAAGGACTGAAAAGTGTCTACTGAACTCTAATTACAGGTATTTAGGCTGACTGAACTTGTCCCACAGCTCGCTGACATTCTGTTTCTTTTTATTCTCTCATTTCTCTGTGTTTTTGTTTTAATCATTCAATTGCCATGTTTTCAAGTTTACTAATTTTTTTTTCTATTGAATGTCTAACCTGTTATTAATCCCATCTGTGATGGTTAATTTATGTGCCAACTTTGCTAGGCTATGGTGCCCAGTTTTTTGGTGATCCACCAGCCTAGGTATTGTGAAGATATTTTTTAGATGTGATTAACATTTAAATTTTTAGACTTTGAATAAAGCAGATTACCATCCATAGTGTATATGGATCTCATTCAATTAGTTGAAGACCTTAAGAGAAAAAAAAGTGAAACCCCCCCCACAAGGAGAAAGGAATTCTGTCTCCAGAAAGCCTCCGAACTCAACAATGCAGCATGAATTACTGCAGGAATTTCCCAGCCTGCTGGCCTGTCCTGATCATTTCAGATCATTGCTAGCCCCTATTATCACAAGTCAATTCCTTAAAATAAATTATAAAAAAATAAATGTATTTATATATAATATATATGTATTTACATACATACACACACACACACACACACACACACACACACACACACATCCTATTCATTCTGTTTCTCTAGATAACCCTAATATACCATCCTTTGTATTTTTCATCAGAGGTTGTTGTTTTAATCTCTAAAGGCTCCATTTGGATCTTTCCTATACCTTCTATGTACTTAACTTTTTGAACACATGAAACGCAGTTATAATGGTTTTAATGTCCTACTAGTTATAACATCTATATCAGTTCTGAATTGGTTTCAGTTGATTGATTTTACTTCTCTTTATGGGCCCTCTCTTCCTGCTTCTTTACATGTCTGTTCATCTCCAAATGGATACCACTCAGAATTTTGCCTTGTTGACCACTTGATATTTGTGTATGCCTATAAATCTTCTTGAGCTTTGTTCTGGGATATAGTTAAGTTTCTTGGAAACAAGGTGATTCTTTCAGGTCTTGCTTTTATGATGTTAGCTGGGATCAAAGCAGCACTTAGTCTAGTAGCAAATACAGTGGAATTTGGTAATTGATGTGAAATTGAGGCAAGGGAAGAAAAATGGTTAGACGACTCTGAAGTTCTGGACAAAGACAAGTGAGAAATAGAAGTGCCAGAAACAAAGAATAAGAAGTAACATCACATCTAAAAACAAGTTTAGTTACGATAATGTAAAACAAGAAAATAGAAAAAAAAAAATCAAATCCTTATGCTTATGATGAAAATTGAGAATCTCCCATTCTGCCTCTCTTCCTTCCAAGAGTCCATAGGTAAATTTTGCTAACTGTTTCTGTTTGGGTTCTTCTGGTATTTAATTCCAATCCTAAATAATATGTGCATTTCTCTCCTTGATTTACCACTTTGAGGTGACCTCTATTAACTGACCTTAGTATGAAAGATAAGACTTTGGCTCACTTACACAAAATCTCTTTCCTCCTGTGTCCCAAACATTGATAACAACACTGTTATTATAGCTCTTGAACCAGTTATCTTGGTAACTTTTCAATAGGTCCAATGTAACTACTTCATGGCTTCTCACAATAGTGTCCCTAGCATCACCGTAAAATGCAATTCTTTTCTTCCATTATATGAAGTGCTTAAAATCAAGCCATATTTTAATTAGTTTCATATATGGACTATGGCTTAAGTTATAAGCTGTTTGTTTTTTCCTGGAGTTTCTGAATGCCTTTCATTTTTCTTTAAAAAGGAGATGGGAGGATTACAAGCCTGCGTTATATCCTTACATTTATCTTGTCTTCCTTTCGATTCTATTTTGTTACATGGAGTTCAGTTTTCTGCTGGACACACCCATTCCAGAACTTTCTGCTTCCCTGCTTCAATATGGGTGAGTTTCTCCCTTAACCTGCTACAGTCTTGGGAATTCCATTATTTTTTGAGTTTTGGATCCTCTATATTCCCATTTCTTAGTTTTCCCCAGTGCTCAGATTTCTCTCTGATACTTTATCCTCTAGCCATATGGGATTTTTCTTCAGTATCTGAATATTCCCTGTCCTCTCGTCTTCAATGTTCATGACTCCACCAGAACACTCTCTCATCCACTGTAGCTAAGTCCTATTCATATTTGGAGTCTCTAAAAGAACATTTGCTCTGTGATGTTTTATAACCCTCTCTTCTCATCCCATGTCCACACCATTTAGATTCTGCCCCTATCCATGGAAACTACAAAATCCTGCATTTTCTCTGTCATGAAATTTTTCACTGTGTATTAAAATTACTCATAGGGGCGCCTGGGTGGCTCAGTCGGTTGAGCGTCCGACTTCGGCTCAGGTCACGATCTCACGCTATGTGAGTTCGAGCCCTGCCTCGGGCTCTGTGCTGACTGCTCAGAGCCTGGAGCCTGTTTCAGATTCTGTGTCTCCCTCTCTCTCTGACCCTCCCCCATTCATGCCCTGTCTCTCTCTGTCTCAAAAATAAATAAACGTTAAAAAAAATTTTTTTTTTAAATAAAATAAAATTACTCATAAACTCAAAGCAGGCAAGAAACTATGTTTACCTTCTTTACAGAGTTGCTGCCCGGCAACCATAGCACTTAATAGATAACATATTTTTAAATAAATTACTTAATAAGTAAAAGATATTCCACAACTAAAGAATAGTTAAATAACCAAGGTTAGACCAATGTAATGGACTAGTATACCCATTAATAAGGTATCTTTAAAAGGATGCATGATCAAAATATACATAATATATGTCAAAGTTGTAAAAAGAATATAATCTGAAACAATATAAAATAGTTGTCAAGTTTATGGTGTTTTCCATTTTTCTCTAAACCTTATTTTAAATTAATGCTTTGAAATGCAGTTTCAATATTTTTAATGTAGGCAAGTAATGACAAAAGAGATAATATCATACATTATGAATTCCTAGATAGTTAAAAATGTTTCTAAATATAAAAATAATAAAATTAACTAAACTAAGATTTTTCTCTCAAATCTTTATAGTTTTTGTCAGATCTCAATTATAAAAGCAGTTTTGAAGTAGCCATTATGAGAGTTCTTCTCACAATCATAGTTAGCCTTTAAAAAAATTTAATATAAACACTGTTCTAACCACTATGATATGTATGTTTCAATACTCTTCTAGTCCAAACTCTCCTGAAATTTCTAGGAAATAAGCAATAAATAAAGAATTTTAAATTCTTTAAAAATGATAATGTAAATAAGTATCATTCTATAATACTGAAATTTTTGAATACTAAGTATTATTTTAAAACACTTTCCTCTATAGTGACTTCTTTTTTTTTAATTTTTTTTTTACATTTATTTATTTTTTTGAGAGATGTAGAGAGACAGCATGGGCAGGGGAGGGGCAGAGAGAGAGGGAGACACAGAATCAGAAGCAGGCTCCAGACTCCAAGCTGTCAGCACAGAGCCCGAAGCGGGGCTCAAACCCACAACCCTTGAGATCATGACCTGAGCTGAAGTCGGACGCTTAACCGGCTAAGCCACCCAGACACCCCTCCTTTATAGTGACTTCTTAGTCATCTAGCACTTGTCTCTTTCAGACAAGCACTAAGTTTTGGATTAAGAGGAGCTCACCACAAGAGTGGGAACGCCAGGCATGTACTTGTAATGTTGTGTGCAGTAAGTCCATAAAAACAGGGTGAAAGGCAATACCCAAAATTAGAGTGATGGGCAAAGGTGAGGAGTGTAGCAAACACAGTTTAAACATAGAGCCAAGTTGGCTGAATGGTTTGGAAAAAGAGCCAAACTGGAAACCAACTCCAAAGCTGATCTCTCAAGTCAGAATGAGAACCAAGTCAGGCATGAAGAAGGTATAACTTCAAGACTTGCATACAACATGGGCAAGCCTGGTTTTCCCTCCTCCTTTTATGAGAATAAATGGTGTTTTCCCCTGTTTACAGACAAGTTCAGTTTGGGCAGTACACATGAGTTACTTATACAGTATGAGCCTACAATCTAGTTGCTGGTCCTCCTACTTCAGAAAGACAATTCAAATCTTATACACTTAATTATAATGTTATATTTATATACATCTTTATTTAAAAGAAAAGATATCAAAACTATTAAAACACTGAGTCTTTCTCTAAAATCATAATCTGAGTCAAAGTTGAATCACATTATAAGATCCATTTCCTCACTCCTAGCATCATCACATCTACCCATTATGCTATTTCCCATCAAAATGATTTAAAGATATTTTTTCCCCTAATGCTAGGTTCCAATGATGCCACATAAATCTCAAGGTAATATTAGAGCTATATTTCTTTTTACAGTGTAAAGGCAATTTCTAGTTGATAGCAGATAGAAAAATAATATTAAGTGAAGTGGGTTTTTTTTAACTTAAAGATATAAGTCCTATATATCACTCTTATATCAGAAAAATATACATATTTTTAAACTACAAGCTAAGTCTTAGCAGCAATATAGTATGGCTGCTTGTATACATGCAAACTCATATAGAGTGGTCACAGCATATGGGTTAACAATGGACATTAAAGTCAAACACACTAATGTTTTAGTCACAATTCTAACAAGCTATGTGATCTCGGGCAAATGACTTAAATTCTAAAGTCATAGCTTCTTCATCCATAAAGTGGGTATGATAACATAACTCTCTCAAGACAGTAGCTGGGAGGATTAAATTTAATTTTGTTTATGTTTATTCATTTTTGAGAGAGAGAGGGGAGAGAGAGAGAGAGAGAGAGAGAGAGAGAGCGAGCAGGGGAGGGTCAGAGAGGGAGACACAGAATCCGAAGCAGACTCCAGGAGCTGAGCTGTCAGCACAGAGCCCAATGTGGGGCTCAAATTCATGGACTGTGAGATCATGACCTGAGGTGAAGTCAGATGCCTAACCGACTGAGCTACCCAGGCACCCCTAAATTTAAAAATCACTTAAAGGCTTAGCACAATTCCTAGCACTGGAGTTAGTGCTTACTCAGTGTGTGCTAATAATAGTAGTAATACCCCCTTAGATTTATGTCAGGAAGCTCACAAGATGGAGTTAGGGTTCTCCCCTGACCTCTTTTATTATGCTGGCATCCATGACATGAAATTTATGTCATATTTGAAAGCATGTCAGGGAGGATGGCATGCCTCCCAGTGTTCTCCAGGAGCAGTGGTGTTGCACCACACACACAGATCTAAAAATCTAAGCAGATTTCAAAGTTGCTTAAATAGCTTTCTTGGCCAAGAGTCATGTAAGTCGCCAACTGGCAATGAAATGATTTTCCACTCAAACTTGGCAGCAGCAGGATTTAAACGGAAAACGGGGGGGGGGGGGGGGGGACAAAGGAAGTAATATGCTTCCTTCCTTGGGGTAGTTTTGGACTCTTTGGCAACACAGAGAAAAATTGTAAAAAATTTCATGAGTATTATAATATTTTTAATGTATCAAAAGTAAATTGAGATGCAATTAATTGCTAGCTACCATCAGAGGCTCCTTTCTACCATTTTTTCATATTCTACAAACCCTTTTTCAAAAGACAGCAGAATTTCTTCATTTGACTGCTCTCAGTCAAGTAGAATGAATCTGGATATATTGAGTCAAATAAGAGACACTTTTACTTCAGTGATCCTGCAGAAGTTATTCTCTTCTTTTAAAAGATAAAATAGAACCCAATAGGAAAATAAGTCCATTTGTATTGACATTTCCTTAAGACTAAGAGAAAGAAGATATAAGGTAAAGGCCAATGGATGTTTAAATCTTCTCTAAGCACAATTCCAGCTCAAAGTATTCTCATAGTATCCTAACCAAATTAAAAAACTTGTAAGGATAAACACTACTCCTAAGTACAAACGGAATATTTTCTTATTTATGCATACTTAAATACCAAAAAGGATTTAAGGCAAGGCATAAATAAACATATAGTACATTGAGATGGGGCAAAAAAAAAAAAAAAAAAAAAAAAAAAAACATGAATGAGGAAACCAGGAAAAAAATAAAGCAATTGCAAAAACAAATAAATAATAAAGATATGGATACTAAATGTGGGGCATAAACTTGGTCTAAGCATCCTAGTAGTCAAGTACAAAGAGGTCAGTCATATTATTGGATATCTATAAAATTAACAATAAAAACAATCATTTGCTCAAGAAAAATTACCTTTATCTAACATATTCCTCCTGCTAGAGTTCACAACAAATTTCTTATACTTGTTTGTGAAAAGGAAATTTTTTTTTATGTGGGCTCTAGAGCAGAATGTTCTTATATTTCAGAGATTTCTATTATGTTTAGGGAGAAGATGTAATGATTTCAGCAAAAATAAATAAATGTATCTACCTAAAAGAGAGAAATCACCTAGTAAACATATCCTATAATATTCCCCTGTATAATTTTTAGCAACTGATACTCCTTTATAAAAATCTGTAAGAAAGATTGCTTCATTTTCAATGATGAAATTGATTTACCATAAAATGCTTTAAATCAGAGACTAGTGGTTCTATACTTCATGGAACTATATGTCTGTGGTAGACAGAATAATGGCTCTCCAAAGATGTCTACATCCTAATCCTGGAAACCTATAAATGTTACCTTACATGCAAAAGTGACTTTGCACGTGTGATTAAGTTAAGGACCTTGAGATGGTGAAAATATTCTGGAGTATATGGATTAGCTCAATATAACCACAAGGGTCCTCATAAGAGGGAAATAGGATCAGAGTCAGAGAGAGGCAGGGTGATGACAGATGCAGAGGCTGGAGTGATGCAGAGGAAGAACCACTAGCCAAGGAATGCAGGCAACCTCTAGAAGCTGCAAAAAGCAAGAAAATTGATTCATCCACAGAATTTCAAAAGGAATGTAGCCCTGCTGATATCTTGATTTTAGACTTCTGATCTTCAGAACTATAAGATATTAATTTTATGTTGTTTTAAGCCACCAAATCTATGGCAATTTGTTAGAGCAACATTAGAAAACTAATTCAATAATTTCGAACTAACGTAGCTTTCTTGGTAAGTATATTACTTATCAATTTCATGAATTTCTATGTGTCAAAAGTAAGGAAAATGTATATAACTTTTAGAAATAATGCTCACTTGAAAATACATCTCCTATATTTTAGCTAAAAGACAAAATGAGCCACAGGTTTATTTAGATACTTTAACAATTTTTAAACAGTGCTTCACAGCACACTAGTTCTGTGGTATATTAATTTTTGTATTAAGCACAAAAAGAATTCTAAGGTCAAATAAATTGGCAAAACTGTATTATTTCATAATAGAATAAAGTAATTTTGTAAAAATTACCCCAGGAGTCTAAATTTACTGAGTAAATTTCTGGATTATTCAAAGGATCCACATAAAACCAACTCTGCTATAAAGAGTTGGTGGAAGACAAAGGCACAGTAGTATAAATATACTAATTATAAGGGGTGCCTGGGTGGTTCAGTAGGTTGAGCATCCGACTTCAGCTCAGGTCATGATCTCACAGTTCGTGGGTTTGAACCCCGCGTCGGGCTCTGTGCTGACAGCTCAGAGCCTGGAGCCTACTTCGGATTCTGTGTCTCCCACTCTCTCTGCCCCTCCCCCCGCTCATGCTCTGTCTCTCTCTGTCGAAAATAAAAAAAAAAAAAAAAAAAAAAAAATTAAAAAAAAATTTTTTTAAATATACTAATTGTAAGATGAAAGTGTCATTCCAGGCTTAAAAGTCTTGCTTATCAACCCTCATCACAATTTCACACTCCTCAGCTCATGCCCAGCAGCCCCCTCTGTCCTCCTTTCTCGGCAGGCACAAGGTCTATTCAGTAAATAGACTCTTGGATAACATGCCACTGACTTTGATCATGGGAGCAAGCTTAGACTTTTATTTCAGGAATTATATCTGTCTTTCTCTGAATGACTTATTTTGCTTAGTGTAATACCCCCCAGTTCCATCCACGTTGTTGCAAATGGCAAAATTTCATTCTTTTTTATTGCTGAGTAGTATTCTGTTGCGTGTGTGGGAATGAATGAATATATATATATATATCTCACATCTTCTTAATCCATTCATCAGTTGATAGACATGGGAGAAATGACTCCAGGACTGCCTACCAAACAAAGTGAAAAAAGTAAGTCATTTATCTCACTTATGTTAACCCACCACCTTACAACTCACTCACCCAACATACTCCAACCTCCCTCATCCAGTTCTCTCCAGCAAAAAAGGGAAAGAAATTTTTCAAGAATATTAGTGGACCACAGTGGCTCCTGGGTGGCTCAGTCAGTTGAGCCTGACTTCGGCTCAAGTCATGAACTCACGTATCGTTGAATTTGAGCCCCATGTCGGGCTCTGTGCTAACAACTCAGAGCCTGGAGCCTGCTTCAGATTCTGTGTCTCCTTCTCTCTTTTTCTCACACACTTGCTCTCTCTCTCTCTCTCTCAAAAATAAATAAAGATTAAAAAAAAGGAATATTAGTGGATCACAAACCTCAAACACAGACATTGCATAAGCTTCAGCCTACTCCTAAATAACAAGATTTCAACACACTCAAAGTTCCTCAGACACAGAAAAATAACTTCAAAGATTGTCAACAAGAGTCAAACTTGCCCTCTCACAAAAATGCTACATTAAAAATTTTAACAGGTTTCCCCACTGAAAAACTAATGACTACCATGAATCCTTAAAAGAAAAGGAAAACTATACCATGTTTTCACACATTATTTATGACCCAGGAACTTTCTTCTCTGTAGCATCTACAAAACATTTGGAAAACAACTTGCTAGTTAAATATGAAATTTCCTACACATTTGTCAACACCTTGAAGGATTATTATGGTGGGGGGGGGGGAGAAGAATCCACAAAAAAAAATTCTACATGGGCAATCTGAGATCTCATTTTGGCCAAATAACATGGTAAATTAAAGAAGCTTGTTTCTAGATAACAGGGAGGAGTTTGGGGCCTTTACTACTAAACACCTGCAGCCAGGTTAGTTGGAATTAGGATACACTAAGAATGCCCAATTGTCAGGCATGCAATTAAATCAAAAATTATGGTCATGAGGCCAAGATAGGATCAAAATCAAGGAGGTCAACATCTGGCATGAAATCAACAGAGATAATAGAAATACAGGTCACCCAAATTCACCCTAACCTGCCAACTCATACACAGCACAGAAGCTAAAATAACATGATGCAAAATTAGTACCTCAGCAACACCCCAAGTACTAAAAGTTAAACTTTAGGAGAAAATAAAAATATATCAGGCAAAATAAATGATATCTTGAGAAATAACTGTCACTATTTTTGAAAATCATAGAAAATAGCCACATATATTTGACAAACAATGATTCATCAAGCTGGGAAATCCATAGACTGTAGGCCTAAAATAATTTCCTTGTTTGTGATCCTCTTGTTTTTCCTTAAGAACCAAAAAAAGAAGAAAAAAAAGAACTTTCAAAAGAATCAACCATTAAACATCTTTCCTTAAAATGTTATCAATTAAACTTTCTTATTCCAAAATATTTTTAAAAGAATAATGACTTATCAAAATTTTATATTCCAAGAACATAATTATAAACACAGTTTGTTTGTTTTTGAACTTGGAAAGCCTGTAAACACCTACAACTACACACACCAAAATACAAAACCCAAATCAGTAGTACACAGTATAGAGTCTTTTGGAAAAAACTTCACATCAAATGGCCACCAGGTGTGACTTTATTGTCTTAGGTGAGCTTGTTTTTCTTTTGTGCATCAATGATGTGATTAATTTTGAAACCAAATGATGTATATCAAGCTTACATTACTTATATTTTCACAAAGCAAACTTTAAATATTATCACAATAATCAATCATTAAAACTCATTCAGGGGCGCCTGGGTGGCTCAGTCGGTTGAGCGTCCGACTTCAGCCCGGGTCACGATCTCGCGGTCCGTGAGTTCGAGCCCCGCGTCAGGCTCTGGGCTGATGGCTCAGAGCCTGGAGCCTGCTTCCGATTCTGTGTCTCCCTCTCTCTCTGCCCCTCCCCCATTCATGCTCTATCTCTCTCTGTCTCAAAAATAAAAAATAAAAACGTTAAAAAGAAAAAACTAATTCATTCATCCAACAGATATTTAATGCTTTCTCTAAACATTGAGCTAATAATGGTGAGTACTAATCTATGTGTCTGTCTTATAATTTCATGCATTTAATTCCTCTCCTCACAAACATAAAATTACTTGTGACCAAAAAAATAAATAAATATTTTATAGTTATGTATCCTTAGCTCTTTATGGAAATCCATATAGGGAAGATAATTCTTCTAAATATTTTAGTGGGACAATCTTTGAAACTGTGTATTCTGAGAGGTTTACTATATTTTTATACAGTTTTGGATGGCATGTTTTTTAAAATATTAAATTAATTTACCTTTTTCCTCAGGTTTATAGATAACACAGAATTTGGTCATTTATTTTGTGACTAAATAAAATAAATAATTTCAAAGAGAAAAAAACATTTTAATGCGTGCTTTCTTAGTAAGATGCTCTATTTTTAAAAGGTAGGCATTTGTTTTTTAAAAATCAAACTAAATCTGCAGAGGTTTTGTGCCTATTTTCACTTAGTGTTAAAGTCTGATAGCATTTCCACTTGATAAAGTATTTTAGCAGAAACACTTACCATAAAAGCAGCCGTGAAAACTGAAATGATATACTGCAACCTGAAATACTTTAAAAGAAAATTGCCTAAACAAAAGATTTTCCAGTAGCTAGACAAGCAGCTATATTTGTAAAAATAAAATTGTTCCCTGAAGTAATAGGAATGAGACCTAATTTATTACATTTGCAAATTACTTTTCCAAAAGTGTTGTGGCCTTGACCCTAAAATGATGGTTAGACTCAATATTTCTTTGAACATATCATAACTGTTGATTTAATAGAATCATGTTTTTTACAACCAGTTATCTCTTTAATGTAATGTCTTATATTATGTAAGTAATTTCAGGACCCAAAGAAGGAGCAATGTCATTGTTTATAAGAGCAGTTAAAAATAATATTATGTAATTTAAGCATCATTTTCAGGCAAATCTATTACCAACCAACAAGGTTATTCTTCACTATGTAACAGACATTATATTATATGTGAAAATATTATCTCTACTCCTGTGAATCCTAAATACTGAGGAGGTAAAACTAGCAAGTTTTGTCTGCAGATTTTTTAGTATGTCAGTTTGGAGGAGGTTTCATTTTTTATATTTTGCATAAGTAAAACCCTCTTACTTTTGAAATTACTCACTACAAAGAACTAGGTGTATTAATAGAAATTTCTTTAAAAATAAAATTATTTGGGGGGGGCACCTGGGTGGCGCAGCCAGTTAAACGTCCAACTTTGGCTTGCGTCATAATCTCACAGTTAATGGGTTCAAGCCCCGTGTCAGGCTCTGTGCTGACAGCTCAGAGCCTGGAGCCGGCTTCAGAACGTGTGTCTCCCTCTCTCTCTGCCCCTCCCTGCTTGCTCTCTGTTTCTCAAAAATAAATAAAAATATTAAAAAAATTAAAACTTAAAAATAAAGTTATTTGCGCATGGAAGTGTCTGGAGAAAGGGGATCAGACATGCAGTTCATTCAGTTTAATAATCTGCAAACAATATAACATACTATGGGGAAAGGACATATTTTTCTCAACATTATTATTCACATCATACATCATACACATGATGAAATTGCGACTGAGAGATGTTAAGTAGCCCAAAATCATGAAGCTTATGAATGGCAGCACTGGGCTTCAACCACCATAGATAGCTAAGATCACCACTTAGCCTTTTCCAACAGATTGGGACCACCTAAATTTCCTGTTCACCCCACAGTGAAACTTCACTTTCAATGGTATTCTGAAAATAAATAAAAACACAGAATGCATTCTATAAACCAGCTAAGCTCAGCCTTGCAAAATCACTACAGGAAATATTTATGTATTCTCAGGCTAGAAAAACATTCTATAAGTCATTTAATTTTGATTTTAATAAACTATTTTATGCCTAAGTTTTCTTTCAGGAAAACATCCTAATTCAGGTGCATAGCAAAGGCAAGTTAGAAGAACTAATCATGTATCCTCCAAAAATCTTCTAGGGATAGAATCTCTAGTTCCATTTTTAGGTCTCCCCTCAAACACATAAACCTCTCATATCTAACCTTGATTTTCATACCTAGCCATGATTCTCATACCTACTGAATGATGCCCTTCTCAAGTCAAACCTCTTGGCCATATAGGATGGTCATAGAGGCAAGCCAAAGGACACCACAGTAACTAACCCCCTTTAGTAATATTCTTCACTGATTTTTTTTAATTAGAAAGAAAAAGAAAGGCATTGTATACACAAAAAATAATTTTCTTTTCCTTTTTATTCAATTTGTTATGCTTACTCCAAGCATAAATTAAGCATTCCCATTATAAAATATTCAGGGCTTCATTTAAAATTCTTTTTTGTGATTCTAGTAATTCATATTCAGGCAGTTTCAAGTCCCTAAAAGCAGCATAAACTCATTTTGAAACCAATTTTCTTATTTTGCAAAAAATCAGAGAAGGTTCAAACTGCTCATGTAATGAGATTTTTATAATTAATAAAGGCTTTTTGAATCAATAAAATCTACTTGTGTTTTCCTAGTAATCTTAAGTCTTTTAATACAATACTTAGTTAAATTTCTAAAGAATTTGATGTAAATGTTAGTGTTAATCAACCTACTCTGGCCTCCTTTTTACCGGTTTAGATTCTCCTATTTCTTCAAAACCAAGCCCTTTCATCAAAACTTCCCAAAGGCCTCTGCTAGATGGGATAGGTGTACTTCCAACCTGCCACCACAACGTCCTAGGAAAAGCTCTGTGTTATCATACTATACTGTACTAATACCTTTACATGTTTATCCCCACTTCCAGAATGTAAACCTCTGAAAGGAAGGAACTTTATCTTATTTGTCTTTTAACTGCATTTAATAAATGTATTTGGAAGAAAAGAAGTTATTAAAATCAAATATAGCTCTTTCCTTTTTTCCTTTCATCTTCTTTCTTTTCTGAACATTTCAGACAATTATTATATGGGGCAAAACAAGACAGGCATCTAGGTACAAAATCAAGTGGGGTGAGGAAAGTGTCCAGGTAGAAGGGCTGCTCAGAAGGTTCCTGAGGACTACTCATTACCTGAGTGGGGTAAGTGGGTAACCAGGGACAGGAGGTCAGAAGCCAACTGTGGTGACACAGGAGTCCCTGCAGAAGGTTCAATTCAAGGTAGGATATCAGAGTCAAAGCAGGGTTAGGAAGGAGTCCATGGGTTGTGGAAGCCCAGTATGAAAAGTCAGAACCCAAAGAGAATAAAGGAAGCATCCACCAAACTCAGATTATCAGAGCCCTGGTAGGGTAAGGAGGGTGTCCTGGCATGGAGTATCAGAGCTCTGGCAAAGTGAGGAGGGCATTCCTGTAGAGAGGCTGAGCCCAAGTCCTATGATGAGGGAATCTCTGCAGCACAATGTGTAGCACAATGCAGAGATCAGAGATCAAAGCAGCTAAGCCAGTGAGCAGGGCAAGAGGGGTGGTAATAAGGCACGGGAGTTCTGAGCCTGAGCAGGGAGAGGTGAGGCTACCAAGTAAGGAGCTGGATGTGAGGTGCTGCTTAAGCATGGAGGTTGAGAGGTGCTGGCCAGGTCCCTTGAGTACTGGATGCTAAGACCTGGCCTGCAGTGTTGGAACATGGATGTGGTGAGCAAGGCATCCACATAGGAAGCAGTGATGTTGGTTATGTCCAGAAGAATTGAACAAACAAATAAAGTGAACAAAGTTGTAATAATTATAATGGGAGCCAAGTTTCTCATTGTTGATGAAAAGTAACAAATACAGAAGATGCCAAAACTTAAATGAAACCTGAGGAATTTTGTTTTGGAATCTAAATTTATCTGGGAGACTAAATGGGCAAGTATAGCTTAAAATTGTTCTAAATTTTAAAATAATCCGAGGAACTGATTATTAGCATACTTTAAATATTAATTATAGTATATTTTAAATAATATAAAATTTAAATATTACATGGCATATTAATCTTAGTATATTTATTTACTTTTATTTTTTTATATTTATTTATTTTTGAAAGAGAGACAAAGCACAAGTGGGGAAGGGGCAGAGAGAGAGGGAGACAGAATTGAAACAGGTTCCAGGCTCCAACTGTCAGCACAGACCCCTACATGGAGTCCGAACCCATGAACCATAAGATCATGACCTGAGCCTAAGTTGGAAGCTTAGCCAACTGGAACCACCCAGATGCCCCAGTTTTCGTATATTTAAAGCTTTGATATAAAGATTCAAAAATAGTGGGGAGGGATGATAATTCACTAAAGGTGGTAGGTCCTGACCTGAGGAGATCTAGGGTGGCTTTACCTTCTTCCACCTCCCCCTCCTCTCTGGCCCCACACCCTGTAGTACTGGGCACGTATATCAAGCCGTATATCAAGCCTTTGCCTGAGTGCTAAGTGTTACAGCACTCTCCTCAATGAGCAGACCATCATCTGAGGAGGTAATGGCAGGATGGCTTAAGCCCATCCATCCACTATGGTGTCCAGGTCCCCCACAGAATGCACACATACCCCTGCCACACCAAACCACAGGAATACAGGCTGACTCCTACAGCCTCTTGTCTGTGTTCATTGTCTCTCCCTAGTTCTCTTGCTCAAATAGACATAGTAAATCAGCCTCAGCTGCAAATCAATTGTTCTTGCAGTAATTCCCATGCTCTATAAGCAATTCACTTGGAAGCCAAATATCTCATTCCCTCTCTCTCTCTCTCTCTCCCCGCCCCCAGATATATGTATATATATGTACTCCCTCCCTAGAGTTCTTTTACAAACCCTGGAGGGAGGGGTGGCATAGAGTCAAAAGGAGGGTGTTTTATATGGTTGCAAATTGCAGGTCTGGTTTGAGCCCTGGAGGGACTGTCACACTTCTGCTCCCTTTAGAATATGAGATACTGAATGTCAGGTATGTTGTTGGTTTTGCACCCTAGTCCAGAGCAACAGGAAAAGTCCCACATTCAAGAACCTAACACATACGTTAATGTAAAGAAAAGTGTCAGGAAATATACACGCAAATCTGGTGACCATGGTTAAAATTCAGTAGGGGACTGGCATGAAAAAATAGAAAAAAGAGAACGTACATAGGTACTATCTAAATCTTTTCCAAGACTATATTCATGTATCACTAGTGTAATTTGAAATAAATCAAAAGCGATGAAAAGTTTAAAAAGTAATCATTGTCAAAAAGAACATAATAGTGAATATAAATCATAGAATAGGCTTTGTCACCATAAAAATCAATAAAGAAAATTAAAATATGAACAGACCTGCCCATATAAGTAAATTACACACACACACACGCACACACACACACACACACACACACACACATATATCATATAAATACATTTTTTAAACATTAAAACCCTAATGGGAAAATGAGTTAGAAACATGATTCAACTATTCATAAAAGATGAAAGACATGTCTAACTAAATTTGAGAATTAATCAGTATCTACTGGTTGTCTTAGGATATTGGATTATTGGTGAGATTTCTCCCCTCCTTTTTTTTTTTTTTATAAAGCTTCTACAATGAACATCTATCTTTTATTTAATTTTAATGTTTATTTATTTTTGACAGAGAGAGAGAGACAGAGCCTGAGCAGGGGAGGGGCAGAGAGAGAGACACAGAATCTGAAGCAGGCTCCAGGCTCTGAGCTGTCAGCACAGAGCCCAACGCGGGGCTTGAACCCACAGACCTCGAGATCATGACCTGAGCCAAAGTCGGACGCTCAACAGACTGAGCCACCCAGGCGCCCCAAACACCTATCTTTTAAAAATCAGGAGGAAAACAACTGCCGAGCCCTACCTTCCCATCCCCCCCAAAATTAGCATACTAAAACTCCATTTTGGTGAGAAGGAAAATTTCTCTCCTTCAATAATTGTGACATTTGATATAACTGTTTCTTTTTTTTTTTTTTATTTAAAAACTATATCTGCTTTTTCTGCCTTCACTTAATTTTTATATGAGGGAATGGACTACTAAAACCAAAGATATCATATATTACAAAATTAAAATGTCAATCTATTTATAGAATAAGTATAATGAAATCTCAATACATTCATTGCAGTCATGAAACATGAATAACCTTACATAGTATATTTCCCTAAGAATAAGTGAACTATAATTTTTTAAGAACTTTTATAATGCATTTTATTTCAGAAAGAAAAATGCACTAAGCTTGTAGAGCTAATCTTGTGTGTAAAATTAACCTGAGACTCAATTAACAAAATGAGTATGGTCTATATCCATGTTTCCATGGTAAAGAATTTTCTTCAAGAAGCTAACCCATAACAAAATCAAACACCAAGACACTTGTATCATTCAGACTAGCTCCCTGCTCTGAACAAGGAAAGCTGGAAATGGAAGAAAGAAGCAATGATCAAACAGAAGACACAGAAGCACTCCTATGAATACAAATGGAGAAGCCTGACTTACACCAAAAAGCATTCTCTGACAATTCAAAGACATGAGATCTGCCAGTGGATTCCGTCTTTCTATCCATGCAGCTGATAAAACCCTATCAACTGAAAAAGAAACCATAAATTATATATTACCTGAAGCAAAGATAAAATCAAGGAAGTAATATAGTTTTATGAGATCATTTTAATAGTTTAAATGAATCTTGGGTTATTCCTACTAATTAAATCAAAAAGAGCCAAAGGTTTGTTTTGGGGGTAGGGCATTAACCTAACATGATATTTTGACATATTCCTTTTTAAAAGAGTGGGAAATGTTACCATTTTTTTTCCACATTTAAAAGTATTTCTTTCATTGTTCTAGTGTGGACTCAACTTTACTAAAACTGAAGAAGATAAACAGGACAGTATTAAGCAAAATCCTCTTGGCAAACTAGTAAATATCTCATCCAATTCTATTTAGAGCTTGTTAAAGAGAAGTTAGAATTTTAGCAAGTTGAAAATTTGTCACATAAAAAAAAAAATAGCAGGCAGTCCTTCCCAGTGCTGGACACTTAGTGAACAAGCAAAGTGCCCCTGATCACAGTGGGAAGGCTCACAGACATGACACATTCAGTGCCAAAGCAAGGGCTCTAATTAGTGAAGGGTTCCGGTCTGACAGTAAAGGGCTTAACCTTCCTCAGGAAATAATGAGCCGGACAATGTTTGAAGCCTCCATGCAAGTTTTAGAGAAAAATGGGGGTTGCTGAGAACTGCCTTAAATGCCCTAAATGGACAGACACAGATGACCGAACAATGAACTGTACACTTGGCAAAAAAGGAGAAAATACTTGATATATGCTAGCGTCCTCCAGAGCAGCATTTCTCTTTTGTCCCTGAATTAAGAGAAAAAACAATTTGATAGGGCATATTATTTGGTTGAATTACTTTAAAGAAAATAGAAGACTTGGTGGAGAAGATAAATTCTCTGAAAACTATTCCTAGATACCAACTTTTATGATAAGGCAACATCTGGAAACTTCTCTGAAGATCAGAGACTAGTCTCATTTTAAAGGCTAAAAGTTCATTAGCAAACATAAACATTCAGTGGTTAGAATTACCAAGTATGATGTCCAAGCCAAGGATCCAAACCCTAAGTAAATGAGAACATATTCCTCTTCTCTTCTAATCTAAAAAATTACTACTGTTCTCAAAAGTTGCTTGAATACATGACTTTTTACTCTTAACTGCACAAACTCTAAGGAGTAAAAGAATAAATGTACCCTGACTTTTATTTAATAAAATTGAATCTGGGGAAAAAAATACTCATTTTTGATTGTTCATCAAAACAACATGCATTCTTTAATAAACTTAATCATTGGTTTCCCCTACTTTACCTACTGAACTTGTTAAACCTAAAATACCCAAGCCTTCCAGGATATTTACAAACTGAGATATATACATACATATATACATTATATATACATATTCTATATATAAAAATAGGAATGTTTTACACATTCTAGTAATGCAGAGTTGTGTTCCACTATTTGTTTAGAAGGTATAAAAACTCTTGACTGAGTAATAAAATATTAATTGCATTTGCTAAAAGATGCATTTAAAGAATTACAAATCCTAAGTAAATAAAATACATAAACCACCCAAAATAGTATTAAAATCAAGAAATGGAGTTAGAAATTTTAAATAAAGAGCACTGAAAAAAATAAGTATCTAGTATAGGCATTGTATTAGTTTCTAAATGATGAAAAATTCTGTATTCTAAAATACATCTGAACCCAATGATTTCAGCTTTATCGAATTGAGGCATTGAGAATTATACATTCATTTTCCCAATTAGGAAATTAGGACACTATGAAGTGGGGTTTTTGTTGTTTTTAGTAGAAATATTTCATTTTTTTTTCAACGTTTTTTATTTATTTTTTGGGACAGAGAGAGACAGAGCATGAACGGGGGAGGGGCAGACAGAGAGGGAGACACAGAATCGGAAACAGGCTCCAGGCTCCGAGCCATCAGCCCAGAGCCTGATGCGGGGCTCGAACTCACGGACCGTGAGACTGTGACCTGGCTGAAGTCAGAGGCTTAACCGACTGCGCCACCCAGGCGCCCCAGTAGAAATATTTCAAATAGCATACATACATAGACTCCAGAGAGAGAAGGAGAAAAATTTAAGACTTGCATAGAGTTATCTATGTTTGTTTCTTTTCCCTTCTCTTTTTTGCACAAGCAACAATTTTCTCTTAGGGCAGAATAGTAAAGTCTCTGCTGTACCATGACTCCGGCGGGGGGGGGGGGAGAAGGCACTTTATCTGCCTCATCTCTTATCAGGTGAAGGGAGAATTATATCCTGGTGAATATTTAAAAAGCACCTTTCCAGCAGGCCTCAGTGTTCAAAGATCTCATGAAACAGAGGTTCAGGTTAACTAGAATGCTGGGCAAATGACTTGGTATTTTAAAAGACAAACTAATAGATGCAAGCTACATTATTTGGAAGAAGGCTATTGAATTTGAAAACCAATTGCATATAGGGACTAAATATAAACACTGAAGAGAATCACAGGTTTCAATTGCTCAGGCTTATAAATTTGGCTGTTTTAAGTTTATACCTGATTTTTTATTTGCCAACATAGTGTTCAAAATCAAAGCTTATATCTAGAAAAATAAAATGCACCTTTTTGTGACCAAAGAAGGTAAGAGCACTTATCACCTTCCAGTAGACTATACTATTTACTTACTAACTCTCTCTAGAAAAATTTAAATAATTAAATTAATATCATTATATTATTATCATTCTTCTCTCCTGCTGAAATGTAGGCTCTAGTATGGCAGAGATTTTCATAGTTGTTCACAAACATGTAGAACAGTGCCTGGCACATTCCACAAAAATTGTGAAATGTATAACTAAAATATAAAAGTAAAAATTAAAAGGAAAATAATTCCACTGAAAACACTTTACAGTACAACAGAATTAGATATTACTTTTTAAAATAATCTCCAAGAGTTATTTTGTTCTCTTTAAAGAAAGGGTGTCATACAACCAGACCCTCTGGCATCACCCTCAGCTGGAGAAAGCCCTTTCCGTGGTGACCAAGTCTTACTGCCTGGGTCTCACCACCCTATAGACCTTGGCCCTAGTTCACCACTCTTGAGGTAGTAAATCCCATACAGGGCTCTGGTACTTTGCATCTGAACTGCTTCTACTATAAAATGTATACTGCTACTTATTTAAGGAAATATACATGGATTAAATGTTTAGCTCCTTAAAGTCCTGGAAACAGATTTGAATAAGGCTTAGAGCCAAAAAATTAGACATGGTTTGAGACTGTAAGAATTTCTATCTTCTTGGGGCACCTGGGTGGCTCAGTCAGTTAAGTGCCAACTTCAGCTCAGGTCATGATCTTGCAGTTTGTGGATTTGAGCCCCACATTGGGCTGTGTGCTGACAGCTCAGAGCCTGGAGCCTGCTTTGGATGCTGTGTCTCCCTCTCTCTCTCTGCCCATCCCCCACTCATGCTCTGTCTCTCTCTGAATAAACGTTAAAAGAATTTTTTTTTAATAAAACAGAATTTTTAAAGAAGAATTCCTATATTCTCTCTGCTTACCCAAGCATTGGATTTTGAAGTAACCAATGTAAAGCACAACTGCAATTTTTGGTTTAATCATAATTTGGTCATTAAATATCATTTGAAATATGATCTATAGCCTATTGAAATATAAGGATAATTCAAAATGTTTGGTAAGCTATAAATAAAAAATGAGGACATTAAACATCTTATAAAAGATTATGATAAATTTTGTGAGGGGTAAAATTGAACCTCTTCTCACTAATTACAATACCTCTCCATCTCAACATATACTGACTTCAATCCTCTCCATCACCCCCATTTTCACCACACAAGAAAGTATTGTCTTAAAGACATCAATGACATCCTTCTTGACAGATCCTCTTTGTAATTATTCTTCGGCCAGCATTTCATGATTTTTACTCTCTAAGTTTAGGTGGCACTCCACAACCCCAGATATTTCCCTGCTGTTATAAACAGATCTTCTGAGATATTTCACACCCCTTCTCAGTGAAGTCATCCCATGAAGCCAAATTTTCTTTTTTCTTTTTTTTCTTTTATTTCCATTGACAGCTCACACATTCTTGCACTATTACCTACTAGAGAGTATTCTTGGAACAGGTACCATATGACACTGGGTGACTGTTTGCTAGAATGAATGATTCCTATTCTGGCCTGTCATCAAGCCTATTGTATTTATCACATGAGATTATGAGATATTGATTAAAAATATGCCAATAGAAAAAGATAAGAAATATAAAATGCAAACCACCAAAGAATATGGAAACTTACAGAAAGAGTAACACAAAGCAAGAAATAACACAGCATAACCCCAGATAAAGAAATAGGCTTCCCACACCCTCAAGTCCCCCTAAAAACAAATAGTGCAAGTAGGGGTTCCACAGAGGGTGAGTAGTTCAGTCTTGCCATCCTCATTACTACCTCACATGAGTCTTCACTGTGCTTATTTGCTATATAAGCTAGTGACTGATGTTAAAAGCTCTAGCCCATTCCTGACTGTTCACTGTGAAACTAGAAGAAATGAAGATATAACATTCCACAGGAGGCCCTCGGTTTAAATCTGTCCTAGATCCATTTCTGCAGGCCTCCAATACCATTTACCTATGGAACAACTTGAACTCTTTCATTGTTTCAAAAGTAACAGGTTCAAATATACCCTCCTGTTCAGAACAAAGTTTTTTTCCCTTTTTAAAAGTTTTAAAAAGATGTTATCCTGCAATATAAATAACTCATCTTAATGATTCTTATTTTTATTGGCTAATCTGTCCCCTTCTATCCCTACAGCCACCGTATGAGGCTAAGTTCATAGACAACTTGAAGTAAACATGTCTGTTATGGGCTGAACTGTATTTCCTCCCACTTACAAAGTTGAAATCAAGGTGTTGCCTGGGCTTCATTCTCATATGAGCTCAGGTCTACTTCCAGAATTGAGCCCGACACAGGGCTCAAACTCACCAACCATGAGATCTTGACCTGAGCCGAAATCAAGAGTCAGACGCTTAACCGACTGAGCCACTTAGGTGTCCCAATTTGTTAGTTTTCTACCGCTGTAAAACAAATAAACTGAAACTTAGAGGCTTTAAACAACTTTCATTTATTATCCTACACCTCTGTCGGTCAGAAGTCTGTGCACAGCTTGACTGGGCCTCTATTCAGGATCTTACAAAGTTAAAATCAAGGTGTTGCCTGGGCTTCATTCTCAACTGAGCTCAGATCTACTTTCAGAATTCAGTTTCTTGTGGTTGTAGGACTGAAGTCCTGGTTTTCTTGCTGACTACAACTGGAGATCAGTCTCAGTAACTAGAGGCCAGTCTCAGGTCCTTGCACCACAGCCCTTTCCTTCTCAAAATCACCAATGGAGAACCTCTCTCACATTGAATCCCTCAGACATTTCAAATCTGTCTCACTTGTCTCTGATCTCTAAACACATGTTTAAAGGACTTGTGTGATTAGATCTCACTCACCCAGACAATTTCCCTATTTTAAGACGTATTAACTACTTGGCATCTTAATTACATCTGCAGAATGCCTTCATAGCAGTGTTTGAACAATTGGGTGGAGGTATGTATGTACACCAGGGGCCAGAAATCTTAGGGACCATCTTAGAGTTCTGCCTACCACACTAATATATTTGGTTTTGCTTTTAAAGGAGATGGGATAAAAGTAGGCTGTAGGTGGGGTGTCTGGGTGGCTCAGTTAAGTGTCTGACTCTTGATTTTGGCTCAGGTCATTATCTTGCAATTCATGGAATAGAGCCCCATGCAGGGATCTGCACTGACAGTGCACAGCCTGCTTGAGATTCTCTCTCTCTCTCTCCCTCTCTCTCTCCCTCCCTCTCCCTCTCCCTCCCCCTCTCCCTCTCCCTCTCCCTCTCCCTCTCCCTCTCAAAAATATTATTTAATGTTCAAATTATCATTAGGAAAAAAGGCTGTACTGAATGGAGATGGCTTTTGCTTTCTTAATAAAGTCATTTGTTTTGTGGAAATACCACAAAAAAGGAAACCTATTGCAAAAGAGAAATAGTCTAAAACGTAAAGTAGCATGAAAAACACAAATAGAAAAGTAGAACAAAGAAGAAAGGTCTTTTGGTCTTTGGGTTGTTTTGGTTCTTATTTTGGGTTTTTGTTTTTGTTTTATTCTGGTTTTTAGCAAGTCAAGTGGCCAATCTGGAAGCCTTAATCGAAATGTTTTTTAAGAGGGAAAGAAAGTTTATCTTTCAGAAAAAGAGAACTCAATTATAACTAAATTTAGAGCATAGGTCAAGTTCTCTCTATGTTTTCTTAGAAAATAAAGAAGGAAAGCCAAAGAAATCTTCCCTAAAATTCCAAATTAAATATTAGTTTATGGAAGTTCTAATTATTTTGGATATTTTCTGGTTAAAAACATATCTTGTTAAATCTCTCAGCTATACAATATATTTTTAAAGAGAGAGAATGAGCAGAATAAACCATCTCCAGTCTCTTAAGAAAGAAAGCTATTCTTAAATTTCTGCCTAGATTAGTAATATAAAAGTGAAGCATTGCCCTCTAGAGGAACAAGAGCTTTCTAGAGCAGGCAACTATTTCATGATAATGTAACGTTACTATAGACATACTGCCAAGCTAATTTCAGGTTTATGTTCTTAAGAACATAGAAAAGAAACAGAAAATAGCTTTGGCATAAGATGCACCAAATTTTTTTTCACAAATTTATGATTTCTTAAGAATTTGGTAAACTCTTTCATTTCTGGTACATTAATTTATAAACCTTCAACTAATGTATTTGTACTCCAATTATGCAATAAAGGTTTGTCTTAGAAAATAAAAAGGTTTTGGTTTTTCTAAAATTTGTCAATTTAAATCCACCAACTTTTCCCTCACTTACTACAGCAAGAGAATATACAATACATATGATCTTAAATTAAATTACAAAGAAAAGTGGGTAGAGGCACCAGGGTGGTTCAGTCTGTTGAGCGTCCGACTTTGGCTCAGGTCATGATCTCCCCAACTGTGAGTTCAAGCCCTGCGTCAGGCTCTGTGATGACAGCTCAGAGCCTGGAGCCTGCTTTGGATTCTGTGTCTCCCTCTCTCTCCACCCCTCCCCCGCTCATGCTCTCTCTCTCTCTCTCTCTCTCTCTCTCTCTCTGTCAAAAGTGAATATTTTTTAAAAATTAAAAAAAAAATAAAAGTGGGTAACAAAACTGACTCATATAATTTTGCTACCATTTTCAAATATAATATTTAGATAGTTCAAAAGCAAGTGAGAAATAGAAGAAAATTTAAAACTTCAAAGGCTAGATTTGGCAATCCATGTCAAGAACTTCCCCATTATCAAAAGAGTTTTAAGCACACTCACATTATCCTAGGGGTGAAAATCAGAAACAGAAGCAAGTTGTTTAAACATCTAGATCTCATTCTTAAATATAATTAATCAAATTATTTGTTTTCAAATTATTTTCCCCAGAATCACAACTAGGAAGAAGATAAAGCACTGCCTCATTCACGCTTCCACCAAAGCAGCATTTCTCATTTTCCTGTTAGGGTTCCATATAAACCTAAGTGGAAGGAAGGAAGGAAGGAAGGAAGGAAGGAAGGAGGGAAGGATTGGAAGGGAAGGAAGAAAGGAAGGAAGGAAAGGAAGGGAAGGGAAGGGAAGGAAGAAAGGAAAAGAAGGAAAGGAAGGAAGGAAAGGAAGGGAAGGAAGGAAGGAAGGAAGGAAGGAAGGAAGGAAGGGAGGGAGGAATTAAAATAGCTTGAAATCTGCTGTATTGTTAAATTCCCTTTTTAAATTGTATAACTCTATTTCCTTTGTTTTTCCTCTCTCCAAGAGTGGCAGCAGCAAGGGTCTGGTTGCTTAAGGCTAGTTCCTAAAATGAGAGATCATAAGGAATGCAAACTCAAACCTGAAGCAAAGGGATGAAAACAGAATAGGATATTATACGTTCTTAGCATAGATTCTACACTTTAGAAGACTCCTGCAAAACATACATACTAGTAGAGCATTTTGCAATGGGGGTCTAAACATACTATGACACAGAAAATTTCTTTGCATGATGTAGCATTTTTCATCATCAGCACATACCTGACAGCCATCTCACACTGACTGTCATAACTAGAGATATAACTCTTGCTTCCTATTTTACTCCAAATCACCATAGTATATATAAATGTTTCACAAAATAGAAAAATGAGAGGTTTTAATGAACTATTAAGGAAAATTGCCAATAGAAGTTTCTAGTTGGCCTCTTGTTTTTCCACAAGCAGAGGATTAAACTATTCTTTAGGATAGGATCTGGAAACTACAATCTTCTTTGCATCTTGAGATTCAACCATATTATAAAATTCTCAGTCACTTGTTTTGAATGCAAAGATTCTTTGACCTGTGCATGAGAAACTTTATGACACAAACTACCTGTGTTCATTTAGTCATAGAATCCAAATTGACCAGGTTTACCACACAATCCTGGCTCGTTTTCATCCCCTTTTCAAAAGGCAGTTACCACATGTGGTGGCACCACCACAGAAGAAATGAAATTCTTCTTGAATAAGTCTCAGAACAGCTATTCCACTTTCTTTGGACACTCACCAAGGTTGCTTACTACCCTGAACTTGAAATCAGCAAGCACTTCAGAAGCACTTACCCATCCACTTGAGCCAAATTCCATCATTGCTCTACGTCCAAACTCATCTATCCTCTCCTCCAAACCTACCTGGTAGACTCTAAATACTTTCTTCCCCTCAACTCAGTCACTTCATCTTTGCCTACTGCCAAACAACATGTAATCATATAATAGGGTTTAAAAACAACTTTCTCACTTAAAATGTCTGATATAACTAAGCAGAAATACATTTAGAAGAGATACAGAATTATACAACAATAAGATGCTACACAGAAATTTCTATAAAAAACATTTCAGAGTAGAAATTGTTTAAAATTAGTCAATAATTAGTGCTCACAATCAAGTTCACAATCCAAATCCTATCCATGATTTTCTTTCACACAAACTTGGAAGACTTAATACTGCCATAAGGTTAACTACCTTCAATAAATCATTTTCATGAGGAAATCATACTTTTAAAGGTCCCCATAAATATGATCAAATCCTCTTATGTCTGTCTGACTGCAGACAGGTGAAATGATGTTCCAAAAATACCTGAAGCTTCCTGGAGAGAAACAAGACCTGCTACATCCCCTGTTGAGAAACAAAGGTCCCCAAATTATCTATTATTCTTCTACCATTATAGTAATAACACATCTACTGTGTATTTACTATATGTCACATTCTGTAAAAGCACTTTTTAATGTATTCGCCAATCTTAAGTGTATGATTATTATTGGCATTTTACAGACAAAAAAGAGAAGCACAGACAGGTTAATGATCTGCCTAAATTCACCAGCTAATGAGAGACAAAGCCAGGATTTAAATCCCAGCAATCTGGCTGCAGGCCCCAGCTACACTGAAATGCCTCCAAAAAGTCTAGGGAGGAAAAGTGGTATCTCTGCAGGACACTGCAGAGATTTCCCCCTCATAGCAAGCTGTCCTAAGATTTTACAGTGCCATGCTAGTGTTCTTTAGAATGGCAATAAATACTTTGTTTAAAGAAATGAGAAGAGGGGCGCCTGGGTGGTGCAGTCAGTTAAGCACCCGACTCTTGGTTTTGGCTCAGGTCATGATCTCAAGGTTCTTGAGTTTGAGCCCTGAGTTGAGACTGAGATGGCTTGGGATTCTCTCTCCCTCTTCCTCTCTCTCTCAACATAAATAAATAAGCTTTAAGAAAAGAAAGCCAGGGTGCCTGGGTGGCTCAGTTGGTTGAGCGTCCAACTTCCTCTCAGGTCATGATCTCGCAGTCCATGAGTTCGAGCCCCACGTCAGGCTCTGTGCTGACAGCTCAGAGCCTGGAGCTTGCTTCAGATTGTGTGCTCCCTCTCTCTCTGCCCCTCCCCCACTCGTGCTCGCTCTCTCTCTCTCTCTCTCTCTCAAAAGTAAATCAATAAACATTAAAGAAAATAATATAAAAAAAAAAAAGAAAAGAAAGCAAAAACAAGTCAGACATGTTAAAAAGCTGAAAAATAGGGGCACCTGGGTGGGTCTGCCAGTTAAGTGCTCAACTCTTGATTTCGGCTCAGGTCATAACCTCACAGTCATTAGATAGAGGTCCCATGTGGGGCTTCGTGTGGGGCTTCATGCTGGGTTTGGAGCCTGCTTGAGATTCCTGAGATTCTCTCTCTCTCCCTCTCAGAAAAGAAAAAAAAAAAAAAAAAAAAAGCCGAAAGGTAGAACAAAGACTTCACAAATATCAAGATAATAATTTTATTATCTAACAATTGCTGTAATACATTTTCTTCTTACATTTTTGGCTGCATACTCTCTGACCACTTCTTAAAATATTAATTATTTGAAATATCATTTTCTATTGACAAAAGGCTAATTTCGTCTTTTTTCCAACACGTCAGCCTTAATGTAAGCCCTTAATGTGAGGCCCTAAAGTTTAAGTTTCATTATTTTACCTGTAAATACACCTCTTTTTGACATACATTTGTACATAGAAACTATGTACGTAACTGCACATAGCTTCTTGCCATGATTTTGATCTGATATTCCCCTCAACTCTTTTTCAAATTTTTTTTTGCCTTAAGAACTCAACTCCAAATTTAACTTTTCCATACTAAATAATTTCCATTTCCATTCTATGGGAAAATTTTAAAGCATAATAATATTCTGATCATTGATTTCATATCAGGCCAAATTTTCTAATTCTCCTCTTGAAAGGAAAAGCAAAGATGATGTTTTTTACTTCACCCTTCAGTAAAAGTATTATAGACATTTGAAACAAAAAGGACTACTGAACTATAGCTCTTCATAATTACTGCAGAAAAGAAAGGTACATATCATGTACTGTGCTATATTCCAATAATGGCTACCAGTGAAAATATATAAGGAAATGTGTCTAATTTTAACATTTTCTCTAAGCATCGAGATCCTGATAAGTCTTTC
Organism: Panthera uncia; assembly: GCF_023721935.1. Lineage (NCBI taxonomy): Eukaryota > Metazoa > Chordata > Mammalia > Carnivora > Felidae > Panthera > Panthera uncia. Next base: position 73,982,828 of record NW_026057577.1, on the reverse strand, counting down.
CATTACAAGATGGGCCTAAAGAAAAGTTTATCATCTGTGGTTACTACACAGATATAAAGTATTATATGCATGCTTATTTAGAGTTCTTTAGTATGTTATCAATTTAATTTTAGATGTATGTCATTTATTTAATTTTATATCATCTATTTTATTTGCATTCAGTAACTATAGCTATCAATCTTCCCTCCAAATAACTCACCTCCCATTTTGAATTTTTTTTTATTTTAGCCTTTAAAATCTGTGTAATGGTATCTTGTGATTTTAAAATGCATTTCTCTAGTAGACATGAAGTCAATGTTGATCATCTTATGTGCTTATTTGATATTTGTAAGTCTTTTCTAGTAAGATGTCTCTATATGTTATGCCCATGTTCTAATTGGATTTTTTCTTTTTCTGTTTTTTTAAATGTTCATTTATTTATTTTGAGAGAGAAGAGAGAGCGCATGAGCGCATGAGTGGGGGAGGGCAGGGAGAGAGGGAGAGAGAGAATCCCAAGCAGGCCCCACACTCAGCACGGAGCCTGATGCAGGTCTTGATCCCATGACCATAAGATCAAAATCAAGACTGGGACACTTAACTGACTGAGCCACCCAGGTTCCCCTAATTAGATTTTTTCTAATGTGAGTTTTGAGAGCTATTTGTTTAAATAGAAGTCATTTGTTAAATTTGCAATTTGTAATATTTTCTCCCAGTTTGTAATTTGTAATTTAATCCTTTTAACGGGGTCTTTCACAGGGTAGAAGTTTTAAATTTTGGTGGGGTCCAATATATCAAAGTTTCCATTTTGTGCTTTTGGTGTCATCCACACATTTTCAATTGTATGTGAAAAATATACATAAATGTATTTAAGGTAGTAAATATGAAATTTAATTATCATTGAAAATGTCATTTGAAATCCTAATTTTTAAGTTTTAATGAAAGGCTAAAAGAACCTATCTATGCCCAGATGTCTATCAAAGACACACTTCTCATTCTTTTTGATATATACCCACCAACAAGGTATAAAAAACATTGAAAAGTGAGAAAACAACAGTGAAATAAATGCCACTTGATTAAAGCTCAGGTAATACATTATTTTTATGTAACAGTTAAAACTGTGATTTAGTCTATTTACTGTCAAATTTGTAATAATATCTACAATAGTTTTATGTCAGAAGGAAAATGATCTGAAGTCACTGACAGAGAATTACAGCTTCTCTCAATATTATTTTAAAAATATCCTTATCAACAAAGGTGATTAAAGTACAAGTTTTGACTTAGAAACTAAAGGAATACATGAATACTTTAAGGAAATGAAACCATGAGCAAAAATTATATTTAAAACATTACATTTTATATAATTAGACAAGAAATAAAATTCAGATAATGTAATTAAATTTCAGAAAAATGTGAAGGTCAGACACAAGAATGTTGTGTTTTGTGCATAGGATTCCTCATTACCTTTCCATTTCTACAAATGTATTTCACTTTATACTTAATTTTTTAGTTATACTAAACAAAGTAAATGACTGTAGTATTCATTTATTTACATTGCAGTTAATATAATGAATAAATTGTGCCCTATGTGAACCAAATCAGATTCAAATATTTAACCAGCACTTGCCAAAATTATCTAAAATTATTTTTCTCAAAAAAAGTGCAAGTTGGGTAGGGCTGTTTTTCAAAAGTGGAAATTTTATGTTCATTAATTTTTATTACTAATGTAATTTTAAATTGTAATGCTCTAATGCAGCTGGCAACTGGAGCCAAGTTTCACAACTCACATTCACCAGTATGCAAATATTGACATTACAGTGTCTACCTTATTAGACTTGTGAAATTCTGATATTCCTGACTTCCAAGGTATCATGATAGCTTTGTAAAATTTTTCCTGACACTTTTGCCTTTATCATGTAAAAAATAAAATGAGAATTACACTCTGTGGGCAGAGTAACAAAATTACTTCAGTTTCTTGGGAAAGATTACTAATATTTTTCCCAGAAAAGGTTTAAACACAAAATAGACTATTCATGTGATCCATAATAGCATCTACCTTTTTTTATTTACTATAAATTAACATATACAACGTCTGCTCTATGTAATGCCAGTGTTATTTCTAATCAAACATTTCCTCATAAAATTCTGTGATCCTAGGTTTTCTGTAACATTAAGTTCTCAATTCCTTATAATGCATGAATTTATCATTTACAATTTTAGTAAATATTTTTTGTAATTCTTTAAAGTACTAGGAATGAATTGGCTTTAGAAAGCATCAAAATAAAATAGAAAATTATTAAAGTAAATCCTTCTATTACCAAATAAATCACAAGAACAAATTATTCGCCAGTAAAGCACTCTAATATCACCACGTCCTTCTTCCTTATCTCTCCTTTCTTCACAGAATGTACACAGGCAGTAAAGCAAAGAGAGTCAACATTTCTATTTCACTAATAATTATCTTTACTCACTCTCAATAGGGTATGAGATTATAACTCTATTTTATAAAGTGGCTGATCACAAAGATCTCAAGAATGTGGCCAAAGCCCCTAATATGTACCCATTTATTCCCCAATAGTATCGCATTCCAGGAACAGCTCTGCATTGCCTATATTCTCTTCAAGTAGAATTGTTATCTTAAAATAACCCTGTTCTGTACATTTAGGGGAAAAAAATCAGTAACAGGATGTTATTCAGGATAAAATAAGTTAATAAAACAATTATAACCCAATTAGTTTCAGTCATAACAAAGGATATTTAATAGCAATGAAATACCATGACTAGTTCAAGATATGTCACACTTTTGTTTATCATTTGCTTTGCATGAAACCAGCCTATGTAACTTCATGGTCAAAGTTTATTATAATTTACAAGTAAAAAAGTGAAGATTAGAGAATTTAAGTAACTTGCTTAAGATCACAGGCTAATAATATTAGTAATAGAAAAAGTCAGAAGCAAAAATTGTTAATAAGGCTTTTAGAACTATTTTTAACACTAGTGAATCCATCTCCTTAGATCTAATTTCACAACCTATTTATTACTAAACACATTTGCAATAAACTATCCATTATGTGGTTATGCCATGCTCAAGACCATGCACAAATCTTCACTATTTCCTTATCAAAAGAAAATGCCCTCTGATAAATTCCCCTAATTTTTTAAAATTCCACTCTTATTGTTCTACTGTATCTATTTAAAAATTTTTTTTTAATTTTTTTAGTGAAGAAATATATAAAGGAATTCTTTGGTCTTCTATGGCTGTCACCAATTCCTATTTTGCTGCTAACAGTAAAGGCTGATGCTATATATGAAATTATAATAATATGTTATATAGAAAGGAACTGAAGCTGCTATTTTGGACCAGAAACTCTGCACACAGTAACAATGTGAAACTTACTTAGGATTTTCCTCTATACTTTGAAACCTAAAGCTATACTTCCAATCTCTAAAAATATACTCAATTAAATAAAGGCTGGTACTTACCAACAACTTCCTAAAGTAAAAATATTTAAATCTCTGCATAATGTCTGAATTTTTAAAGTATATGTTTTAAAAATAGAGTATATTTCATCTTAAGGCTGTTGATCTATTTGTTAAAGGAATGGAGAAAAATATAAGAAGAAAAAGAATCTAAGAGATAAGAAGGAAGAGGAGAAGGAGAAAAAGATGAAGAAGAATCACCATCATCATCTACTCTCTGCTCCACTACATCCCTTCACTAACTCCTCAACCCTTTATAATCCTATTTTTGCTCACAAGATTGCAGAATATTCTCTCCATCAAATAAAAACAGTGTGTGACCTGTATACTTCCTCTATCTCTTAAAATTATCCCTTTGGCTTCCAAGATAATCCTCTCCTTACAGCTTTATTCCCTGATATTTCCTTCCTTTCTGTTCACCATCTTAAATGTCCATGTCACCCAGAAAAAAATGAAACTATCCATAAGAAACTTAACTGAGTCACAGACAAAGCTCAAGACTATTTTAGGTACAAAAATATACAATACCCAATAAACTATAATTACAATGTCTGGCATCTAATCAAAAATTACCAGACAGACAAAGAAGCAGGAGAGTATAAACCATAAAGCAGAGAAAAATTAATCATCAAAAATAGCCCAGAACTGACACAGATGATAAATTTAAGACATAAGGACATTAAATCAGCTGTCATTACTATATCCCATATATAAATAAACTACAGGAAAACTGCACATGTTATGTTTAGATATAAAAGATATGCCAAACCCAAATCAAACTCTAGATATAAAAACTAAAAATATCTGAAATATATTTCAGATTAGACTAATGGCAGACTAGATACTTCAGATGAAAATATTAGTGAACCTGAAGACATACATATCAATAGAAACCATCCAAAAGGAAACACAAAAAGAAAAAAGACTGAAAAAAAAATGAATAGAGCATCAGTAAACCGTAAGTTAACTTCTAGTAACCCAATATATGTCTAATTAGAATGTCTAAAGAGAAAAGAGAAAGGAGAGAAAACATATTTGAAGAAATAAAGTCTGAAATTTTTACAAATGTGATGGAAACTATAAACTCACAGATCTAAGAAGTTCAACAACCCCAAGCAAAAGAAACATGAAGAAACTACACCCAAGCACATCATGATCAAGTTGCTTAAAACCAATGACAAAGAGATAATCTTTAAAGCAGAGTATAAATTTTCAAAATAATAATAAAATATATTCTCTTGTGGTCTTCTTTTCATTTAAAACCAATCTAGATTCCTATTTCTCTAGTCCTTCCAGGGGTGCCTGGGTGGCTCAGCTGGATAAGCGTCTGACTTCAGCTCAGGTCATGATCTCAGGTTCGTGGGTGTGACCCCACGTCTGGTTCTCTGCTGACAGCTCTGAGCCAGGATCCTGCTTCGGATTCTGTGTCTCCCCCCCACCCCTCTCCTGCTCCTACTCTTTCTCTCTCAAAAATAAATAAACATTAAAAAAAATTTATAGTCCTTGCAATCAGGACAAATATTTTATTTTTAAGCTAGAAGCTAAAATTCAAAAACAGTGCTGGGAGTATGGAGGCAAAAGAGGCTCCTATGGCCTAAAATTTAAGGAGGCACTTGCCTGACCCTAAAAGGAAGTATCTCTTAAACTTTCATCCTAGGAGCCTCTCATGCTTTCCCATAGTCCTGGCCTTGCTCTGCAACAACCATCAGAAGACCTCTGTTAGTTTTAATAATGAATATTACAGTCTCATAAGAAACTATTCCTGGAGATGCACTTATATCCTATAATCTATCTTTTTCAGGAAACAAAGTTCACCTCATTTATCAACAAACATAAATTCAGCATACCTTCTACTTAAGTGTCAGATATTACTGAATCCCATGAAGAAACAACATAAGATCCTTACTTTTAAAATGGTCATGCTGAGCAAGGAAAATTATCAAATGAGCACTTACCACAAAATTGGTAAGTACTAACGGGAGGAATAAACTAGGTGCTATAGGGGCATTAGGAAGAGAGAGCCTAACAGTGAAGATTAGGAAGAGGGTTCTGGGAAAGGCTTTCTAGAAAGAACAACCTTCTATGGTAGGAGATACAAATTCATCACTATAGATCAAATATAAGAAAAAGTGACAGTGCATACACAATGGTAACTAGTAACTGACACTACATGTTCACTGTGCAAGAACAGAGGGTGATGGGAAATATGGCAAACTGGAAAACGATCCAAAAGGTGCCCTCAATCAACACAGCTAATTGTTGCTATGTGGAAAGCAAGATCACTGTCAGATATTCTAATTTCCCAGAGGTTAGAAATCTGAATTTTTGTGTGAAAATACTCAGATGTTAAACACTTGCTATTAATTCACACTTCTAAAAAACACCATGCAGGCCAAACAAAATATATCTGTAGGCCAGATTCAACACACCAATTTGTTATTTAAATTATCCACACCTAAGAGGTTCCGGAAGATGGCGGCGTAGGAGGACGCGGGGCTCACAACGTGTCCTGCCGATCACTTAGATTCCACCTACACCTGCCTAAAGAACCCAGAAAACCGCCAGAGGATTAGCAGAAGGGAGTCTCCGGAGTCAAGCGCAGACTAGAGGCCCACGGAAGAGGGTAGGAAGGGCGGCGAGGCGGTGCGCGCTCCACGGACTGGCGGGAGGGAGCCGGGGCGGAGGGGCGGCTCGCCGGCCAAGCAGAGCCCCCGAGTCTGGCTGGCAAAAGCGGAGGGGCCGGACAGACTGTGTTCCGACAGCAAGCGCGACTTAGCGTCTGGGAGGTCATAAGTTAACGGCTCTGCTCGGAAAGCGGGAAGGCTGGAGGACAAAGGGAGGGAGAGCTGCTGAGCCCCCGGACGGCAGAGCTCAGCTTGGCGGGGAACAAAGGCGCCAGCGCCATCTCCCCCGCCCATCCCCCAGCCAAAATCCCAAAGGGAACCAGTTCCTGCCAGGGAACTTGCTCGCTCCGCGCAAACACCCAACTCTGTGCTTCTGCGGAGCGAAACCTCCGGCAGCGGATCTGACTCCCTCCCGCTGCCACAGGGCTCCTCCTGGAGTGGATCACCTAAGGAGAAGCGAGCTAAGCCTGCCCCTCCAGCCCC